>NC_083878.1:59463377-59776043 GCF_032452875.1 Bos javanicus
CCTGGCATGCTTCAGTTCATGGGGTCGCAAAGAGTCGGACACGACTGAGCGACTGAACTGAACTGAATCACACTGAAAGTTTTCCAGAACTGTACCTGGAAAAAGCAGCCATTAACCTAAAACAGTTAAACAGTCAGTTAAGGAAAAAAAAAAACAAAACAGCAAAATGTGTTTATTCAGGAGAAGCAAAGAATTGCAATTCAGGGCAGGAGGAGAACCACATGCAAGCCCATCAAAACAATGAAAGAGAAACTTTCCCGGAGAGAAGGAGAAGTTGGGAGGTGCTGTTATAAAGAAAAATATCTTTGAAAGAAACTGGGAGTTCAAAGTATAGTGGCTTTTCATTAGCTGAGCTGTGACAGTCTCTCTTTGGCTCAGTTCTTGCCAGGCAAGGGGAAAAATCTTTCTTCCTCTTCCGGGCAATAGAAAAGTTGTGTTACTTCTTTCAAAAATGCAAAGGTCTTCTCTTCCTTTTGGGATTGTATTGACTCGGAGTGGTCTGTGTGTGAGAGCTCCCCATTCTCCCCATGGTCTTCTGGCTATTTAAGTGAAGTTTTCCTTTTTAATTTTTACACAGACTACAGAAGAGTAAGAAAAAATGATTTTATATGTTCAATATAGTTATGTATATATAAAAAATGTGTAGTCCTGACTGACCACTGGGTAATGGATTTATGTATCATTTTTTTAAATTCTTTTTTGCTTATCTTTATTTTCTGTCTTTTCTTGTGTATTGAAAATACATTTCAATAAAATGTATTGAAAAACTGAGGGTCATCTGTTCTGGTAGTTGCAAGACCCAACAACAAAAATTTGATGTGATCTTTGAAATCTTTTTGTTTGTTGTTTGTTTGCCTTGGGTTTTGTCTTTGTTTTCTTTTTTGCTCTTCCTTGGTTTTCTGCCGCTGCTGCAAAGTCACTTCATTCGTGTCTCTGTGTGACCCCATAGACGACAGCCCACCAGGCTCCTCTCTCCCTGGGATTCTCCAGGCAAGAATACTGTTTTCTGAATCTGACACAAAAGACAGAAGCAACAAATGACTTGTCAATATTCTTTTTTGTGCTTGTCCAGATAGACCATTCACACCTAAAGCTGTGGTATTTATCTACTCAGGGGACCCAAAGAAACACTGTAAAGAAAATACTATGTTCCAAAAGGATGCGATGATTTAGGAATCAGACGTCTTTATTGTCTGTCAATAGACTGACAGTTCAGAAAGCCAGGTATCCTTCAGGTTGTGGTAGGAATTTGAGCTGTGAGATTTTGCGGGGGGGAGGGGGACTGGGTTATATTTTACTTGCTCTTTTTGAGTGAATGGAACAAAAGCTGAGAATTAACCAACTCTCCTCCAAGCCCTGCTTTATATTATGATTTTAACCTTGTTTACTGCATCAGCTATTTCTTGTGGTTGATTCAAAATGGGAGCAAGCTGTGGATTCATACTACATAAATAAATACATACTACATGAATTTATGTAGCTTCAAAATTATGTAGCTATTCCAGAATATTCTTCAGAGTTCTCTTTTATTATGACCTGCTGAAAAACCTGATGGTGTGTATACTGTAAACATATAAAGGTCTAGCCAACAAATGTGTCTTTAATCATTTTAAAAATTCCATTCCAACTTTGAGATATTTTATTTGTGTGTTGGAGCATGTACTTTATTTAGAAGTTCCTTTACTATTATTTTTAGGGTTTTAAAATTATTTTCTTTTCAAATGTCACAGAATGTCTTACTGCCCATCTGCTGAAGAACCATAATTATAAAACTGACAGTATTTTTTGACACCTCCCTGAAGTAGGAGGAATGAACACATTTTCATTCAGTTTGGGAACTCAAATTTTGGCTTTATGCTTTCCCTGTGGGAATGAGCCTTTTGAAGAGGGTTCATATTGCATAAGTTCTTGTAAGATGTATAAAAAAACAAGGACTCTTTAAAAGACAGCCCTATGGACATGCTCAATTACTTAAGCCACTAGTGGAATTGGTAAATTGTTATTTCAGCCAAAAACTAGCTAACCTCATCCTAACATTTAGGCAACTTTTACATTCAGAATTGCCTACCTCTGGGCCTCATCAGAGTAATGTAGGTAATATATGATACTGTCATATTTTATTAAGCTCAAACAATAAATTATGTTGCTTATTAATAACCTCATAAACCCATATACTAAACTTTATAAGAAGTGATAGTTGCTTTAAAATATGGAGCCAACTTCTGTTCTGATCTATTGAAAAAAAATAATACAAAATTTTATCTATTGCAAGCATTGTACTTTTAAGGATCTTCCTGACATGTGTTTTTTAAAAAATATTAAGACAATTGAAATGCGTCAGTCATTTAGAAGATCATCTTGGGACACTCTGATGCATGCTCATGATGAACTGATTTCATTCAGTATGGCTTTGGTCACCTCTGACAAGGTTATAATTCTAAGAATGGCATTTTAGCACTAGTAAATCAGAATTTTTGAGACTGTAATTTCAGAAATGCTATTTTTATAAGACTGGGCAGATTTCAGTTCTGGTAGCAAAATGTCTGAGTAACAAGTTATCTATTTGTGAAAAAAAAGAAAGATGCATTTTAACAGTGCACCAAAAGGTAAAATAAAAAACAGAGATATGGACATAAGGAATTATTTTGAAACTTAAAACTATTATAGTGATTCAAGTCATTTTGATATTTGGCAAAACTAATACAATTATGTAAAGTTTAAAAATAAAATAAAATTTAAAAAAAAATGAGGCTTATTCTAAAATTCCAGACTTCAGGTTAAATCAACCTTTTTAAGGTACCTATGGTATGATATTTATCAACGAATGGAGCATGAACCCTTTGGCCCTGGGGTTAGCTCTGGACCCAGTTTATAATTAGGCAAACAAAGCTATGTGAAAATGTAGGAAATACATAAAAGCTAAAGATTATAAACATTTGAAAGAGGAAGAGATTCCCAATGGTTTGTCTTATCAGTAAAAGCTTACAATTGCTCTGATGACATAGAAAAAGTTGATGTAGATTTTCTAAGATTACATGTGTTCCTATAAGGCAACTTACTCTTCTCACCTAAAGGCCTCTTATATGATGGTCTGTCTAAACACCTTTTGCCTTAGCCAGAAATATTTGGAGGTCGTTACAATACTCAGGTATGAAGGGACAATGGATTGAATGAGAACAATGACAGCAGACAAGAAGCTACAATTCATTAAGCACCTACCAAGCTAGTCACCACTGATGTTTGTTGCTGTTTAGTCACCCAGTTGTGGCCGACTCTTTGAGAACCCAAAGATTGCAGCATGCCAGGCTTCCCTGCCCTTCACTATCTCCCAGAGTTTTTTCAAACTCATGTCCATTGAATCAATAATACCATCCAGCCATCTCATCCTCTGTCTTCCCCTTCTCCTCCTGCCTTCAATCTTTCCCAGCATCAAAGTCTTTTCCAATGAGTTGGCTCTTTGCATCAGGTGGCCAAAATATTGGAGCTTCAGCTTCAGCATCAGTCCTTCCAATGAGTATTCAGGGTTGATTTCCTTTAGGATTGACTGGTTTGATCTCCTCACTGTCCAAGGGACTCTCAAGACTCTTCTCCAACACCACAGTTCAAAGGTCAATTCTCTGGTGCTCAGCCTTTTTCATTGTCCAGCTTTCACATCCATACATGACTACTGGGAAAACCATAGCTTTGTCTATACCTTTGTAGGCAAAGTAATGTCTTTGCTTTTTAATATTCTGTCTAGGTTTGTCATTGCTTTTCTTCCAAGGAGCCAGCATCTTTTAATTTCATGACTGCAGTCACCTTCCACGGTGATTTTGGAACCCAAGAAAATAAAGTCTCTCACTGTTTCCACTGTTTCCCCTTCTATTTGCTATAAAGTGATGGCAGTGGATGCCTTGATCTTTATTTTTTGAATGTTGAGTTTTAAGTTAGTTTTTTCACTCTCCTCTTTTACCCTCATCAAGAGGCTCTTTATTTCCTCTTCACTTTCTGCCATTAGTGTAGTGTCATCTGCATATCTGAGGTTACTGATATTTCTCCCGGCAATCTTGATTCCAGCTTGTGTTTCTTCCAACCCAGCATTTCTCATGATGTACTCTGCATATAAGTTAAATAAGCAGGGTGACAATATACAGCCTTGATGTACTCCTTTTCCTATTTGGAACCAGTCTGGGGTTCCATGTCCAGTTCTAACTGTTGCTTCCTGACCTGCATACAAATTTCTCAAGAGGCAGGTCAGGTGGTCTGGTATTCCCATCTCTTTCAGAATTTTCCACAGTTTATTGTGATCCACATAGTCAAAGGCTTTGGCATAGTCAATAAAGCAGAAATAGATGTTTTTCTGGAACTCTCTTGCTTTTTCGATGTACATAGATGGATATAATGGAGTAGTTCAAATTTTATTTATCATGTTTTGAGGATTCTGCATGTATGTTACTATTTCAGTAAAAATATAATCACAACCGCATAAAAAAATTTTTTAATGTAACTCCTGTTAAGACTCTGAGCACAGTTTTCAGAATCTCTAACTTCTATATTTTACAACTATAAAAATGGATCTGATATAACTGCTTAAACAATTTATTCTATGTGAGAAAATTGGTAGAGTTTTCTTATTTTTGGTTTGATATACCAATAATCATACCTTCCTTTTTTATTTTGGGTCTGGAATTGGTAATGTTTGAAATCTACCAAGCTAAGATTTGGCTACTTTGTCACATATAAGTGACTAAGAATCAGCTATCCAAAGTGTCATTTTCTGTTTTAAAGATCTGTACTTCATGATGTTCTTATTGACCCCATATCATGTGTTCCACTATTTTCTGTGAATAGTTTGCATATTGTCAGATATTTTGAAATAATTTATAGCATACAGATTTTTAACAATAATTTTCTGCCAAATCAATCACCAAACCAGCAATTTCATTGGTCCTTCTTTCTGATTTTATCTGATATTTGATTCTGCTAGAAAACCTCATAATATGACCAAGAACTAACAACTAGAAGACCTGACATATTTGGGAATGTGATGAATAATTGATTTGGAAAGCGAATAAAACATTTTCTTGAAGCCAGTGTCATCTATGGTAAAATTTTAAGTCTGAAAATGACATGAAAATTACTTATTTCTCTCATTTTGATGAAAAATTGGAAGTGCATTAAAAGTTATATTTTTTATATTTCAGAATATGGAAATATTTTTAGTTGTAAGTATCTAATAAAAATTAACCCAAGAACACAACTTCTCTAAACTTTTTCTCAAACCTCATTAAAATGACCATAGGAAAAAGCGGGGGGAAACTGGAGTCATTTTTGGAATCCAGGTAAAGAGTAACTACATTCAGAGTAAATCTGATACATAGGATTGTTTTGAGACAAAATAAAAACAAACAAATAGGAATGTCAAAAGCTAACAACATTCCCTCTGTGAAAGAAATGTGGCATTTCAGAAAGCCAGTAGAGAAGATTATTACAAAGCTGTATGAGTGCTCTGTGATTTGAAAATTCAAGAACTAGATATTTGCTATGGACTGAACGTTTGTGTCCTTCCAAATTCCTGTGTTGGTATCCTAATCCTCAACATGAAGGCATTTAGAGATGGCACCTTTAGAAAGGAATTCATTTTAGATGAGGTCATGAGGATGGAAGCCTCATGATGGTATTAATGCTCTCACAAGAGGAGGAATAGACATTAGAACTTCCTTTCTCTACTTTCCATCATATGAAGATGCTAAGCAAAGATAGCCATCTTCAAATCAGGAAGAGGGCTGTCAATAAACGTGTTTTGTGGACAACTGACCTTGAAAAATAAATATTTGTTGTTAAAACCACTCCAGCTATGGTATTCAGGTTATAGCAACCTGAATTCACCAGGCTTGGGTTATATCATACCCTGGTATAGAAAATGAGTTTTTGCTACTGTGGTTTTAGGTTTGGGGCAGTTGTGTGCATGGGCTTTGGCAGTATGGTTCCAGTGAGAAGGCCTTCATTATGACACCGTTTTTTTCCTGATATAATAGTCAAAATAATAAAAATCAGTTCTAGATAAAAAATATTTTCCAAATTAATGGAAGAAGTACATACAAAATAAGTGAAAAACGAAAAGGAAAAAACAAACAAAAAGAGAAAAATATAAAATATAGGCCATCATTTATTTTAATCCCTATTGGTGCAGGTTTTTCTTTGGCCTAATCATACAAAGCAATGAAGAGTTTATAATATAAAATAATAGATAAGTAGATATATACTTTTTTTTTTGTCTTTTTATACAGTTCATGGGATTCTCACGGCTAGTATACTGGAGTGGTTTGCCATTTGCCCCTCCAGTGGCATTACCAATTCAATGGACATGAACTTGGGCAAACTCCAGGAGATGGTGAGGCACAGGGAAGCCTGGCATGCTGCAGTCCATGGAGTCACAAAGAGTTTAACAAAACTTGGCAACGGAACAGCAACACGGTATATGCATAGATAGCTAAGTACATTTATAGATAGAACTGTATTTGTACCTATTGGCTAAAAAGCCCAAAGACTAAGTAAAAAGATTACACATGAAAAGAAATATAGGGCTTCCCTAAGTGGCTAAGTGATGGAAGTAAACTCCGATGCTGTAAAGAGCAATATTGCATAGGAACCTGCAATGCTAGGTAATGAATCAAACTGAATTGGAAGACAAGAGATGGCAACAGTGAACATTGACATTTTAAGAATCAGTGAACTTAAATGGACTGGAATCAGTGAATTTAATTCAGATGACCATTATATCTACCACTGTGGACAAGAACCCCTTAGAAGAAATAGAGTCAACAAGAGAGTCCCAAATGCAGTACTTGGATGCAATCTCAAAAATGACAGAATCATCTCTGTTTGTCTCCAAGGCAAACCATTCAATATCACAGTAATCCAAGTCTATGCCCCAACCAGTAATGCTGAAGGAGCTGAAGTTGAATTGTTCGATGAAGACCTACAAGACCATCTAGAACTAACACGCAAAAAAGATGTCCTTTTCATCATTAGGAACTGGAATGCAAAAGTGGGAAGTCAAGAAACGCCTGGAGGAACAGGCAAATTTGGCCTTGGAGTACAAAACGAAGCAGGGCCAAGGCTAACAGAGTTTTGCCAAGAGAATGCACAGATCATAGCAAGCACTATCTTTCAACAACACAAGAGAAGGCTCTACACATGGACATCATAAGATGGTCAATACCGAAATCAGATTGATTATATTCTTTGCAGCCAAAGACGGAGAAGCTCTATAAAGCCATCAAAAACAAGTCTGGGAGCTGACTGTGGCTCAGATCATGAAATCGTTATTGGGAAATTCAGACATAAATCAAAGAAAGTAGGGAAAACCACTAGACCATTCAGATATGACATAAATCAAATCACTTACGATTACACAGTGGAAGTGGCAAATAGATTCAAGGGATTAGATCTGATAGACAATGTGCCTGAAGAACTATGGATAGAGGTTCATGACATTGTACAGAAAACAGCAATCATGACCATCCCCCCAAAAAAAGAAAGGCAAAATGGTTGTCTGAAGAGGCCTTACAAATAGGTGATGAAAAAAGAGAAGAAAAAGGCAAAGGAGAAAAGGAAACATATACCCATTTGAATGCAGAGTTCCAAACAATAGCAAGGAGAGATAAGAAAGCCTTCCTCTGTGATCAATGCAAAGAAATAGAGGAAACCAATAGAATGGGAAAGACTAGAGATTTCTTCAAGAAAATTAGAGATACCAAGGGAACATTTCATGCAAAGATGGGCTCAATAAAGGACAGAATTGGTATGGACCTAACAGAAGTAGAAGATATTAAGAAGAGGTGGCAAGAATACACAGAAGAACTGTTCAGAAAAGATCTTCATGACCCAGATAACCACGATGGTGTGATCACTGACCTAGAGCCAGGTATCTGGAAAGTGAAGTCAAGTGGGCCTTAGGAAACATGGCTATGAACAAAGCTAGCATAGGTGATGGAATCCCAGTTGAGCTACTTCAAATCCTAAAAGATGATGCTGTGAAAGTGCTGCACTCAATATGCCAGCAAATATGGAAAACTCAGCCATGGCCACAGGACTGGAGAAGATCAGTTTTCATGCAAAACTGTCATACATCATGTGACATGCCAGACTGGATGAAGCACAAGCTGGAATCAAGATTGCCAAGAGTAATATCAATAACCTCAGATATGCAGATGACACCACCCTTATGGCAGAAAGCAAAGAAGAACTTAAAGAGCTTCTTGATGAAAGTGGAGAGTGAAAAAGCTGATTTAAAACTCAACATTCAAAACCAAAATTATGGCATCCAATCCTATCACTTCATGGCAAAGAGATGTTAAACAATGGAAACAATGAGAGTCTTTATTTTATTGGGCTCCAAAATCACTGCAGGTGGTGGCTGCAGCCATGAAATTAAAAGATGCTTTCTCCTTGGAAAAAAAACCTGTGACAAACCTAGACAACGTATTAAAAAGCAGAAACATTACTTTACCAACAAAGGTCCATACAGTAAAGCTATGGTTTTTTCCAGTAGTCATGTAAGGATGTGAGAGATGGACCATAAAGAAAACTGGGCACCAAAGAATTGATGCTTTTGAACTGTGGTGACGGAGAAGACTCTTGAGAGTCCCTTGCACTGCAAGGAGATCAAACCAGTCAATCATAAAGGAAATCAATCCTGAATAGTCATTGGAAAGATTGATACTGAAGCTGAAGCTCCAGTACTTTGGCCACCTGATGCAAAGAACTGACTCATTGGAAAAGACCCTGATGCTGGGAAAGATTGAAGGCAGAAGGAGAAGGGGACGACAGATGATAGTTGAATTGCATCACCAACTCAGTGGACATGAATTTGAGCATGTTCCAGGAGTTGGTGACGGACAAGGAAGCCCGGCGTTCTACAGTCAATGAGGTCCCAAAGAATCTGACATGATTGAACGACTAAATGGAACTGAACTGAACTAACATCACCTTTCAATGCACATAAATTTGATCAAATTCTGGGAGACAGTGGTTGACAAGGAAGGCTGGCATGCTACAGTTCCTGGGGTCACAAAGAGTCAGACACAACTCAGTGACTGAACAACAATAAAAACAAACCCATCCCTAATCATGCTCTATTATAGAAATTTAATTCAAACCTTTGTTTTCCTCTTAGTGCTTGTCACATTGTGGTGGATTGAAAATTGCCCTCCCTAAAAGACATGTTCAAGTCTTGAGCCCCAATGCCTGTAAATGTAACCTTTAGTAGAAATAAAGTCCTTATAGGTATTGTTAGATTACAATGAAGTTATACCAGATTAAGGTGGTTTCTAAATCCAATGACTGGTGTCTTTATAAGAGAAAGGAGGCATCTGTTTGGACCCAGAGATGTAGAGGATAGACAAAGAAAAGATGAAGGTAGAGATTGGAGTGATGAGGCCACAAGTCAAGGAAATGCCTGGGGGCCTTAAGAAGCTAGAAGAGGCAAGGAAGTTTTCTCTCCTAGAGACAGAGAAAACATGGTCCTGCTGACACACTGATTTCAAACTTCTTGCCTTCTAAACTGTGACAGAATAAATTTCTGTTGTTCAAGTCACCCAATGTGTGGTAATTTGCTACAGCAGCCCTAAGAAACTAAAACAAATAATCCAAAATTAACTTATTTTTTGATATTTTGCTTATTGTTTATCTCCCTTCAGGACTGTGTGCACAACTTGAGAGTAGAAGTGTGTCTTCTTCACTAAAAGCTGAAATAATACTGACTACAGCACGGTGGGCACTTACTAAATGAATGAATGGATGTACAAATAAATGATGAGCTGATACAACAGAAAAGTAAAACACAATCTTTTACAAATAACCAATGACTATACTGAAAAATTTTTCCCCTTAATAGTCAGTTAAATAAAAACAGAATAAAATCTTTAGTCTCTTAAATTTAGTCTCTTAAATTGGTAAGAGTTTAAAGTTTTGGTAATAGCCAATTTCATTAATTATATAGAAATAAATAATCTTATCTCCCTGTCAGTAGATACTAAATTGATAAACCATTTTAGAAAAAAGAATTTAATGATACATATTCTTTTATTCTTTCCATTAATTTGTTCTTAGAAATTCATCATAGAGGTTGATGCCATTTTGTCTTATTTAAGTATATTCCTCCTGGGATTGTTAATAATAATTTAAAAAACTTGAAATAAAAATAAATAAATAAATGTATTGATTAAATACATGTTTTGGTACATTATGAATTTCATGTCCATAAGTATAGCTTTATATAAAACATTTTAATAACATAGAAATCTGCTCCTGATTTATTATAAAATGAAAAAAAATTAAACCATAAACAAGTAGCCTATTATTGTCCCAATTTTGTTTAAAGACTGGTTATGATAATAGAAGTTTCTCTGAGTTGTGAGCTTCAAATAATCTTTATTTTTTTTCTTTGTGGTTTCTACATCTTCCTACATTTTATTTTCTGCAGTGAACAGTTGTTACATTTAGAGTGAGAACTAAAGAAGAGCTAAAGAAATTCTTTCATGGCTCAGCTATTACATGTCCTTGAATAATGCTATTGTTCCTTTTACAAATGATAGGCTTGAGTTTTTCTTTCACTAAGACGTTTGAGTTTAAAGACTTTCTATAGCTAATGATGTGGCACAAAAAATAATTAGCCAATTCATAGCTCAGAGTTCATTTACACTTCTCTTGGGAAACCTAATAATGTGTTACCTTAACCTGTACCTTAACTATACCATAGTTTGATAAAATGTGGTGTAGCAGACAATTCAGCTGAAACACAGCAGTGGAATGCTCAAACATATATATATATGTTTTTATTTTATAGAATACAGTGCCTTTAATGGTGGCTGAACAGTTGATCTAAAGTTATTTTTCTGAGTGGGGTATTCTCTAATTAATGAATTTGCTAATATAGTAAGTCCCTTACATCTGAACCTTCAAGTTGCAAACTTTCAAAGATACAAACATACTTTTGCATGTCCAATCATGTAAGTTAGCTCACATGTCTGGTGTACAATGACCTGTGCATATCCTCTACAAGTGATGTGCTTTTGTGTACTTTACTGTACAGTATTGTACAGGATACAGTATTGCTGAATCTTTATTTCAAGCTCAGAATGTCTGGAAGCAAGCATAAAAGAAGTGGTGATGTAGCTGGTACTGCTAAGAAACACCAATAATGGAAACAAAAGTTGAAAATATTGAGGAAGTGGAACCGCAAGAGAAAGAACAAGTAACTGAAGATGAGAAGAGAGTCAAGATGCAGGAAATGGCAAGGGAATTTTCTTTATTTGAGGAAACTCAGTTTTTGAGACACAGGACCCAAACTTAGAACAGTACATGAAGGTTTCAGTAGCCATTCAGAATGCAATCTAGAATTGCCATGCCATCTATGATGAGAAAAAAAGGGCTACTACCCAGACATGCTGGATCACTTTTTGAATCGACTAAGATAGATTTGAATCTAACAAGGAACAAGAGCCTGTGCCATTAACATCAGGTGTGAGGGAAAATGCAGCTTGCCCTTATCTCCTATTGCTGACAGTCCTTCAGCTCTACTATCTCCTACCTCTTCTCCCTCTCCAGTCAGTAACTCTTCGTGCCTGTTCACTTGATGCCACCATCTGTATGCCAACTGTTGTACTCTGCTACTGTACTTTTCAAGGTACTGTACTGTAAGATTAAAAATGTTTTCTTTATTTTTGTATTTGTTTTTTGAAATTAATTACTTAATTTTTTAAAAGAAACAAAGATGGATATTTTTAATGATAAAAGGTACAATCACAAAGACAGACCATTAGACACCTTAACAACAAAGAAACAAAGATACATAAAGCAAAAATCAGAAGAAATATAAGGAAGGAAAAATAACCATTGTGAGACATATTAACATCTCTCTGAGAATATTTTATCAAATGCAGAAAAAATAAGAATAGAAGCATCTTGAATCATGTCATTAATAATTAAATATAATAGTTTTATATTTAGTTAAATTATATTAATCATATTCTACACAAATATCCGGAGAAGGCAATGGCAGCCCACTCCAGTACTCTTGCCTGGAAAATCCCATGAATGGAGGAGCCTGGTAGGCTCCAGTCCATGGGATCGCTAAGAGTCTGGCACTACTAAGCGACTTCACTTTCACTTTTCACTTTCATGCATTGGAGAAGGAAATGGCAACCCACTCCAGTGTTCTTGCCTAGAGAATCCTAGAGACAGAGGAGCCTAGTGGGCTGCTGCTTATGGGGTCACACAGAGTCGGACACAACTGAAGTGACTTAGCAGCAGCAGCAGCTACAGCAATCAGAGAAGAAAAAGAAATAAAAGGAATCCTTCTCCAAGCACACAAATATATTTAAAATTTTGTATCTTATACATTGCTATTTATGTCCATAGGAGATTTAGAAAAACTGGCAAAAAGATAAACATTACTAAATTTCAAAAAGGGGAATTCTTTTTTGTGTGTGTGATTGAGTTATACATATACATATATATTATCTTTGAAATTATTTTCCATTATAGGTTATTACAAGATATTGACTATAGTTCCCTGTGCTATACAGTAAACTTTCATTGCTTGTTGCATAGCTATTTTTTTAAATTAGAAATCCAGCATTCTATTCATACTAATTCAAACAAGTGGAACCAAAATGCCATATTTTTTTTAGTTAGGTAAAAATTCATAAGTTCTCTAAAATATATATATTATACAAAGTATTATATATATGTATACAAAAGCTTTTCTACTATGCTTGATAAAGGCTTGAGAAAGAATATTTTTTAAAAAGTGATGTAGAAATTGGAAAACATAAACTAAATGAAATGGGAGCACTGAATATGCAATAGAAATAGTGAAACAAACTAGGTAACAGTAAAAGATTCTCACATAGTCCAGTTCAGTTCAGTTTCTCAGTCGTGTCTGACACTTTGTGACTCCCTGGACTGTAGCACGCCATGCTTCCCTGTCCATCACCAACTCCCAGACCTTGCTCAAATTCATGTTCATTGAGCCGGTGATGCCATCCAACCATCTCATCCTCCATTGTCCTCATCTCCTCCTACCTTCAATCTTTCCCAGCATCAGGGTCTTTTTCAGTGAGTCAGTTCTTCACATCGCGTGGCCAAAGTATTAGAGTTTCAGCTTCAGCATCAGTCCTTCCAATGAATATTCAGGGCTTGTTTTTAAACATGGCTGATCATTAGATACCTATCTGGAGGTCTGGCAAAAAAAAAAAAAACAATAAAAATAATACCTAGGTATTTGTAGTTTTCTAAAAATTCCAAGATAATTCTGCTATGCATATGTATTTTAAAAGTGATTACAGAGTTTTTCTGTTAAATGGTAGTTTTAGGGATATAGAATTTATAATTTTTATGTTGAACAATGATGATAAAATGGTATTAAGTGAGAAATAATTACATAATCACAATAGTAAAAGATGTTGATCAGTTTTCACAATTAATAGCCAGACAAAAAATAAAAGATAATTACAATTGCAAGCCATAATGAGAACATGATTAATCTAACAGTATAAAATAATTACATACAATTTGGGGGGTCAAGCAGAATGATGTGGTAAGTGGCAGTTCATACATCCACATGTTTCCTTCTTCTCAGCCAGTCTGTTTTTTGCTTGGTGCATTTAATCCATTTACATTTAAGGCAATTATCATATGTATAATCCTATTGCCATTTTCTTAATTGTTCTGGGTTTATTTTCTGTAAGTCAGGCTTTTCCTTCTCTTGTATTCTGCCTAGAGAAATTCCCTTAGCATTTGTTGTAAAGCTGGTTTGGTGGTGCTGAATTCTTTTAACCTTTGCTTGTCTGGAAAGCTTTTGATTTCTCCATCAAATCTGAAGGAGAGTTATGCTGGGTAGAGTATTCTTGGTTGTAGGTTCTTCCCTTTCATCACTTTAAATATATCATGCCATTCCCTTCTGGCTTGTAGAGTTTCCATTGAGAAATCAACTGGTAGCTTGATGGGAGTTCTCTTGTATTTGTTGTTTTTCCCATGTTGCTTTTAATAGTTTATCTCTGTCTAATTTTTGTCAGTTTGATTACTATGTGTTTCATTGTGTTCCTCCTTGGGTTTATCCTGCTTGGGACTCTGTGCTTCCTGGACTTGGTTGATTATTTCCTTTCCCATGTTAGGGAGGTTTTCAGCTATTATATCTTCAAATATTTTCTCAGGTTATTTCTCTCTTCTCCTGGGACCCCTATAATGTGAATGTTCATACATTTAATATTGCCCCAGAGGTCTCTTAGGCTGTCTTCATTTCTTTTCATTTTTTTTCTCTATATTCTGTTCTGAGGTGATGGTTTCCACCATTCTGTCCTCCAAGTCATTTAGCCATGCTTCTGCCTCAGTTACTCTGCTATGGATACCTTCTGCGTGTTATTCATTTCAGTTTGTTTGTTGTTTAGTTCTTGTAGGTCTTTGGTAAACAGTTCTTGCATTTCTCAGTCTTTGCCGCCACTCTTTTTCTGAGATCCTGAATCATATTCACTCATTATTCTGAATTCTTTTTCTGGAAGGTTGCCTATCTCCACTTCAGTTCAGTTCAGTTCAGTCGCTCAATTGTGTCCAACTCTTTGCAACCCCATGGACTGCAACACACCAGGCCTCCCTGTCCATCACCAATTCCCAGAGTTTACTCAAACTCATGTCCTTTGAGTCAGTGATGCCATCCAACCATCTCATCTTCTGTCGTCCCCTTCTCCTCCTGCCTTCAATCTTTCCCAGCATCAGGGTCTTTTCAAATGCATCAGGTCTTCGTATCAGGTAGCCAAAGTTTCGGAATTTCAGCTTCAGCATCAGTCCTTCCAATGAATATTCAGGACTGATTTCCTTTAGGATGGATTGGTTGGATCTTTTTGCAGTCCAAGGGACTCTCAAGAGTCTTCTCCAACACCACAGTTCAAAAGTATCAATTCTTTGGTGCTCAGCTTTCTTTATAGCCCAACTCTCACATCAATACATGACTTCATTTAGTTGATTTTCTGGGATTTTATCTTGTCCCTTCATCTGGTATGTAATATGGTCTTTCTTCAATGTGGTTTTGTTTTAGTCCCTGTGGGTCTGTGGTTCTTCTTGTTTCTTCTGTCTTCCCTCTGATGGAGGAGTCTAAAAGGCTTGTGTAAGCTTCCTGGTGTGATGGACTGGTGGTGGGGAAAAAATGGATCTTGGATGGGCAGTGACCTGCGCAGTAAAGCTTTAATCCATTTATCAGCTGATGGGTGGGGTAGTTTTTTCACCTGAGGCAGCCCCGCCCTTGGGTCTATATGCTCTATGGTTAATGTCAACCTCCAAAAGGGGTGATGCCAAAGGGGGCCTTCCCAGACAGCAGCTGCCAGTCCCCTCATCCCTGTGGTGAGGCCCTGCCAACCCATGTCTCCAAAGAAGACTCCATCACTAGCAGGTAGGTTTTGTTCCGTTTCCTTTGGAGTCGCTGCTCCTTTCCTCTGGATCTTGGTGCATGCAAGATTTTGCTTGTGCCCTTCAAGACTGGAGTCTCAGTTTTCCCCAGTCCTATGGAAGTAATCTTACAATCAAACCCCAATGACCTTCAAGGTCAGATTCCCTGGCTAACTTTTGTTGGACTTACAAACAAATTGAACCTATGAATGTACTTTTGGCATAGAACTCATTTGTAAACAGGGGACTTAGTGTATTGTTTCTCCTATAGTCATTTTTTTTTAATTACAGAAAAGTATTGTTAAGAAACCTCATGTGTTTAAGCAACTCAGAGTTTCATGTTGAAATCTGATATTCCTGACTTCATGTAAAAGCACATTGGATGTTTTGGGAGAATGGGAATGAGAAATATAGTTAGCAAATCTATGTTCTAAAATGGCTGGGAAAATAATGCCTTTGTCATTTCACTCCAAGTGGTCAAAAGGAAGCACAGACTTAGTGGAGATCTGGTTGGGGAGGGAGTGTGCAGCTGTATCTAAGTGACACCAGACTTCTGCATGCCAACCTGCCTCTGCCAGCTGCTGGCTCCACATTGTTTGGGTTATTTATTAACTCAAAGAATGTTTTTTTCATTTTTAAACCAGCATAACAATATAGAAAATGTTCTTTAGTGCTTATTATGTGTTTTGAAAATCATTGTGGTTGCCTTTTTTCAGGAAAAGGGGTACAAATTTCAATTTGATACCCCAAAAACTTCCATTGTTCTTGTGTAGGAACATACCCATCACTCTCGTAGTAGTTCACTTAACTCTGAACTACTAAAAGAAGGTGGTCCCTTCCTGTTGTCCTGTCAAAGGTGTCCTGTCCTCTCTTTTGATATCACAGTCTTCAAAATATGAACCTGACCTCATTGACCTGCTTCTCTATAATTACCTAACAAGAATCCAAGGCACCCAAAGCTATAACATACAAAATTAAAGAGAGGCCAAAGACCAAGAGTCTTTTCCTACTACCTGAGAGCTACTGTCATTTCAGTGATTTTGCCAAGCCTTTGCTCCTCTGTCTTTTAGCTGTCTTTTGAGTTTCAGCCATTGTTGACCCAACCAGCCAGATAAGTGATTCTTAAACTCTTTGGCTGAAACATTAGCACTTAGTGGGTTCTGAGAAATGGTCCTGCATTAACAGAAAATTGTAAAATAAAGTGTTGGTTAGTAACAAGTATGCTATTTCTTTTTCCTGATGCCACATTTTTATATCTTATTTGCAGTAAATAACATAGCGCCTGTATTTAGTAGAGTAGTATGGCATGTTGTTTTTCAAGTTAAACCATGATTCACCGGAAAATTTTGAGAATTTTCAAGTTCACTGGACAGACTGTAAATTTTATCTTTTCATTCTTCTTTTTTGACCTATTTCTTTTGGTAAGCCAAAACTTAATTGCACCTTCCAAAATTTCCCTTAAAATGGTTCAAGGATGAGGTTCAGGGTTTTTGAATCCTGTAAGGACAGCACACACTCAAGCACTTATCTTAAGTACCTGGCAAATAATTGCTACTCAGTTACTGTTTATTGATTGAACAACAGATGACTGAAATATTGAGGGTCTGTGACATCCATATTAAGTTTTGCATCAGATATAATAAGAATTTCAAATGATTAGAATGATTATGAGAGAATAACTAGTTTCACCTAGTTCAGAATGCCTTTGCAGCTGTTGACAAAAAAAGAAGTAGAGACATCAGCTTCAAAGATCTTTTTCAAGCTTTGGTGAAGGGGCTGTAGTTGAGGTAAGAGCTGATTTGAAATTACAACTATAGTACATCCATGGATATGGTGCTCTGCTATAAAGGGCACTCAGCAAATGTTCTTGCTGATTGTTTCTAAACTTTACATTTCTTAAGCATGCCAAAATTAATGGCAAAGAAGCAAGATTCACACATAGAACCCTAATTTGCAGGTTTTATAGCTTTGTGTTTCACCTAGACATTTTTTTCCCCAAATCATTATATATATTAGAGTTAAATCACATATATCTTAAGGGCTACTCAAATGTGATTAGCCTTTGGTTTGGGGACAGTGTTTTTATAAAAATGATAATAAGTATATTTAAAAAGCTACACTGAATTAATTGTTTTAATAAGACCCCATAGGCACCATACAAGCAATAAGAAATAACCCAGAATAAATTTTGTTTTAGTTGAATAATAACCATTTTCAAAAGCACTTTTATTCTGAGCTGAAGAATGCTTGCTTTCCTCATTTTTTGTCTAATATTTTATATAAATCAAATGAAAGGTAATAATTCTGTGATCTTTGAGAAATCTCTTGTCTGAATCAGTGTTTATTTGGTTAAGCCTGAACAGGATGATCTCAGTTGTGACAAAATTATCAGGAAACTGTCATATGACATTATCAATTTCAGTATCATGAGAGCAGTTTTAGAACAGTGTTTTACTGTGCATAGTTCTGTTTCAGGAAAAAAAACAATGATGTATCACCCCCACTTAAGGATATATTGCTACTTCTTGTCATATATCTTGAACTCTAATCACTCCTCAAAGGCCAGGGTTAGGGTTTCTTTCCCTCAGATATTTGTGGTCAGTTAAACTGCTGAACAATCAGAATAAAAAGATGAAAAAATTAAATTGCAATTTCAACTGTGGATATCATTGTTTTTTCCATTCTTACTGTTGACATGAGCATTGGTTATTTTACAATTTAAAATGAAAGTTTGAAATAATTATAATTCATCATATTAGATGGACAATTGACAGGTGTTGGAAAATGCTCATATAAGCCAATTTACAAAACACACACTGACTGTAATATATTTTCACTTAGAAATTATTTCCTTTACATTCAGTATACATGGAAACACTTAAGAGTATGCAAAGTGTGAATATGAAGGCTATTAAAAGATCAGCTCAATATGTTATTGCTGAAAACCCACTGCAGTGTTGGCCTTGACATGACCTATAGAATTTTATGTTGGCAGGACACCAGCTTTGAAATTTGTTCTGTAGCAAATCATTGTGGCAATGTACTTCCAGGAATTAAATCCTTTACATTGCATGGCAGTGTTGCCAGAGAGAAAATAAGGGTCTCTTCTGATAGCAACCGTGAAGCGGGCTTTGGCCAGAAATTCAAAGCCATATGTTAGCCTTGTCAAAACTGATATGAATCTGCTTACAAAAACCTTGCTCAGTGGCTTTGCCAGGAACCCTGTGTCTGTGTCCTGCCGGAAAGCCATTGCATGCGTTATCACTGCCAGAAATTGATGCTGCCCTGGGATAATCTAACAGCACTAAAGACTCAACCTCTGGATTTCTACCGCCAGACTTTAACTATTAACAGAGCCTGTGAGTGTATTACAGGGAAATAAGGCCTATTTGCCCTCTCTAGGGTGAAGGTGGGCAATCCTGTTGGCTTCAAATACTTAGAGTTAATTAGTGCTTTGGAAAGGATTCCTGGCTAGGATTATAGTGGTTATTTGTTTCCTGCTGCACATGAACTCTAGCTAACATTTTCTCAAGAATAGACTCGAATGATAGTTTTATTTATAGAGGGAAAATGGACAAATACAAGTAAAAGTTAAGACATTTTTCTGCAAAAGAATAGTTTTATGTATCACAAAGTGTACTAAATATCAAATTTTGGTTGCTATACAAAACCTAGGGTAACAAAGTTCCCAGTTTTGATATTTGTGTCACAAAACAGATTGATGGCAAATTACTCCCATATTCTCCAGTATTGTTAGTGTTACACACAAACACTTTAAGATGGATATACCATAATGGAAAATTCTCCAAAAATTCCATTTATATATTTGGAATATATGAGATTGAATATTTTTAAGACATTTTTATTTTGAAATCAAAGACCATGTTTCCCAAGTTGCATAAAACTATCCTTGACCGATGATAATTTCTGTTTAGTATACAAATAAGTACAGAATAACAGGGGAAGTGCTTTGAAAATTTACAGCAATTTGATATGGCTGAAAATTTTTCATTGTATTTTATGAAATATAAGTCTGAAATAAATTAGAATTTTGTTGTTGTTTTTAAATTTTGTTTATTTTTTTTAAATTTTATTTTATTTTTAAACTTTACAATATTGTATTGGCTTTGCCATATATTAACATGAATCCACCACAGGTATACACGTGTTCCCCATCCTGAACCCTCCTCCCTCCTCCCTCCCCATACCATCCCTCTGGGTCATCCCAGTGCACCAGCCCCAAGCATCTAGTATCGTGCATCAAACCTGGACTGGCGACTCGTTCCATATATAATATTATACGTATTTCAATGCCATTCTCCCAAATCATCCCACCCTCTCCCTCTCCCACAGAGTCCAAAAGACTGTTCTATGCATCGGTGTCTCTTTTGCTGTCTACACCACAGATAGTTTGAGGAGCACCGGTTCTAAAAATGGCACCATTTCCTTATTTTATGATTAGACATTGCTAATCACAGACTTGATTAAGCCATTCCTTTATCATTGCTTGCGTTGGCTTTGTCCATAATTTTTCTATTATTAGTAACTCTGAGCTACAAGCTTTTTACATTAATGTTTGAATGCCTTGACATTGCTGTAGAGAAATGGTGATGGGTCAGCCAATAACTTCAATGTGAGCTCCTTCTCCTTACCCAGTTCCATTGTGAGGAACACAAACAAGATTATTTTCCCAAATATGTGCATTTCTTGCATGTTAATTCTCTTACCCACATGGTTGACAGCAACTGAAAAAACAATAGGTTATTTATACCTATAAATAAATTAATTAACAATACTGATTTTGGCCCTTAGTTTCATCAAAGATGTGATGAAGTAAGATCCATGGTCACACGGTTTGATAAGAACAAATTCCCATGATTTTTCTATCACCTATAATCTTTATCACTCAGTCTTAACAAATCTGGGTTTTAAATCCTGTTACTGGTCCCCACAGGCTACATACAACCTTCATTTTGTTTTCAAAATTAAGTAGCCTTACATATCTGATATACCTCTAACTTTTTACCCAGTAACTACTTTTCGAGAACTCAGCATTAACTGGGTCTCAAACTGGGTACTGGGTTTACAACAGGAAAAACTAGCAACGTCTATCTCTGTTGTCAGGACCCTAAAATGTAGCAAGAGGAAAAAATGTTAACAAATAATTACAAATGGTAATAGACTAAAATGTGTTTGCTCAGTCAGGTCTGACACTTTGCCAACCCATGAACTGTAGTCCACCAGGTTCCATGATCCATGGGATCATCCAGGCAAGAATACTGGAGGTTGCATTTCCTCCTCTAGGTGATCTTTCCAACCCAGGGATCAAACCCGCATGTCCACTGTCTCCGGCATTGGCAGGTGGATTCTTTACCACTGAGCCACCTGGGAAGCCCATAGAGGAAAAGGGACTGGTCAATTGAATTTTGATACAGTCACCCCTTGGTATCTGTGAGGGATTGGTTCCAGGACTCTCTGCAGATATGAAAACGCAGGAATGCTCAAGTTCTTTATACAAAGGGTAAAATGATATAGTATTTGCATATAATCTATACACATCCTCCTGAACACATTATTTTTTAATTTAAATTTATTTATTATAATTAGAGGCTAATTACTTTACAATATTGTATTGGTTTTGCCATACATCAACATGAATCCACCACAGGTGTACACGTGTTCCCAATCCTGAACCGCCCTCCCACATCCCTCCCCATACCATCCCTCTGGGTCATCCCAGTGCACCAGCCCCAAGCATCCTGTATCCTGCATCAAACCTGGACTGGCGATTTGTTTCTTATATGATATTATACATGTTTCATAAAAACTTTAAATCATCTCGTTGTTTGTTGTTCAGTCACTAAGTCATGTTTCACTCCTCATGACGCCATGGACTGCAGCATGTCAGGCACCCTGTTCTTCACTATCTCCCAGAGTTTGCTCAGATGCATGTTCATTGAGCCAGTGAATGACTATCTATCTAACCATCTCATCTTCTGCTGCCCCCTTCTCCTTTTGCCTTCAAGCTTTCCCAGCATCAGGGTCTTTTCCAATGAGTCAGCCCTTTGCATCAGGTGGCCAAAGTACTGGAGCTTCAGCTTCAGCATTAGTCCTTCCAATGAATATTCAAGGTTGATTTCCTTTAGGATTGACTGGTTTGATCTCCTTGCTCTCCAAAGGATTGTCAAGAGTCTTCTCCAGCAATACAATGTGAAAGAATCAGTTTTACAGCACTCAGTCTTCTTTATGGTCCATCTCTCACATCCATACATGACTGGAAAAAACATAGCTTTGACTATAAGGACTTTTGTTTGCAAAGTGATGTCTCTACTTTTTAATATGCTGTCTAGGTTTGTCATAGTTTTTCTTCCAAGGAGCAAGTGTCCTTTAATTTCATGACTGCAGTCACCGTCTGCAGTGATTTTGAAGCCCAATAAAATAAAATCTGTCATGCTTCTACTTTTCCCTTCTATGTGCCATGAAGTGATGGGACTGGAAGCCTTGATCTTTGTTTTTTGAATGTTAAGCTTCAAGCCAGTTTTTCACTCTCCTCTTCCACACTCATCAAGAGGCTCTTTAATCCTCTTCATTTTCTGCCATTAGAGTGGTATAAGATCCCCTGGAAAAGGGAATGGCTACCCACTCCAGTATTCTTGCCTTGAGAATCCCATGGACAGAGGAGACTGCCTGGCTACAGTCCATGGGATTGCATAGAGTTGGACACGACTGCACAACTAACACTTTCACACTTTCATCTGCATATGTGAGACTGTTGCTACTTCTTCTGGCAATCTTGATTTCAGCTTGTGATTCATCCAGCTTAGCATTTCACATGACTCTGTATAGAAATTAAATAAGCAGGGGGACAATATACAGCCTTTTCATATTCCTTCCCCAATTTTGAACCAGTCAGTTGTTCTATGTCTGGTTCTATCTTGCTTTTTGACCTGATTACAGTTTTCTCAGGAGACAGGTAAGGTGATCTGGTATTCCCATCTCTAAGAATTTTCTGGTTTGCTGTGATTCACACAGTCAAAGGCTTTAGCATAGTCAACAAAGCAGATGTTTTTTCTGGAATTCCCTTGTTTTCTCTATGATCCAACAAATGTTGGCAATTTGATCTCAAGTTCCTCTGCCTTTTCTAATCCCTGCTTGTACATCTGGAACTTCTAGATTGCATATAATACCTAATATAATGTAAATGCTATGTAAATTAATTGTTTCAAAGCATATTTTTCGAGAAAAGTAGGTTATCAGAACAACATATCTAAAAAGTTATATTCTCACTATTTGATATGTATCAATGCAGAGAAAATAATATTTGAAAGAAATTTATCAAAATGCTAATTATAAAATAATCTCTGTGGGAGTACTTGAAAGTAATTTTTCTTTCTTTATATTTTAGAAATTATTTTAATACTTGACAGTAACATTTATGAATTCTGCAAGAGAATAAAGGTTAGTTTTAAATGGCATTTTTTTCTTTTTGTTCTTTGGCTTTTAATTGTATGTTTTTGATGAGGAGGATTTTAGCTTAATACTTTTCTTTAAAATTTCTACTTTTCATGTAATGTATAGAAAGAGCTTCTCCAAGTTTAATGTTACATTAATATTTATATTCTAGCTGTATTTTTTATTTCATGTTTTAGTATCAATTCTTTAATCATTTTGAAATTATGTTGATACATAAAGTAATGTAAACATCTTTCCCTGTTCCCAAAGAGCTGGTCAATTGGTCTGACACCATTTGTAGAGTAACTTGGGTATTTAATGCTAACTTGGTATATTTAATACTATGTCCTTCACATACTAAATATTTACATACTCTGGTTTATTTTTTTGCTTTCTGTTCAATTTCCTTATTTATTTTTTCATTGGCCAGTATCATATTATTTACTTTACCTTAATTGCATAGATAATTTTTATAATATTTGGCTAACCTCCATGTATCCCTATATTTTTCTTCCAATTTTAAATTTTCAGTCATTTTTTTCCAAACTCAAACACAAACATTTTACCCTGGAATAAATTACATAGAAATTATTTCAGAGAGAATTACCATCCATTTTAATATTGAATGTGGAAGAATTATAGAATAATTTTGTTAAACTACCAAAACACATAATTAGGATTTTAACTTGAATTAAATTTAACTAACTTTTATATATTTCATTTCTTATACTATTCAATAGTAATGTCAAACAAACCCTTCTAATTTTTTGACAACAATTGAATTTTGTTATTCTCTTTATGTTTCTCACTTATTATGATGATATTTTTATGCATTTTACATTTCTTGTTATTGTTGTTGTTTAGTTGCTAAGTCCTGTTTGACTCTTTTGAGACCCCATGAACAGTAGTCCACCAAGCTCCTCTATCCGTGGGGTTTCCCAGGAAAGAATACTGGAATGGGTTGCCATTTCTTTATGAGGGGATCTTTCCAATCCCGTGATCAAACCCATGTCTCCTGTATTGCAGGCAGATTTCTTATTACTGAGCCACCACTTGAGATATTTATCATATAAGTTATCTATTATTTAAATACTATTATATGCAGGATCTTTTAAAATTATGTCAGAGATTAAATGGCAATAATTTGCTAGTTAAATATAAAATGGGTAATTTTTTTGTATTTTTAATGGCAACCCACTCCAGTATTCTTGCCTGGAAAATTCCATGGGCTACAATCCATGGGGTTGCCAAGAGTCACAACTGACTGAGCGACTTCACTTTCACTTTCAAGCTCTGGAAAAGCTAATGTAACAGAACACTTTCTCCTCCTTTTCTTTTATCTTTCTTCAACATAAACATCTCTTTTCTTAAAATTTGTTATCTGATTGTCTCCTTTTCTGACTTTCCTCCAGTTTTAGATACATGGTTTCACATTTGATCTATTGTTCTTTCATCCCTTGAGTCATTTTGTCTCCCTGCTTCTGCTGCTGCTGCTAAATCGCTTCAGTTGTGTCCGACTCTGTGTGACCCCATAGACGGCAGCCCACCAGGCTCCCCGTCCCTGGGATTCTCCAGGCAAGAACACTGGAGTGGGTTGCCATTTCCTTCTCCAATGCATGAAAGTGAAAAGTGAAAGTGAAGTCTCTCAGTCGTGTCCGACTCTTAGTGATCCCATGGACTGCAGCCTACCAGGCTCCTCCATCCATGGGATTGTCTAGGCAAGAGTACTGGAGTGGGTTGCCAATGAGGAGTCAAAGGAAAAAAATGTTTGTTTCCCTTTAAACACATGGTTTAATGGACTGCCGCAGACCAGGTTTTCCTGTCCTTTTCTATCTCCCAGAGTTTGCTCAAACTCATGTCCAGTGAGTCAGTGATACCATCCAAACATTTCATCCTTTGTTGCCCTTTTCTCCCCCTGCCTTCAATTTTTCATAACATCAGGGTCTTTTCCAGAGTCAGCTCTTCACATCAGGTGACCCAAGTATTGGAGCTTCAGCGTCAGCATAAATCCTTCCAATGAATATTCAGGGTTGATTTCCTTTAGGATTGACTGTTTTTATTTCTTTGCTGTGCCAAGGGATTCTCAAGGGTCTTTTACAGCAAAACAATTCAAAAGCATCAGTTCTTTGGTGTTCAGCCTTCTTTGGGCTCCCAAGTGGCGCTTCTGGTAAAGAAACTGCCTGCCAATGCAAGAGACATAAGAAATGTATAAGAATTGTGGGTTCAGTCCACAGGTTGGGAAGAGCCCCTGCAAGAGGGTATGGCAACCCACTCCAGTATTCTTGTGTGGAGAAACCCCTTGACAGAGAAGCCTGACGGGCTACAGTTCATAGAGTTGCAAAGAATTGAACACAACTAAAACAACTTAGCATGCATATAGCCTTCTTTATGGTCCAACTCTCACATCCGTACATGATTACTGGAAAAACCATAGCTTTGATTATACAGACCTTTGCTGGCAAAATGATGTTTCTGCATTTTAATATGCTGTCTAGGTTTGTCATACTTTTCTTCCAAGGAGCAAGCGTCTCTTAATTTCATGGTTGCAATCACCATCTGCAGTGACTTTGGAACCCAATAAAATCTGCCACTCTTTCCATTTTTCCCCCATCTAGTAGCCATGAAGTGAAGGGGCTAGATGTCATAATCTTAGTTTTTTTAATGTTGAGTTTTAAGCCAGCTTTTTCACTCCCTTTTTTTACTTTCATCAAGATGCTCTTTAGTTTCTCTTTGATTTCTGCCATTAGAATGGTATCATCTGCATATCTGAGGCTGTTGATATTTCTCCCAGTAATCTTGATTCCAGGTTGTGAGTCATCCAGCCCAGCATTGCACATAATATAGCCTGCATATAAGTTAAATAAGCAGGGTAACATTATACAGCCTTGATGTACTCCTTTCCCAATTTGGAACTAGTTCGTTGTTTCATGTCCTCTTCTAACTATTGCTTCTTGACCAGAACACAGGTTTCTCAGGAGACAGGTAAGGTGGTCTGCTATTCCCAACTCTTTAAAAATTTTCCACAGTTTGTTGTGATCCACATAGTCAAAGGCTTCAACCTAGTCACTGAAACAGAAGCAGATGGGTTTTTTTGGAATTCCCTTGCTCTTTCTATGACCCAACAGATGTTAACAATTTGATATCTGGTTCCTCTGCCTTTGCTAAATCCAGCTTTTATTTATTCTGTATTATAGAACTTATGGAAGTTCTTGGTTCACATACTTTTGAACCCTAGCATGAAGGATTTTGAGCTTTACCTTGCTAGCATGTGAAATGAGCACAACTGTACGTTAGTTTGAACATTCTTTGGCATTGCCTTCTTTGGGATTGGAATGAAAACTGAACATAGTAATTAAGGAGAAATTGACAGTTCAGAGAGATAGCCAGGAGTCTCGTTTATCATGTAGGAGAGCACTGGGCCAAAACGGTACTGTTTAACTGTTTATCATTAAACTGTGCTGTTTATCCTGTTGTTTAACTAACAGGTAGTAGATGCTCAATAAATATGACTTGAAATATAGCTGCTGAAGAGGAGAATACATTTTTAATTACAGTTACTGTTTTAAAATATAACATACAAAACTACAATTGAAATTTTACTATTATTTTCTTCTGTGCAGCAAAACACACAGCTTAGAAGCTGACGTTTTTCCTGTTTCTCACAAATTTTAGAAAATTATACATAATTAATTCTTGCTAAGAGTTTTCTATTTGGCTAGATGAAGACTGGCAAATAAAATTGAATATCCCTTTAAAAAGATAATTGTTTCATAAAGGAAAACCCAAACAGTATGCACTGTTCCTATTTCCAAGAATAATGAGTCATATTTTTATTCAGTTAAAACTATTGAACAACTGTAGTGCTTTAAAATTTCAAGAATATCATTTGCATTCAATTTTTGACTGTCCTCTTTTTTTATCCTATACCCATTATGCTTTTTCATAACTTTTCATGTGTTCGATGATTTATCTCTTTTGTTTATTTGTACAAAGAGAATATTTTATCACAGCTCTCATTACCACCTTCACCATGCCCATTACTACTACTTGTCTCTAATGACAGGCTGGTAATCAATTATCATACCCTAGCTGCTCTCTTGTGTGTGCTGAATACTCCAGCTGCCCTAGAACTTCCCACATGTCTCCTGATTCCCTAGCCCCTCCCCTGTAACTCCCCTATATCCACTTTCAAAAGGGTCAGTGTCAGGCCCCCAAGGCCTTCTTCTAGCCTCAAAACCTGAATCTGCTTTGATTGATTATTGACTATGATAGGGTGATTTCCAAGTATTTTAAACATTACCTCTGTTTCTATGAACCAAGCACTCACGTGGTAGGTAATATGCTAAGAAATTTACTTATGTAATATTATTATAAGTAAAATAAGTCAACATCCATGTGTAATTGTTGTTATCTCCATTTTACAAATGGGAAAACTAAAGCTCAAAGGGTATTGTGACTTGCCCAAGATCACATTGGCTTGACTAAAATTAACCCAGGGCTATCTGACTCTAACACTTGCATTGTCAACTATGGCAGTGCATTTTTGGTAGTAGAAGGTATGTGGTATTTTGGTATTTGTATAAGTGTTCTTTACCTGAGACAAAATGAAAAGCAAGGTATTTTTACCAGTTTGAAGTCTACTGTATTCAGAAGGGACTTTTCTGGAGAAAGTTGATATCTACAGGGTAGAACATTTCATAATTAGCCCTCAAAGTTTATTGGTAAAATTTTTGCTTGTTCTGAACTCAGTTTAAAATTTTTAATGTTTACTAGAGAAATATTTCCACTAAAGACATAAAAATATTTCTCCTGAAGTGGAAGCTAAGTCTGTTTGTTGTTCTGATGTCAGTTGATAAATAAGCCCCCTAAAAGGTGTTATTATATTGTCCAGGTGATATATTTTAAATATCAAAGAGCAATTGTGTTGTTTCTGTGCTGTCGAGTCAAGAAGGAGCACAGATGTCACCCATGAAATTCTCTAGGATACATCTTTTTACTACTAGTTTCCAGAGTAACAGTAATATAAGACCATCGCAACCCTACACAGGTGAAACCACCAAGGGTTCAGATCTTTTAGCACTGAAGGCTTGGGCTAATCCACTCTGAACAGATCTCTGAGAAGTTGAAAGGCTAGGTGAAAACAGAAGTAAGTAATCTTTAGTTGTTATTAGATAAGGGAAATAATAAATCCTCTCTTGTGAGTCGTCCCACAACTAAGTCCCACAATTTTCTGGATGCAATAGTGTGTAAGTCCCACAATATACATATATATACATATATATATATATATAGCTTCTTCCCTCCCATGTATGTGTGTACGTGTGTTGGAAACAGACTATTTCCTTTTATTTTCTCTCATTTTACCCATTGTTAAATACTAGGTTTGGCTACCTTTATGACTTAGTAGTTTGCCTATATACAGATGGTATTCAGAGAGAAGAAAGGAAATACAAATCCTCACAGGTCATCGTCACACAAAACATAACATGATTTGGGTGTTTCCATGTGATGATGAGGTGAGACATTTTGCTTGCAGTATGAGACAGTTAAAATATGGTAAACAAGAACATTGTTTTGAAGGGTGAGAAAGATACATTAGTGTTGAACAACCAAAGTTTTAGTTGTAGGTAACAGTCATTTTTGTACTCTTGCCTGGAAAATTCCATGGACGGAGGAGCCTGGTAGGCTGCAGTCCATGGGATCACTGAGAGTCGGACACAACTGAGCGACTTCACTTTCACTTTTCACTTTCCTGCATTGGAGAAAGAAATGGCATCCCACTCCAGTGTTCTTGCCTGGAGAATCCCAGGGACAGCACAGCCTGATGGGCTGCCGCCTATGGGGTCATACAGAGTCGGGCACTTCTGAAGCGACTTAGCAGCAGCAGCAGCAGCAACAGTCATTTTTACCAGTTCATCATTGGAATATCCTTTTATGTTTGGCAACTGTGTTTAAGTCTTCATGGAAACCAAAGTCACCTGCCCCCTACAGAAACTGAGAAAGCGGCCTTTCTTGAAGAAAAAGGACAAGCAAAGGATTTAAGCCTTAACATTTAGAGACACGTTCTGATCCTGAAATGGGACCTAGTGATATTTTAGTGACGGCAGTAGCGACAGCAATATGAATTTTCTGGATGCAATAGTGTGTAAGGAGACATCCTGCATCCTGCATGTTAGCATCAGTGGAGCAAGCTAGAACATCCAGGATTCAATAAGAGCAGCAGAGGATAGATGTCATAGTGTATGAAAGTACACGAAAGTACATGAAGTCGCTCAGTCGTGTCCAACTCCTTGCAACCCCACGGACTGTAGCCTGCCAGGTTCCTCTGTCCATGGGATTCTCAGGCAAGAATACTAGAGTAGGTTGCCATTTCCTTCTCCAGGGGATCTTCCTGACCCAGGGTTCAAACCCGGGTCTCCAGCACTGGAGGCAGACTCTTTACCGTCTGAACCACGAGGGAAGTCATAGTATATAGTTGCTCTTAATTCCAACTGTTTTCCAAGTATGACCTTAAGGACACCTAGTGATTTTGTGTGTGACTAATATGCTTCCAATAAATTTCAGGTTTTCTATTGCTTTAAATAAAAAACTCTAGGTGATATGTTGGATATTTTATATTCAACCATTTCAGTACAGATGTGGAAAGATGATGTCGTTTTTAAACACATTGACATTAATTGTCATCATGGACAGGGATCTCCTGTTATTTTCTCACTTTGAATTTTTATCAGAACTTCAAATACATCATTAATTAATTCTCTAGGGAAATATGACAGTCTCCAACTAAAGTAGAAAAGTGAATTCTGATAAGATAAAATCAATCCGGAATGTTGCTTTATTCTATTTTTTCCTAGTGAAAGACCATAAATGTTTAAAGCTCTTTCCTCCTTAATTTAAAGTGCTGACTTTAGTTTCAAATAATATCCTGGTGAAAACAGTTTTTATTCTTATATAGTTGAGGCCTCTGGTTGTAATGAACCTGATTTTTAGTGTGTGCAGTGGAATTTCCAATTAATGAGATTAAAGAATCTGGGCTTCCACCTCTTTCTCTTAACTAGATCTCACAAATGTTTTTTAAAGGTTAACTCATCTCTGCTTCAGGGATCCATGTTTCAGATCTACTGTCATCTCATTAGTGAAGTAGATTTCATTATATCCAGACTCATTATGAGTTCCAAACTACTATGCTATCTTCAATTCTTTCTCTAATATCTGGAGTATTATAATTGTTCATTAAACAGCCACCTGTGACAGACTTATACTTTATTAAGTAGCCCATTAATCTGCCTACTTGGGACTCTGAATAACTGTATATTAATTTCTGTTGACCTTGTTTTTCCCATTTTATATTTTCAGCAGTTTGTGTGTATAATGATGACATGATAATCAAATTCTGTTACTGTTTTATATCAGAGATCCCTTTACTAGAAAATATTTGCTATTCATCACTAGATTGTTTTTCTTCTCAAAAGAAATTAACTGCTCCATATTTGGAACACTAAGATATTATTAATAGTATCCTAAGAAAATTGTTTTCACTGTCTTTCATGAAGGATTTATTGGCTCTGTTGTATCATGCACTGATAAAATATATACCTGGAATCTGCCTGTTTGTTTTTTTTAACTGGAAAAGGAAGAGGCTGAATTCTATGGATTCCTAATTTTAAAACTGGAATTCCTTTTAGAAGACTTTTGTTATTAATCAGTTTTCACTACAAAAGTATACAAGAAATGAAAATGAAAGTGTTAGCTGCTCAGTCGGGTCTGACTCTGTGACTCTATGGACTGTGGCCCACCAGTCCCACGGGATTTCCCAGGCAAGAATACTGGAGTGGGTTGCTGTACCCTTCTCCAGGAGATCTTCCCAATCCAGGGATCAAACTCAGGTCTGCTGCATTGCAGGTGGATTCTTTACAGTCTGAGTCACCAGAAGCTAAAGCTTTAAAAAGTACAAAAAAGCAAGTAGAAAAAAATAAAAATCATCCACATCTCCCTGAGAAATAGCAATAGGTTATCATTTTGGTGTTTGCATATACAATCTCTCTATATATATACCATCTATTTGTAGATTTATTCAATCATTCAGCAAATGTTTTTGAGTGCATAGTAATATCAGGTTTAGTTCCTGGCAATACAGTAGTAAATGAAATGGATTCTTTTTAAAAACTGTCCTATATGGTGAATAACCTAAATGAGACACACAAATACAAACATACACACACGTATATAACATCCTAATCCATATTTTGTTAAAGACATTCCTGGTTAGGGTTTGTGAATAAAATTTTTAAATAAAATATTTAAAACATGGTGTTTTAAAAACTGAAGTGAAATAAAGGAGTAACACAAAATCAACAATTTAAAAATGTACAATTGAATGGCACTTGATACATTCACATTGCAACCATCATATCTAACTGGTCCTAAAACATTTTCATGACCTCAAAAGACAAATCTCATATCAAGTTAACAGTCACTTCCTATCCCCCAACCCCTTTGGTTCTAGAAAATACCAATCTGGTTTTTGTCTCTGAATATTCTTAATATTTAATATAAATTGAATTATGCAATGTGTGATGATTTGTGTCTGACTTCTTTTTCTTCTGCTTCACAAAATGCTTTTGAGGTACATCCATGTACTAGCACATATCTTTACTTAATTCTTTTTATGGGTGAAAATATTCTATTATATTTCATAAAGTTGTGTGTGTGTGTGTTAAGTCACCTCAGTGTTGTCTGACTCTTTGCAACCCTCTGGGCTGCAGCCCACTAGGCTCCTCTGTCCATGGAATTCTCCAGGCAAGAATACTGGAGTAGACTGCCATTTCCTTCTCCAGAGGATCTGCCCAACCCAGGGATTGAACCCACCACATCTCTTACGTCTCCTGCATTGATATAACTTTATATATATATATATATATATATATATATATATATATATATATGTAAAACTTTGTTCAACAGATGATGGACATTTGGGTTGTTTCCACTTTTAAGCTATTGTGAGCTATGCTGATGTGAACATTCATGTGAATAATGCTGTAATGAACATTTAGTCATTGTTTGAGCTCCTATTTTAAATTGTTGAATGGCTTATGTATAGGAAGAAAATTGCTAGGTGACATAATGATTCTGTATTTAACTTTTTGAGGAACTACCAAACTGCTTTGTTAGTGACTGAACTATTTTGCATATCCATTAGCAATGTATAATACAAAAGGCTGAATTTCTTTATATTCTTTGAACACATTTTCAAATTTTAAAACTTACAGTCATTCTAATGGATATGAGGTGATAGCTCATTGTGATTTAGATTTGCATTCCCCTATTGGCTCCTAATATTGAACATTTTTTCTTATACTATCGCCTGTTTGTATATCTTCTTGGGAAAAATATCTACATTAGTCCTTTGCTGATTTTTTAAGTTAGTTGTCTGTCTGTTGTTGAGTCATGAGTTCTTTATATATTCCAGATACTAGACCTTTATTATACACATGCTCAGTTGCTTCAGTCATGTCTGACTCTTTCCAACCCTACGAACTATAGCCCTCCAGGCTCCTCTGTCCATGGAATTCTCCAGCAAGAATACTGGAAAAGGTGCGACTGAACCAACATCTCCTGTGTCTCTTGCGTTGCAGACAGTTTCTTTAGCCACTGAGCCACCTGGGAAGTCCCTTATTATATATATGATATTTCAAATATTTTCTACCATTATGTAGATTATTTTTCACATCTCTTGATAGTGTTCTTTGATGTATAAAAATTTTAAATCTTGATGAAGTCAAATTTATCCCCCTCTTTCTCTTGTTTTGTTGCTCATGTTTCTGGTGTCATATATAAGAATCAATTGCCAAATCCAAGAACGTAAAAATTTAGTCCTATATTCTTTTCTAAAATCTAAATAGTTTTAAATTTTATATTTAGATATTTGAATTATTAGAGAATTTTTTGTATATCATGTAAGGTAAGATTCTAACTTCATTCTTATTTATCTTGGAAAGTCTTTATATACCCTTCATTTAAGGAAGAGAATTTTGCTGGATATGAAATTTTCTTTGACATATTATTCTTTAAGCAACTTAAAACTGCTGTCCCATTTTCTTCTGGCCTTCATGGTTTGTGTTGAAAATTTGACTATTAAACTTGAGAACCTCTTGTTTATGACAATCACTTCTTGCTGCTTTCAAGATTCTCATTTTTTTTATTTTATTTTATTTTTTTAAATTAGTACTTTTTTTTTTTTTACTTTACAATATTGTATTGGTTTTGCCATACATCAACATGCATCCGCCACGGGTGTACACGTGTTCCCCATCCTGAACCCCCTCCCACCTCCCTCCCCATACTATCCCTCTAGGTCATCCCAGTGCACCATCCCCAAGTTTCCTGTATCCTGCATCAAACCTGGACTGGCAATTCATTTTTTATATGATATTATACATGTTTTAATGCCATTCTCCCAAATCATCCCCCCACTCCCACAGAGTCCAAAAGACTGTTCTATACATCTGTGTCTCTTTTGCTGTCTCGCATACAGGGTTGTCATTACCATCTTTCTAAATTCCATATATATGCATTAGTATATCAGCAGATGAATGGATAAGAAAGCTGTGGTACATATACACAATGGAGTACTACTCAGCCATTAAAAAGAATACATTTGAATCAGTTCTAATGAGGTGGATGAAACTGGAGCCTATTATACAGAGTGAAGTAAGCCAGAAAGAAAAACACCAAGATTCTCAGTTTGTCTTTGACTTTGGACAATCTGATTTTAATGTGTCTCCATAAATCCTTTTTAGTTTAACTTTGCTAAAATTTATTTAGATTATTTGATGTGTATATTCATGTCTTCTTATCAAATAGAGAGAGCTTTGAGCTATTATTTCTTTGAATATTTTCATTTGCTCCTTTCCTCCCTCTCTGAGACCCTCATTTTGTATATGCTATTGTGATAGACTGTCCCACATGTCCCTCAGACTGGGTAATTTTGATTGACCTGTCTTGAAGCCTACTGCGTCTTTCTTCTGTTTGCTCAAATCGGATATCAAAACTATCTAGTGAGTTTTTATGTTACTTATTTCAGTTTTCAATTCCAGATTTCTATTTGGCTTCTTTTTAAAAAATTATGGTAAATTATACGTAACATAAAATTTACTATCTTAACCATTTTTAAATGTAAAATTCAATAACATTGAGCTCATTCATAATGTGGTACAATCATCAATACCATACGTCTCTGTAACTCTTTTCATCTTATAAAACAGACATTCTATACACATTAAAAAATAATTCTCTATGACCTCCTTCCCCCAGTTACTGGCAACCACTACTGTTCTTCTGTCTCTATGATTTTAGCTACTATGATTCATATAAGTGGAATCATACAGTTTGTCTCTTTATGACTGACTTATTTCACTTAACAAACTGTCATCAAGTTTCATTTATGTTGTAATAAACATCAGAATTTCCTTCCTTTGTGAGGCTGAATAATGTTCTATTGTATCTATCAATGGACTTTGCATTGCTTCCACATTTTGGCTACTGTGAATAATGCTGTTACAAACATGTGTGTGCACATATCTTCTCAAGACTCCACTTTTAATTCCTTTGAGCATGTACTCAGAAGTTAAATTGCTAGATTATATGGTAATCATATTTTTGTTTTTTAGGAAGCTGTCATGCTGTTTGCTGCAGTGGGTATACCACTTTACATTCTTTCCAATGGTGCCAAGTACTCCAATTTCTCTATATCTTCTCCAACACTTGTTATTTTCTATTTATTTGTTTGTTTGATAGTAGCCATTCCAATAGGTATGAGGGAGTATCTCACTGTAGTTTTGACTTGCATTTCCTCAATGATTAGTAATGCCAAGCATCATTTTATATGCTTATGGCCATTTGTATGTGTTCTTTGGAGAAAGGTCTATTCAAGTCCTTTGCGGATTTTTCAATCAAGTAGTTCATTTTACTATTGTTGAGTTTTAGGAGTCTCTATACATTCTGGATATTAATTCCTTATCAGATAGATGATTTGCAAATATTTTATCCCATTCTGTGGGTTGCCTTTTTGCTCTATTGATAATGTCTTTTGATGTACACAATTTTAAATTTTAATAAAGTACAATCTACCTATTTTATGTTTGGTTGCCATATCCAAGAAACAATTACTAACTCCAAAATTGTGAAGATTTTGCCTTGTGTTTTCTTCTAGGAGTTTTATAGCTTTAGTTCTTATTTACTATAAGATCTTTGAATCATTTAAAATTAGTTTTGGCATATGGTGCTAGGTGAAGGTCCAAATTCATTTTTTTAAATGTGGATGTCCAATTTTCCTTGTACCATGTCTTGAAAAGACTATCCTTTCCCAGTTGAATGGTCTTGATGCCCTTGTCAAACATAATTTTACTATATATTATTTCAGACTTTTTATTGTTTTTAATCGTTCTGTATTCCTGTATTTATTCCAGTATTTAATTGCCTTAGTTTGGTAGTAAATTTTGAAATCAGGAAGTATGAGTTCTCTAGCTTTATTCTTCCTTCTCAAAGTTGATTTGGCTGTTCAGTTTCCTGTGAGATGGCACATGCATTTGATTGTCTTTTATGTTTTTTAAAAAAACATTGAAATTTTTATGAGGATTACATAGATTCTGTAAATTTCATTGTGTAGTATTAGCATCTTAACAATATTGTCTTATATTTCATGAACAGGGAATATATTCCATTATTTATATCTTATTTAATTTCTTAATGTTAATTTCTTTAATGTTTTCTAATATTCATTGCACAAGTATTTCATTTTCTTGGCTAAGTTAATCCTAAATGTTTCACTGTTTTTGATGCTATTGCAAATTAAATAATTTTCATAATTTCCTTTTCATACTGTTTATTGTTAGTGTACAGTTAGAATTGCATGTGTGTGTGTTATGTGTGTCTATATGTTGACTTTGTAGTCTGCTACTTTGTTGAATTTATCTTATTACTTCCATCAGGGTATTTTTTGGTGGAATCTTTAGGGTGTTATACATATGAGATCATATCATTTGCAAGCAAATAATATCAGGTGGGCCAACAGGTTTGTTTGGTTTTTTCAGTAACATGAAAAAGTAGTGCTTAGTTGTGTTCAAGTTCATTTGTAACAATTTTGTTAGACTATATTGTCATATCAGGTGTCATATCATCATGCATTAAAAATTTATCAAAACTGGTGAAGTTTTATATAGCCATTTTAATATTGAAGATGGAAGGAAAAAGCAGCATTTTCAGCTATTATGACTTATTTCAAGAAAGGTAAAAACACAACTGAAATGCAAAAAAAAAAAAAAAAGTGATTTGTGCAGTGTATAGGGAAGGTGCTGCGATTGATTAAATGAGTCAAAAGTGGTTTGTGAAGTTTCACACTAGAGATTTCTCACTGAATGATGCTCCAAGGTCAGGTAGACAAGTTGAAGTTGAAAGTGATCAAATCAAGACATTAACTGAGAACAATCAACACTATATCATGAAGGAGATAACCAACATACTCAAAATATCCAAATCAAGGACTGAAAATCATTTGTGCCAGTTTTGTTATGTTCATCACTTTGATGTTTGGGTTTTTCACCTAGGTTAACTGAAAGAAACCTTCTTGATTGTATTTCCACACGTAATTCTCTACTGAAACATAATGAAAATGTTTTCATTTTAAAACAGGTGATGAAAAGTGGATACTGTACTGTATAATAATGTGGAACAGAAGAGATCATGGGGCAAGTGAAATGACCAACCACACAAAAGGCTGGTCTTCATCCAAAGAAGATGTTGTTTTGTATATGGTGGCACTGGAAGAGAGTTATCTATTATGAGCTCCTTCCAGAAAATCAAACAATTCCAACAAATACTGCTCCCAATTAGACAACTGAAAGCACTGCTCAAGAAAAAGCATCTTGAATTAGTCAACAGAAAAAGCATTAGGATAATACAAGACCACATGTTGCTTTGATGACCAAGCAAAAACTTACGCCTTGGTTGGGAAGTTGTGATTCTTTTCTCCACATTGACCAGACATTACACCTTTGGATTTCCATTTACTTAAGTTTTTACAAAATTTTCTTAATGAAAAAAATTATCAGTTTCTTGGAAGACTATAAAAGGCACCTGGAACAGTTCTTTGCTCAAAATGACAAAACATTTTTGGAAGATGGAATTATGAAGTTGAAACAGGACAGAAGGTAGTAGAACAAAATGGTGAACATGTTATTTAAAAAGTTCTTTGTGAACATGAAAAATGCATCTCTCTTTACTTAAAAGCCAAAGGAACTTTTTGGCCAACCCAATATTACTTCCTTTTCTATGAGTTGTATTTCTCTTTGTTACCTAACTGGTCTGGCTAGAACTTTGCAGTTCTAGCTAGAACACTCCAGTTCTAGGAGTGGTGAAAGTGGGCATCCTTGACCATTTTCTTTTTATTTATTTATTTTCAGTTGCACTGGGTCTTTGTTGCTGCTCATAGGCTTTCACTAGTTGTGGCAAGCAGGATTTACTCTTCTCTGTGGTGCACAGGCTTCTCATTGCAGTAGCTTCTCTTGTAGAGCACAGACTCAACGATCATGGGCTTCAGCAGCTGCAGCTTGCGGGCTCAGTAGTTGTGGCTTGCAGGCTCTAGAGTGCAGGATCAGTAAGTGTGGTGTACAAGCTTAGTTTAATTGCACCACAGCATGTGGAATCTTCCCAGACCAGGGATTAAACTAGTGTATCCTGCATTGGCAGGCAAATTCTTATCCACTGTGCCACCAGGGAATTTCCCTGTTTCTTGATCATAAGTGAAACACCTTTTAGTCGTTCACTATCGAGTTTGATGTTCACAGTTATTGTTTTATATATGGAATTTATAATATTGAGATAATTTCTTCTATTCCTAGTTTTTGAGCATATTTGACATAAAATAGTATTTAATTTTGTCAAATGTTTTTCCTGCATTAATTGAAGCAATCATGGTTTTTCCCCCACTTCAATCTGTTAATGTGGTGTATTATACTGATTGATTTTTGTATGTTGAACCATTCATGAATTCCAGGAATAAATGTCACTGAGTTATTGTGTATAATTCTTTTTTTTTTAACTTTACAATATTGTATTGGTTTTGCCATATATCAACATGAATCTGCCACAGGTATATAAGTGTTCCCCATCCTGAACCCTCCTCCCTCATCCCTCCCCATACCATCCCTCTAAGTCGTCCCAGTACACCAGCCCCAGGCAACCAGTATCATTCATAGAACCTGGACTGGCAAACTTGTTTCATATATGATATTATTCATGTTTCAATGCCATTCTCCCAAATCATCCCACCCTCTCCCTCTCCCACAGAGTCCAAAAGACTGTTCTATATATCAGTGTCTCTTTTGCTGTCTTGTATACAGGGTTATTGTTACCATCTTTCTAAATTCCATATATATGCATTAGTATACAGTATTGGTGTTTTTCTTTCTGGCTTACTTCAGTCTGTATAATAGGCTCCAGTTTCATCCACCTCATTAGAACTTATTCAAATGTATTCTTTTTAATGCCTGAGTAATACTCCATTGTGTATATATATCTACCACAGCTTTCTTATCCATTCATCTGCTGATGGACATCTAGGTTGCTTATATGCTTCTGAATTTTGTTTTCTAGTATTTAGTTGTTAATTTTTGCATTCATATTCATAAGAGATATTAGCCTATGGCTTTATCTCCTAGTATTGTCTTTGTTTTGCTTTGATATCAGGGTAACACTGGCCTCATAGAATGAATCATTCTCTACTCTTTATTTTTTTTTTTTTTGAAACATTTGATAAGGATGGATGTTCTTTTTAAAATATTTGATAGAATTCCTCAGTGAAGCCATCAATTCTTGGGCTTTTTTTGTTGTTGTTGGAAGCTTTTTGCTTACCAATTCAATCTCATTACTAGTTATAGGTCCTTTCAGATTGCCTATTTCTTTGTGATTTAATCTTGGTTGTTTTTGCTGTTCTAGGAATCTATCCATTTCATCTCAATTTTTCAAGTGTTTTTTCCATAGAATTGTTCATACTACTGCCTTATAATCCTTTTTATATCTATATAATTGATAATACTGTCTCCATTTTTATTTTGGATTTTAGTAATTTGAGTCTTCCCTCCCTTTTGTTAGTATCAAGCTAAAATTTTAACAATTTTGTTAATTTTCTCAAAGAACTTTTTGTTTTATTAATTTTCTCTACTATATTTATATTTTCTATTTCATGCATCTCTGCTCTAATCTCTAATGTTTCTTTCTTTCTTCTATATTTAGCTTTTGTTTGTTCATTCCCTTGGTGCTGCATTTGCTGTATCTCACAGTTCTAGTATACTGTATTTTAATTTTCATTAATTTCCAAATATTTTCTAAATTTCCCTTGTGATTTATTCCTTGATCTATTGGTTGTATAAGATTGTGTTTTTAATTTCTGAGATTTTGTAGATTTTCCAGTTCTTGATGATTTCTAACTTTCCTCTGTTATGGTCAAAGAGGTTACTTTGTATAATATTTATATTTTTACACCTATGGAGACTGAATTTATAGCCTAACATATGGTCTGTCATGGAAAATGCCCCATATGAATTTGGGAAGAATGTGAATGCTATTATTTTGATATAGAGTGTTCTGTATATGTCTGTTAAAATAGTAGGTTGATTGTGCTGTTTAAATTCTTTGAGCATATTTAAGATGATTGACTTAAAGTCTTTGCCTAATAAATCCAATGCCTATGCTTCCTCAGGGATAGTTTCTAGAAATTTCTTCTGGGAATAGGCCATGCTTTCTTGTTTCTTTTCATGCTTTCTAATTTTTTATAAAACACTTGGAATCTTGAGTTATATAATGTGATAACTCTGGGAGTCAAATTTCCTCCATCTTATCTTTATTTTTCTTGTTTGCTGTGTTCTTTAGCTGTTTTTTGGTGACTTTTCTATAATATTTTTGTAAAGTCTGTATTTACACAGTCTCACTTCAGCACTGGGTATTTGTAGGCTTTTTATATGTGTCCTGCCTTGAGGATGCATATGGTCAAGTCTCCAGTATACATGATCCCTTGTGAATTTCAAAAAGCAACAACAAAAAAGAAAAAATGAAAAAAGAAAGAAAACCTCTTTCTTCAAATTTTATTCCAGAATTTAGATATTTTATTGTTTACTATAACTGTAATCTTTAACCACAGGCCCCAGGAAATCATTCAATTGCCTTACAGTTGTTTTTGAAATGAATACAACTTTCCATATTGTGTGAATCCTGTTAGGAAAAATGAAATCAAGTAATTATTCCAGTCTTTATGTAGCCCCAGACATGTTAGAACAGATAAACATGATCATTTGAGAATAAGGTCTATTCTATTCCCTATGGAACCAGGGACCAGAGTTCCATGATGGAAAGTAAGCTGCCATCTTTAAGATTAGGCTTAAGATAGGAGGGAGTTGGACAATGCAAGCAAAAACACTACTTTTCTAAATTATCATTTTCTTTATGTTCAGTGATGATTTGGTTGCTGCAATCACTTGACTATTTTCTAACATTCTGACAAAATTGATTCTAACAGTTTTTGCTTCACTTTTCAATGTTACTATGAATGGATTCTTAGAGCTACCTACTCTGCCACTTGTGCTGATGACCTTTTCTAAAACAGTCTTTTTGATAACTATAATTATCTACTGCTTACAGAATATATGAAATATAATATAGGTGATACATGGTTATTTTTCCCCTTTAGATAGTATCTAATTTTTTGAGAACAGAGTAGGGAAGCTATTCTATCTGGATTGAAATGTTTACTCTCCCATTTCTTCTTATGAGATAAATGACATTAAAAATCTTTAGACTACAGTATTCTTTTCTAGAAAAATGAGATGATCATTTGGACCTAATATTGTCATTAATATATTTTAAAATGTGTGTAAATTGCTTAATGCTGTCTTTATCCATTGTGTTTTAAAAATCGTATAGAAAGTAGTTGCCTCAACACTTCTTTGCTTACAGCTATGATTATTTCCTTAGTATGAATTTCTGGAAGAAAAATTGATGAAATAAATAGCTGTTATTGTTTAGAATTAAAAATAATATCAACAAATTGTCCCTTTTAAAGGGCTGTGTGACTTTATTCATCTTTTCTGAAAAGACCTCATTTTCTGCTCTTGAGCAGCCTGACTTTCTTGTATTTGTACTTGAGGGGGGAAATAGAGATAACAATTTCCAAATATTCTTCCTATATCCAATCAGATTTATTGTGTCATTTTGGACTTCTTCTCCCCTACTTCTGCTTGGTTTAATAGTTTACGGTTAAATTTTGTACAGCTATTCCTATCAAACTGCAAAAGATACTAATGTAACAGAACAGGATGAACACAGCCCTTAGCAAGTAGCCATTGCTGTGCCTCATTTTTCTGCACTCTGTTATGAGACAACAGGTCTTGCTCAGCCATTGCTCAGTGTCTCAGTGGGCCCTGCTCACCAGCAGCCAACTGTCAATGAGCAGCTGTTAGTTGTCCTACTCAGCTACTGCAGTGGGTCCTGTCCACAGCTAACTGTCAGTGAGGGACCATTAGGGGAATGATTCAGTCAAGGGTCAGTGGTGTGTTGGTTATCAGGTGAAGAGTGAGGTAACAGGAAAATTCAGGCCTTCTCCTGGAGGCCCTCTAGCTTACCCAGCCTTAGGCCAGCAGGTGGGCTGGAGGGCCCAGGGAAGAGACTGGGGACTGTGCTCTGCAGGGCTACAGAGACCTCAGTAAGCCCCTCCTCTAACCTTGGCCCATGCCTTGAGGCAGCAGAAAACCTCTCCCCCAACCCTGTCTCTGTGACCTAATAGCAGTGGCCGTCTGTCTAGGTCACAGTATATGAGACCTAGTCTCCCCATTTGGGAAGCCTGAGGAGACTGAGGACCAGTTGGGTTGAATGGCTTTCTCCCTCAGGGATGACAGCCTGGTAAGATGTGGGAACCTGGCCCTGAAGGAGCTGCAAACTGAGATTTGCCTCCTCTTAGCCAGGACTGGGCCCTTGGAGGGTGAAAATTGTGCCTTGGGACTTTGCTTCTTGCCAGAACAGACAATAACATTCATCAGGAAGAGATTTATAGGAACATCATTACCTGCCCATGACCTGACCTCAAGAACAAAGGATCTGACACCCAGAAGTCTGCAACAACTAACCATGTCCATGGTTAGTTTAGTTAGTTACTCCTTTTGCTTTTAAAAGGACTTGCTGAAAGCTCTCAGTAACTTTGGGGTTCTTAGGGCATGAGCCACCAATCTCCTTATGTGAATCTGTAATAAACTTTTCTCTCTTCTGAACTCTAAAGTTTAATATTGATGGGCCTCACTGTGCATCTGGCACATGGACTTCTGAATTCGGTAACACTAACAAGTATGTGAGAAAAGAGCCATTTCAGATACTCATAGACATCACCCAAGAGCAAACTGATGACTCTAACCCCAAGATTGTAGGATCTATATTTCTGAACTATAAGCATGTTGAAACAGTCATTATGTCCCTAGCAATGACCATATAATTAACAATAAGTCCAAGACAGTTATGTTTTTCCTAAAATTTCATTTTAAAATATTCTAAACATACAACCCCAAAACACTATTGGAAGTAAAAGGAGATTGTCCCTGGCAAACTGAGACTCATGATCAAGCAACACACAAATTATTAATTGGTTACCTATTTTTCCTGGTGGCTCAGATGGTAAAGGACCTGCCTGCAATGCAGGTGACCCAGGTTCAATTCCCAGATCAGGAAGATCCCCTGGAGAAGGGAATGGCAACCCACTCCAGTATTCTTGCCTACAGAATTCCATGGACAGACCATGGGGTCGCAAAGAGTCAGACACAACTGAGTGACTAACACACACAGTGACATCAATCAAGAGTCTGACATTTCAATGGGAATTTGCTGTATGACTCAAGGAACTCAAACTGGGCTCTGTGAGAATGGGCAGAAGGTGGGAAGGAGATTCAAGAGAGAAAAGACATATGTACACCTGTGGTTAACTCATGTAATTGTATGACAGAAATCAAACCAATATAGTAAAATAATCATAAATCAACTAAAAATAAGTAAATTTTAAAAAAAAGAGTCTGGCATTTGATTGGTATAAGTCTTTATTTTCTTTTTTATTTTTTTGTAGGGAGGTATATGTACTTTCATAGCTATTTTTGTTGGGTGGTGATGTGAGGCTGCATGAAGTTTTTAACTATAATTCATTCCTTTTCTGATGTATAAGTCAATGTGATAAGTTGCATTATGGCTAAAAATACTTCTTGTCCCTTCTTGGGCATTCCTTTTCGTGGTGATCTACTTTATGGAGTATAATTTCAAATTTCTTGGCCTCAAACACAAACACTCAACTTACTTTGGCCAATCAGTTACCAGTGTGATGTAAGAGAAAACATCAATGTTCATTTCCCTCAAATCATTTCTGCATTAGTTCCAACTTACATTTTATATATGAGGTTGGTAATGTCTTACATAAAGGGTCTACAGTAAGCCTGAATACTGGAGCAAAATAGCATGAAAAAAATCAGAGCCAACTCATGATAGACAAGCAGTTTCAGAAAGAAGCACACATTTGTGAGTCACTGAGATTTGGGGGTTGTTTGTTATAGTTTCATAATTTAGCCTAAACTGATGTAGTAAGTCCACTAAGGGAATGGTTTATTCCAGTATGGGAGAATTAAAAAAAAAATGTGAATACTATCCTTTATTTAACAATTGACTCATTTACTTGGCCTTGTCTTTTTTTCTACCTAATACCTCAATACTCTTGACTATATCTGTTTCAATTATGCATTTTCATTCCTTATATATGCACAAGTAAAGATAAAATGCCCTATCAATGGTCTATACCTCTAAACTGGTTACTATTCATAAAGACTGGTTCTCTGTCTGGACTTCATGATATATACATGAGAAACTTTGATCAAGATATCTTGAAATCCCTGGGATACCACAATTATCATCTCTAGGGATTTCATTTATATTGAGGGTTTCAGCTCAGCCCAGATTCACAGGAAAGGTTTTTAGAAGGAAATTTTTACTGTAGACTTTCTAAATTTCAGATAGTAGAGAGGAAATTTCTCAAAGTTAAAATTGTAAAAGTATATATATTATGAGATAAAATCATGTAGAATAAATACCTTACCTTAAATATGTTCTTGAATTTTGGAGGCAAAAGGATGGTAAATGTATAATCATATAATCCTCAGCTGTTTACCTTTGTAAAACACTCTCAACAGGTAAAATTTATCCAGATTTTATCTTAGGAGACATGTCTTATACTTGTGCCCTATGGGATTGAACATCTCTACCTAGTCATCCATCCTGTAAACATTTCAATGTAAAGTAAACAGACCACTCCTATAGAAGTTGACTCAAATCAACTTCAGAGTTTTCCAACCTGATTACAGGATGCATTCCACCAAATTAAGTGACTTGAGAGGTCTTTTTCTAAATATTAAATTACTCCTTCCACGAGTTGTCAGATAATGCCTAGAAATAAGCCAGGGGAAATTCTGATGAAGTTTCATGGAAAGAACCCTAGATTAGAAATTGTATCTGCTCTGGGAGTTGGTGATGGACAGGAAAGCCTGGCGTGCTGCAGTCCATGGGGTTGCAAAGAGTCGGATACAACTGAGCGACTGAACTGAACTGAACTGAAATTATAATCCTGAGTCTATCCCACTTATCTTTGTTGAATTTTAGTATTACTTTTGGAAAATACATCAAGGCTTTATATTGTCACCCTGCTTGTTTAACTTATATACAGAGTTCATCATGAGAAATGCTGGACTAGATGAAGCACAAGCTGGAATTAAGATTGCCGGGAGGAATATCAATAACCTCAGATATGCAGTTGACACCACCCTTATGGCAGAAAGTGAAGAACTAAAGAGACTCCTAATGAAAGTGAAAGAGGAGAGTTAAAAAGCTGACTTAAAACTCAACATTCAAAAAACTAAGATCATGGCATTCGGTCCCATCACTTCATGGCAAATAGATGGGGAAACAATGGAAACAGTGAGAGACTTTATTTTGGGGGCTCCCAAAATCACTGAAGATGGTGACTGCAGCCGTGAAATTAAAAGATGCTTGCTCCTTGGAAGAAAAGTTATGACCAACATAGATAGCATATTAAAAAGCAGAGACATTACTTTGCCAACAAAGTTCTGTCTAGTCAAAGCTACGGTTTTTCCAGTAGTCATGTATGGATGTAAGAGTCGGACCGTAAAGAAAGCTAAGTGCCAAAGAATTGATGCTTTTGAACTGTGGTATTGGAGAAGACTCTTGAGAGTCCCTTGGACTGCAAGGAGATCAAACCTCTCAATACTAAAATAAATCAGTCCTGAATATTCATTGGAAGGACTGATACTGAAGCTGAAACTTCAATACTTGGGCCCCCTGATGCGAAGCACTGATTCATTGGAAAAGACCCTAATGCTGGGAAAGATTGAGGGCAGGAGGAGAAGGGGATAACAGAGGATGAGATGGTTGGATGGTATCACCAACTCAATGGACGAGTTTGGGCAAGCTCCGGGAGTTGGTGAACGACAGGGAAGCCTGGTGTGCTGCAATCCGTGGGGTCGCAAAGAGGTGGACACGACTGAGTGACTGAACTGATAATCCTGAGTCTATCCCATTTATCTTTGTTGGGTTTTAGTATTATTTTTTGAAATATGAAGTTATTTGACTAAATTTTTTCATGCTGATCTATATAGCAAATTCCATATAGGTAGACAGTGTGCCTGAAGAACTATGGACTGAGGTTCTTAACATTGTACAGGAAGTGGTGACCAAAATCATCCCCAAGAAAAAGAAATGCAAGAAGACAAAATGTTTATCTAAAGAGGCCTTACAAATAGCTGAGAAAAAAAGAGAAGTGAGAGGCAAAGGAGGAAGGGAAAGATATACATAACTGAAACAGCTGTTCTAGAGAAAAGCAAGAAAAGATATACACAACTGAACACTTGATCTGGAGAAGAGCAAGGGAAGATAGGAAAGCCTTTTTAAGTGAACAATGCAAAGAAATAGAGGAAAACAATAGAAGGGGAAAGTCTAGAGATTTCTTCAAGAAAATTCGTGATACTAAGGGAGGATTTCATGCAAGGAGGGATTCAATAAAGGACAGAAATGTCGAGAACCTACCAGAAGCAGAAGATATTAAAAAGAGGTAGCAAGAATACACAGAAGAACTATAAAAAAGAAATCTTAATGATCCAGATAACCACAATGGTGTGATCACTCACCTAGAGCCAGATATCCTGGAGCATGAAGTCAAGTGGGCCTTAAGAAGCATTACTATGAGCAAAGCTAGTAGAGGTGATGATATTTCAGCTGAGCTATTTCAAATCCTAAAAGATGATGCTACGAAAGTGCTGCACCCAATATGCCAGCAAATATGGAAAACTCAGCAGTGGCCACAGGACTGATTAGGTTTCACTCTAATCCCAAAAAAAGCAATGCCAAACAATATTCAAGCTACTGTAAAATTGGGCTCATTTTACATGCTAGCAAGGTAATGTTCAAAATCCTTCAAGCTAGGCTTCAGCAGCATGTGAACTGAGAAATTCCAAATGTACAAGCTGTATTTTGAAAATGCAGGGGAACTATAGATCAAATTGCAAATATCCATTATATCATTTTTTAAAAAGCAAGAGAATTCCAGAAAAACATGTACTTCTGCTTCATTGACTACACTAAAGCCTTTGACCGTGTGGATCACAGCAAACTGGAAAATTATTAAAGAGATGGGAATACCAGATCATCTTACCTGTCTCCAGAAAAACCTGTATGCAGGTCAAGAAGCAACAGTTAGAATCAGACATGAAACAATGGACTGGTTCAAAACTGGGAACCAGTTTGTCACACTGCTTATTAACATATATGCAGGGTACATCATGTGAAATGAAGGGCTGGATAAAGCAAAGCTGGAATAAAGATTATATCAATAACTCAGATATGCAGATGATACCACTCTAATAGCAGAAAGCAAAGAGGAACTAAGAGCCACCTGATGAAGGTGAAAGAGGAGAGTGAAAAAGCCAGCTTAAAACTCAACATTCAAAAAATAAAAATCAGGGTATCCTGTCCCATCACATCATGGCAAGGAGATGGGGAGAAAGTGAAAACAGTGGCAGATTTATTTGGGGGGCTCCAAAATCACTGTGGCTGGTGACTATAGCCATAATATTAAAAGATGCTTGATCCTTGGGAGAAAAATCATGGCAACCTAGACAGAATATTAAAAATCAGAAACATCACTTTATAGACAAAAGTCCATATAACCAAAGCTATGGTTTTCCTGTAGTCCTTTATGGATGTGAAAGTTGAATCATCAAGAGGGCTGAGGGCCAAAAAATTGATGATTTCAAACTGTGGAGCCGGAGAAGATTCTTAAGATTCCCTTGAACAGCAAGAAGATCAAACCAGTCAATATTAAAGGAAGTCAATCTTGAATATTCATTGGAAGGACTGATGCTGAAGCTCCAATACTTTGGCCACCTGAAGAGCCGGCTCATTGGAAAAGACCCTGATGCTTGGAAAGATTGAAGGCAAGAGGAGAAGAGGGCAGCAGAAGATGAGATGGTTGGATGGCATCACCAATGAGTTTAAGGAAACTCTGAGAGATAGTGAAGGACAAGGAAGGTTGATGTGCTGCAATCCATGGGTTGCAAAGTGTTGGACACGACTTAGTGACTGAACAATCTAGGACTCGGGGCATATCAAAATCCTTTTTTCTCTGAAGACCTTAACGTTTAGTTGAATTTCTAAATTAGCTAATTTTTAAATAAGTAAAGAGTTAAGAATTCACCAAATTTAACATGATAACATTTTGAACAAGGTCTCACCTTGGCCTAAAGGACTGTAAATTTGATAACAGAGGAAGTAGTCCTGGGCTAGAAAATGCTTTCTAATACCACTGCCTCAGTTTTGTTCTTTTTTAATTAGAGTATAATTGCTTTACACTGCTACATCAGTTTCTGCTGTACAGCAAAATGAATCAATTGTACGTATACATATATCCCCTCATTTTCAGATTTCATTCTCATTTATGTCACCGTAGAGTACTTAATAGAGTTTCCTGTGCAATGGAACAGGTCCTCATTAGTTATCTATTAATATTTTATACATAGAAGTGTACATATGTCAATCCCAATCCCCAATTCATTCCAACTCCCCTTACCCCCTTGGTGTCCATACATTGTTTCTCTGCATCTGTGTCTCTATTTGTTTCATAACAAGATCATCATACTATATTTCTAAATTCCACATATGTATTAATATTCAATATTTGTTTCTCTATTTATTTGGGGCTGTGCTGGGTAGTCATTGCTGTGCACAGGCTTTCTCTAGTTGCTATGAGCAGAGGCTATTCTTTGTTGGGGTACGCAGGCTTCTCATTGTGATGGCTTCTCCTGTTGCAGAGCACAGGCTCTAGGGTACATGGACTTCAGCATTGTGGCGTGTGGGCTTACTAGCTGGGGCTCCTGGGCTACAGAGTACAGGTTCAGTAGTTGTGGCACATGGAATTAGTTGCTCCACTGCATGTGGGATCTTCCTGGATCAGGGATCAAACACATGTTTCCTGCATTGACAGGCAGATTCTTTACTACTGACCCATCAAGGAAGCTCTGTTTTTCTCTTTCTGACTTGCTTCACACTGTATGACAGTCTCAAGGTCCGTCTACATCTCTCCAAATGACACAACTTTGTTCCTTTTAAGGGTTGAATAGTATTCCATTGTATATATGTACCATATCTTCTCTGTCCATTCCTCTGTTGATGGACATGTAGTTTGCTTCCATATACTGGCTATTGTAAATAGTTATGCAATGAACACTGGGGTGCATGTATCTTTTTGAATTACAGTTTTCTCTGGGTGTATGGCCAGGAGTTGTATTGCTAGGTCGTATGGTAGTTCTATTTTCCGTTTTTTAAGGAACCCCCATACTGTTCTTGATAGCAGCTGTATCAAGTTAGATTCTCATTAATAGAGTAAAATGGTTCGCTTTTCACCAAATGCATTCCAGCATTTATTGTTTGTATAATTTTTTATTATTTCCATTCTTACTGATGTGAGATAATACCTCATTGTAGTTATGATTTGCATTTTTCTAATAATTAGTGGTGTTGAATATCTTTTCATTTGTCTTTTTTGAAGAAAAGTCTAGTTATTCCACACATTTTTTGATTAGGTTATTTGTCTTCTTAATATTGAGCTGCAGGAGGTATTTGTACATTTTGAGAATTAATCCATTGTCAGTTACTTCTTTCGCAAATATTTTCTGCTATTCTGAAGTTTGTCTTTTTGTTTTATTTATGGTTTCCTTTGTTGTGCAAAAGCATTTAAGTTTAATTAGGCCCCCTTTGTTTATTTCTGTTTTTATTTTCATTATTCTAGGAAGTGGGTCAAAAAGATCTTACTTTAATTTATGTCATAGTGTTTTCTTCCTCTGTTTTCCTCTAAGTTTTATAGTGTCTGGTCTTACCTTTAAGTCTTTAATCCATTTTGAGTTTATTTTTGTGTACTGTATTAGGGAGTGTTCTAATTTCATGCTTTTACATGGAGGTGTACAGTTTTTCCAGCATCCCTTATTGAAGATAAGTCTTTTCTCCATTGTATATTCTTGCCTCCTTTGTCATATATTTGGTGACCAAAGGTGTGTGGATTTATCTCTGGGCTTTCTATACTGTTCTATTGATTTATATTTCTGTTTTTGTGCCAGTAGCCTTTTCTTGATTACTGTAGCTTTGTACTACAGACTGATTTCTCCAGCTCCATTTTTCTTTCTCAAGAGTATTTTGGTTATTTGGGGTCTTTTGTGTTTCATACAGATTTTTAATTTTTTGTTATAATTCTATTTTTTAAATGCCATTGGTAAATTGATAGGAATTGCATTGAATCTGTAGATTGCCTTGAGTAGTATATTTTCAGAATATTGATTCTTCCAGTCCATGTATATGGTTTATCTCTCCATCTGTTTGTGTCATCTTTGATTTCTTTCATCACTATGTTATAGTTTTCTGAGTACATGTCTTTTGCCTCCTTAGGTTTACTCCTAAGTATTTTATTCTTTCTGTTGCAATGGTAAATGTGATTGTTTCCTTGATTTCTCTTTCGTATCTTTTGTTGATAACATGTAGAAAAACAAGATTTTTGTGTATTGGTTTTGTATCTTACAATTTTCCAAAGCTCTTTGATGAACTCTAGTAATTTTCTGGTGGCATCTTTAGCATTTTCTATGTATAGTATTATGTCATCTGCAAACAGTGATAGTTTTTCTTCTTCTCTAATGTGTGTTCCTCTTATTTCTTTCTCTTCCCTGATTTCCATGGCTAACACTTTCAAAACTATGTTGAATAAAAGTGGTGAGAGTGGATATCCTTTAGGTGCTTTAGGTTTTTCACCATTGGAAATGATGTTTGCTGTGGGTTTGTTGTATATGACTTTCTTATATTGAGGTTAGTCTTCTCTATGTCTACTTTCTGGACAGTTTTTATCATAAATCAGTGTTGAATCTTGTCAAAAGCTTTTACTGCAGCTGTTGAGATAATTGGATGGTTTTATTCTTCAATTTGCTAACATAGTGTATCACAATGATTGATGAATCATTGCATCTCTGGGATAAATCCCACTTGATCACCGTGTATGATCCTTTTAATGTATTGGTGGACTCTGTTTGCTAGTATTTTGCCAAGGATTTTTGCATCTATGTTGATCAGTGTTACTGAGCTTCAATTTTCTTTTTTTGTGTGATACCTTTGTGTAATTATGGTACACAATTGGCTCAGATGGTAAAGAATTTGCCTGCAATGTGGGAGACCCGAGTTCAACCCCTGGGTTGAGAAGATTCCCTGGAGAAGAGAATAGCTACCCAATCCAGTCTTCTTGCCTGGAGAAATCCATGGACAGAGAAGCCTTGTGGGCTACAGTCCATGGGGTTGCAAAGAGTTGGACACGACTAAGTGACTAACACTCATGTCATTATGATACCGGGGACATGATGTTCTCTTAGAATGAGATTGTGTGGGTTCCTCCCTATGAAATTTTGGGAAGAGATTGAGAAGGATGATGTTAGCTTCTCTCTAAATGTTTGATAGAATTTGCTTGTTAAGTTCCTGGTCCTGGATTTTTGTTGTAATATTTTTAATCAAAGTTTCCATTTCAGTACTTGTGATTGGTTTGTTCATTTTTATTTATTTATTCTTGGCTGTGTCAGGTGTTAGTTGCGTCAGATAGGCTCTTTGTTGCTGCACGTGGGATTTTTCACTGTGGCATGCAGGCCACTTTTTTGCAGTGCACAGACTTCTCTCTAGTCGTGGTGTGTAAGCTCCAGAGTGATTGGGCTCTGTAGCTGTGGGGCATGGGTTTGTATTCTAGGACACATGAGCTTTGCAGTTGCTGCACAAAATTTCTCATTGAGGCATGCAGGCTCAGAAGTTGTGGTAAACGGGCTCAACTAAGGATCCTCAACATAGGATCTTAGTTCCCTAACAGGGAATTGAACCCACATCCCCTGGGTTGAACCCACTGGAAAGCTGATTCTTAACCACTAGACCACCAGAGAAGTCCTGCTTGGCCTATTCATAATTTTTATTTCTTCCCAGTTCAGTCTTAGAAGCTTGCACTTTTCTAAGAATTTAATCATTTCTTCCAGGTTTTCCCTTTTATTGGCATATAGATGCTTGTCTTCTAAAGGAGATCAGCCCTGGGTGTTCTTTGCAAGGAATGATGCTAAAGCTGAAACTCCAGTACTTTGGCCACCTCATGCGAAGAGTTGACTCATTGGAAAAGACTCTGATGCTGGGAGGGATTGGGGGCAGGAGGAAAAGGGGACGACAGAGGATGAGATGGCTGGATGGCATCACCGACTCCATGGACGTGAGTCTGAGTGAACTCTAGGAGATGGTGATGGACAGAGAAGCCTGGCATGCTGTGATTCATGGGGTCACAAAGAGTCGGACACGACTGAGCGACTGAACTAAACTGAACTGAGATGCTTGTAGCAATCTTTTATGATGCTTTGTATTTCTGCAGTATCATTTGTAGTTTCAACTTTTTTCATTTCTACTTCTATTGATTTGGGTCCTCTCCCTTTTTTCCTTGATGAATATGGTTAATGTTTTATCAATTTTATCTTCTCTAAGGAGCAGTATTTAGTTTCATTGATCTTTGCTCTTGTTTTATTTGTTTCTATTTCATTTACTTCTGCTATAATCTTTATGATTTCTTTCCTTCTACTATCTTTGGGGATTTTTGTTTGTTTGGATTCTTCTTTCTCTAGTTGCTTTAGTTGTAGGGTTAGGTTGTTTATTTCAGATTTTTTTTTGGTATCTTGAGGTAGGATGGTATTTACATAAATTTCCCTCTTAGAACTGCTTTTGCTCTATCCCACAGGCTTTCAGTGCTCGCATTTTCATTGCCATTTGTTTCTATTTGTTTTTTTTTTCCTCTTTGATTTCTTCAGTGATCTCTTGGTTATTTATAGTATGTTGTTTAGCCTCCATGTGTTTGTGTTTTTTACTTTTTTGTTTTTGTTTTTTTTTCCTTGTACTTGATTATTAATCCCATGCCACTGTGGTTGGAAAAGATGCTTGGTATCATTTCAATTTTCTTCAATTTACTGAAGTTTGATTTGTGATCCAAGACATGATCTGTCTTGAAAAATATTCCATGTGCACTTGAAAAGAAAATGTATTCCATTACTTTCAGATGGAATGTCCTATAAAAATAGATTTAGTCTTTCTGGTCTAATGTGTCATTTAAGTCTTCATCCATCATCCATCATGTGCCCAGTCAAGTCTGACTCTTTTGAGACCCAGGTTCCTCTGTCCTTGAAATTTTCCAGGCAAGAATATTGAAGTGGGTTGCCATTTCCTTCTCCAGGCTGTCTTCCCAACCAATGGATCGAAACTGCATCTCTTGGGTCTCCTGCATTGGTAGGTGAATTCTTTACCACTGAACCACCTGGGAAGCCCTAGTTAAGTCTTGTGTTCCCTTGTTAATTTTCTCTCTGGATGACTTATCCATTGGTTTAAATGGAGTGTTAAGTCTCCAACTCATATTGTGCTACTGTCAAATTCCCCTTTTATGGCTGTTAGAATTTGTCTTATTTATTAAGCTGCTCTTAAGTTACATGCACAAATATTCACGATTACTTTATCTTTTTCCTGCACTGACCTCTTGATTATTACATAGTACCCTTCCTTATATCTTGTAATAGTCTTTATTTTAAAGTCTATTTCATCTAATATGAGTATTACTACACCAGGATTCTTTTGATTTCCATTTGTAAAGAATATTTTTCCTATCCCCTTACTTTTAGTCTGTATGTGTTCTTAGGTCTGAAGGGAGTGTCTTGTAGATAGCTTATATATAGGTCTTGTTACTGTGTCCATTCAGCCAATCTGGTTTTTTCTGTTGGAACATTTAATATATTTACATTAAAAGTACTTATCAGTATGTGTGTTCCTATTACCATTTTCTTAATTGTTTTTGACCTATGCTTCTTGCCTAGAGAAGTTCCTTTAATGTTTGTTGTAACACTTGGTGGTGCTGAATTCTTTGAACTTTTGCTTGTCTGTAAAGCATTTGATTTCTTTGTCAAATCTGAATGAGATCCTTGATGGGGAGAGCAATCTTGGTTGTAGGTTTTTCTCTTTCATCATTTTAAATATGTTCTGCCACTCTCTTCTGGCCTGCAAATTTTCCACTGAAAATCAGTTGATAACCTAATGGGAATTCCCTTGTGTGTTATTTGTTGCTTTCCCTATGCTGCTTTTAATATTTTCTGTCACATTTAATTTTAGCTTGATTAATATGTGTTGGCATGTTTATTTTGGAGTTATTCTGTATGAGTCTTTCTGGGCTTCCTGGACTTGGGTGACTATTTCCTTTCCCATGTTAGGGAAATTTTTTACAATAATTTCTTCTAATATTTTCTCAGACCTTTTCTCTTTCTCCAAAATAGAAAGGAAACTTGAAAGACGCAAGAAAATATAAAGCAAAAACATAAAAATGATCCAAAAACAACAAATAAAAACACAAAAAACCCCCAAAACAACAAAAATAAAGTAAAAGAAAAAAATTTTAAATAAGTAAAAATTTTTTAAATCAATAAAAACTGAACAAAATTAAACAAAATGAAAAAAAGAATAGTACTAATAAGAATATTTTCCAGTACCCTCCTCTGTTAGGGTCTTTGCTCTCACAGTGAGCTGCAGCCAACACCTACCTCTCCAGGAGGCCCTCTTGTTATCACTGCCAGGTCCCTGGATCTGTAGTGGGCACTATGGGGCCAGCGCAGACTCTGACCTGGCCCAACTCTTGCGTATACTTGCCCCCAATATCACTGCTGCCAAAGTTAGACTGGTCTCCGAACACTTGTTGTCTATTCCCATAGTCCAGATGCAGGTTTTACCAAGCTCATTGTGAGGGTTTAATTCATAGCTTATGTAGCAGCAAGGCCAGATTTCCATTCTTTTCCTTAGTGGCACCACTCCTGGGGCTCATCTTTGGCTTTTCTCTACCTCTGCCTGTGTGTGACCCTCAGGCATCTGTCCCCTAATCAGGCAAGAGGGAGCAAAAGCAGCAGCTGACTGGGGCACTTACTCACTCAGATTGGGGTTGGGGGGAGGGGTATTATGGCCACAGCTAAGGTGTTGCCAAGTGCCTGCTGAGGCAGAGACCAGAAGGCAGCTGCAATAGAATAGGGTGTACTTGCTCTGGTGGGAGTCCCTCCCAGTGGCCACAGAAGCAGGGGCTGGCATGTGAGGGCTATGGTTACCCCACCCCTTGCACACCAGTCAAGAATGACACCTCATTTCCCAGGCAGACCACACTTCCTCTAGGGGCATTCCCAGCCAAGGAGCCATTCAATCTTTAACCTTGTGTTGTATCCACATGGTCAATAGCAATCCTGTCCCTGAATCTGCTCTCTTAACCCCATGCTTTAGCACTCATCCCCCTTCAGCATTGGCAGATTCCTGTCTCAGGCAGGAGGTTCCAGGACAGACTCCGGAGGCTTTGTGAAGGGTGGTGCTCAGGACCCTGGAGCTTACACAGGTGGAGGAGACCATGACTTGAAGTGCAAGTGAGCCTGTTCAGATGGGTCCCCTCCTAGTGCTCACAGAGACCAAGCTCATGGACAAGGAAGGCAGTTGGCATGGCAGCCCCACCCTTTGCATGCCACTCAACAATGATGCCTTGCCCCTATGGTATCCTGGGCTTTCTCCAAAACTTTCCCAGTTGTGAAACTCTTAGTTCCTCTTCCTTTAGGCTGTCTTTTCAAAGCCAACAGCTGTCTCCTCCCTGGGTCCACTTTCCAGCACCCAACCCCTTTCTGTAGTAGGAGACACACAGCTCAGGCTGGGAAGCACAAGGATGCAGCACAGACTAGATGAAACAGGAGGAAAGGAGATGAGGCACAACTTTTGAAAGAATGACATAGCCCAAGGACACAACATAAAATGATTAGAATCAAATGGGTTCCAGATGTCAGACAAGTTGACTTCAACTAGACCTTAATCCTCAGCATATGCTCATTGTAGCACATCAGCAAGCTAAATGGCACACCCAGAGGCACCAGGACAGTTCCAAGGCTGACCATAAAAGACCGGAAAGTGGCAGTGGCCCAATTCCGGGAAATCTCCCTCCCACAAAAAATAGTTGAAATAATCCTCCCACTCATTAGCCTATGAAATTTGTTCAGTTACTTAGTCATGTCTGACTGTTTGCAACCCCATGAAATGCAACACACCAGGCTTCCCTATCCTTCACCATCTCCAAAAGTTTGCTCAAACTCATGTCCAGTGAGTAAACTATGTCATTCAACCATCTGTTGTCCCCTTATCTTCCTGTCTTCAAAATTTCCCAGGATCAGGGTCTTTTCCAATGCTCTTCACAACAGGTGGCCAAAATATTGGAATTTTAGCATCAGTCCTTCCAATGAATATTCAGGGTTGATTTCTTTAGGACTGACTGGTTTGATCTTGCTGTCCAAGAGGCTTCTACAGTACCACAGTTCAAAGGCATCATTTCTTTGGTCCTCAGCAATTTTATTGTCCAACTCTCATATCCATACATGACTACTGGAAAAACCATAACTTTGACTATACAGACCTTTGTCAGCAAAGTAATGTATCTGCTTTTTAATACTTGTCTAGGTTTGTCATTTCTTTTCTTCCAAGGAGCGAGCGTCTTTCAATTTCAAGGCTGCAGTCACCATCTGCAGTGATTTTGGAGCCCAAGAAAATAACGTCTCATTGTTTCCATTGTTTCCCCATCTATTTGCCATGAAGTGATGAGACCAGATGCCATGATCTTAGTCTTCTGAATGTTGACTTTGAAGTCAGCTTTTTCACTCTCCTCTTTCACCTTCATCAGAAGGATCTTTAATTCCTCCTCTCTTTCTGCCATTAGGGTAGTGTCATCTGCATATTTGAGGTTATTGATATTTCTCCCAGAAATCTTGATTCCAGCTTGTGCTTCATTCAGCCTGGCATTTTTCATGATGTATGTACTCTGCATATAAGTTAAGTAAGCAGGGTGACAATATACAGCCTTGATGTCCTCCTTTCCCAATTTGGAATCAGTCCATTGTTTCATGTCTGGTTGTAACTGTTGCTTCTTGACCTGCATATAGGCTTCTCAGGAAGCAGGAAAGGTGGTTTGATATTCCCATCTCTTTAAGAATTTTCCACAGTTTGTTGTGATCTACACAGTCAAAGGTTTTTGTGTAGTCAATGAAGCAGAAATACGTGTTTTTATGGAATTTTCTAGCTTTTTCTATGACCCAATGGACATTGGCAATTTGATATCTGTTTCCTCTGCCTTTTCTAATTCAGCTTGTACGTCTGGAAGTTGAAGCCTAGCTTGAAGGATTGGGGGCGTTATTTTGCTAACACGTGAAGTGAGAGCAATTGTGTGATAGTTTGAATATTCTTTGGCATTGCCCTTCTTTGGGACTGGAATGAAAACTGACCTTTTCCATCCTGCAGCCACTGCTGAGTTTTCCAAATTTGCTGGCATATTGAGTGTGGCTCTTTCACAGCATCATCTTTTAGGATTTGAAATAGCTCAGCTGGAATTCTATCATCTCTACTAGCTTTGTTTATACTAATGCTTCCTAAGGCCCACTTGACCTAACACTCCAGGATGTCTGGCTCTAGGAGAATGATTACACCATTGTGGTTATCTGGGTCATGAAGATCTTTTTTGTATAGTTCTTCTTTGCATTCTTGCCACCTCTTCTTAATATCTTCTACTTGTGTTAGGTCAATACCATTTCTGTCATTTGCCTAACTTTGCATTAAATGTTTCCTTGGTATCTCTAATTTTCTTGAAGCTATCTCTAGTCTTTCCCATTCTATTGTTTTCCTCTGTTTCTTTGCATTGTTTACTTAAAAGGGCTTTCCTATCTCTCCTTGCTATTCTTTGGAACTCTGCATTTAGATGGGTATATCCTTTGTCCGTTGCCTTTGTTATGGAGCCTATGAAATTACCCACTCCATAAGCTAACTGTGCCACATTTTGAGGCCGCACTCACCCTCTGCAATGCCCCACATTCTGTCTGTGGAGTGTTTCTCTCTGAATAAGCCACTTCTTACCTACCCATTTGTCTCTCACTGAATTCTTTCTGCAATGAAACATTGAGAACCTGAGTTTCATTAGGTCCTGAAACCAGGTCTGTGTTCACGGGTGGAAGACCATGGGTTTGGGCCAGGTTCAAGTCCCAGCCACATGGGTTCAAGTCCCAGGCAGGGTTTTGGCCAGGTGTGAGTCCTGGCCTCTTGGGTTTGAGTCCCAATCTAAGGTACAATTTCACATGTACACAGTTTTATTTTGTCCTGTCTTCCACAGATTGTCCACTGAGCTCTCCTTTGATCCCTCAAAGGTTATTTTCTGTCCTCGCTGATTTCCCCACTGCAAGGGCAGTTTTCTAAGTGCAGGATCCTCTTCTCGCCCTCAGTTTACCACCGTGGTTCCTGGTCACTTGTTTGTTTCCTCTTTTCTATTTTTCTTTCATCCTACCCAATAGAGAGGGAATTCTGCTTGTCCTTTGAGATGTCTGAAATCTTTCACAAATGGTCAGCAACCGCTCCGTGAGATGTATTCTCACATTCACTTGCAGATGTATTCTTGATGTCCTTATGAGGAGAAACTAACTCCATGTTCTCTTGTTCTGCCATCTTGACTCCTCCCCTCTGCACCTCTGTTCTTACTAGTTTATTTCTAATAAACTTGGAATACTATTACTTCTTCTTCTACTTTCTTTGTCCAGGGCTGCCAGATGGGCTTCTTTCATAAAATATGCCTTTCTGGAAGAAGAGTGAGTATAAGAAAGACTTGTAAAACAGCTACAGATACTAACAGCAGCAACTCTACTGGCAACCAACGGGAAAAATTTTGTGGAGCCTGAACTGAGCATATGTAAACCTTGCACTGTTCCCTTATCACTTAGAGATAAACTTGTGGATTCAAGTAAACTCAAGTCATTTCTTTCAGGTACAGGGGAAGGATATATATAAAACAAAGGGAAGTGCTAGGTGTGTATCTCAAGTTTGGAGTATACGGTAGGGACCCCTCCAAATGTATCTCTTTGGACTAAATTTCTGGAAAATTGGAGTGGATATAAGGCCTAACGTGCTCATATGCTTAGTTCTTAGAGATTTTATTTTATATTCCTCTAATACAGTAATGTAAGAGGATACCATTTATTAAAAAGGGAGAAAAAGAAAGAATACAATTAAACACAAAACTTTCTTGACCTTAATTTGGTGGCTAAAAATCTTCAAGACCTGTTTTTGAAAGACAGTCCTACTACTGACAAAAAAATCATGTCTTAACTAGCCATTTCTGTTAGTGATGATTTGCCAGGAAAGTAGCTTAGGATTCTTTTAGAAGAGATCAGCCAGAACCAAATCTCTCCTCATCAAAGCACTTTTACTGGAAATCTAGAGATTCATGTGTCTTGAAGAATATCAGTTGTGATATTTTTATGAAAATACTCAGTTTTAGGTTTGACTTTCATAAAACATTTCTAGCAGTATCCAATAAGGATAAGATTATATATAAATTCTTTCTAACCTGATAGATTTCTAATAATACAGATCATTTAGTATTTTTATAAACAGTAAAATAATTTCACTAGTGAAATTTAAATATACTATTTAATTTAACAGCATTTGCTGAGCACTATCTGTGCCAAGCATTGTGCCAGACTCATCTTTCCATGCAGTGTGGCCTGAACTAGCAAAGACAAAAATAGGTTACAAAAGCAACAGCTAGTTGGCTTAAAACTCAGCATTCAAAAAAACTAAAACCGTGGCATCTGATCCCATCACTTGATGGCAAATAGATTCTTTCTGGAGTTATTTGTCCACTGATCTCTGGAAGCATATTGGGCACCTACTGACCTGGGGAGTTCCTCTTTCAGTCTCCTATCATTTTGCCTTTTCATACTGTTCATGGGGTTCTCAAGGCAAGAATACTGAAGTGGTTTGCCATTCCCTTCTCCAGTGGGCCACATTCTGTCAGTGGACCACACTCTACACATGGACATGAGCAGATGGTCAACACCGAAATCAGATTGATTATATTCTTTGCAGCCAAAGATGGAGAAGCTCTATACAGTCAGCAAAACAAGACCAGGAGATGACTGTGGCTCAGATCATGAGCTCCTTATTGCCAAATTCAGACTTAAATTGAAGAAAGTACTGAAAACCATTAGACCATTCAGGTATGACCTAAATCAAATCCCTTATGATTATTCAGTGGAAGTGAGAAATAGATGTAAGGGACTAGATCTGATAGATAGAGTGCCTGATGAACTATGGACTGAGGTTCGTGACATTGTACAGGAGAAAGGGATCAAGACCATCCCCATGGAAAAGAAATGCAAAAAAACAAAATGGCTGTCTGGGGAGGCCTTACAAATAGCTGTGAAAAGAAGGGAAGTGAAAAGCAAAGGAGAAAAGAAAAGATATAAGCATCTGAAAGCAGAGTTCCAAAGACTAGCAAAAAGAGATAAGAAAGCCTTCCTCAGCAATCAATGCAAAGAAATAGAGGAAAACAACAGAATGGGAAAGACTAGAGATCTCTTCAAGAAAATTAGAGATACCAAGGGAACATTTCATGCAAAGATGGGCTCAGTAAAGAACAGAAATGGTAGGGACCTAACAGAAGCAGAAGATATTAAGAAAAGGTGGCAAGAATACACAGAAGAACTGTACAAAAAAGATTTTCATGTCCCAGATAATCACGATGGTGTGATCACTCACCTAGAGTCAGACATCCTGGAATGTGAAGTCAAACAGGCCTTAGAAAGCATCATTACGAACAAAGCTAGTGGAGGTGATGGAATTCCATTTGAGCTATTTCAAATCCTGAAAGATGATGCTGTGAAAGTGCTGCACTCAATATGCCAGCAAATTTGACAAACTCAGCAGTGGCCACAGGACTGCAAAAGGTCAGTTTTCATTCCAATCCCAAAGAAAGACAATGCCAAAGAATGCTCAAACTACCACACAATTGCACTCATCTCACATGCTAGTAAAATAATGCTCAAAATTCCGCAAACCAGGCTTCAGCAATACGTGAAACGTGAACTTCCAGCTGGTTTTAGAAAAGGCAGAGGAACCAGAGATCAAATAGTCAACACCCACAGGATCATCGAAAAAGCAAGAGAGTTCCAGAAAAAACATCTACTTCTGCTTTATTGACTATGTCAAAGCCTTTGACTGAGTGGATCACAATAAACTGTGGAAAATTCTGAAAGAGATGGGAATACCAGACCACCTGTTGTGCCTCTTGAGAAACCCGTATGCATGTCAGAAAGCAACAGTTAGAACTGGACATGGAACAACAGACTGGTTCCAAATAGGAAAAGGAGTACATCAAGGCTGTATATTGTCACCCTGCTTATTTAACTTCTGTGCAGCGTACATCATGAGAAACACTGGGCTGGAAGAAGCACAAGCTGGAATCAAGATTGCTGGGAGAAATATCAATAACCTCAGATATGCAGATGACACCACCCTTATGGCAGAAAGTGAAGAGGAACTAAAAAGCCTCTTGATGAAAATGAAAGAGGAGAGTGAAAAGTTGGCTTAAAGCTCAACATTCAGAAAACAAAGATCATGGCATCTGGTCCCATCACTTCATGGGAAATAGATGGGATAACAGTGGAAACAGTGTCAGACTTTATTATTTTAGGCTCCAAAATCACTGCAGATGGTGACTGCAGCCATGAAATTAAAAGATGCTTACTCCTTGGAAGGAAAGTTATGACCAACCTAGATAGCATATTCAAAAGCAGAGACATTACTTTGTCAACAAAGGTCCGTCTAGTCAAGGCTATGGTTTTTCCTGTGGTCATGTATGGATGTGAGAGTTGGACTGTGAAGAAAGCTGAGCGCCAAAGAATTGATGCTTTTGAACTGTGGTGTTGGAGAAGACTCTTGGGAGTCCCTTGAACTGCAAGGACATCCAACCAGTCCTTTCTGAAGGAGATCAGCCCTGGGATTTCTTTGGAAGGAATGATGCTAAAGGTGAAACTCCAGTACTTTGGCCACATCATGTGAAGAGTTGACTCTGGAAAAGACTCTGATGCTGGGAGGGATTGGGGGCAGGAGGAAAAGGGACGACAGAGGATGAGATGGCTGGATGGCATCACTGAGTCAATGAACATGAGTTTGAGTGAACTCTGGGAGATGGTGATGGACAGGGAGGCCTGGCGTGCTGTGATTCACGGGGTCGCAAAGAGTTGGACACGACTGAACGACTGAACTGAACTGAACTGATGAACCTCTATTTTACTCAGGAGGAAACTTAGGTAGAGACTATTTAAGCATCTTAAGATGATTCAGTAGATAATGACAGGACCAGGGCTAAAGTCAACAGTCATATTATTAAAAGAATATTTAGAACATAATCTGTGATTTGTTTAGATGATTACATCATTTTTCCCAACTCACTGCACCATATTTGACCATCATACTCACCGGCAGTGAGGGAGTGGCTAAGACTGAGGCTTATTTCTAAGAGGATAGCACTCCCTCTGCCCTATCTGTCCTTGGACTGTATCCAGGTATGACAGGCAGGCCTCAGCCAATTCTTTCCATATTTCTCTATACCTGGCTCTTTCATCATCTTGGATCACTAGTTTCCTTGACTTGAGGAGCAAACTTCTCACAACTTTATCTTTTCTCTGTGGCTATTTTGGAGACAGAGGGAAAACTACTCTTTGAAGTCTTTAACCCTAGAAGCAGATGTAGATGTATGCCTTTGAAAAAATTAATATTGAAGATGTATCACCCATTTATTTATTATTACAGAGATAAATTATTTCTGAGAACCAGTTCTAAAGCTTAGAATTTAATACGCAAGGAATCCAGTTTAAATTGTTAAAAATATTTCAGTGAAAAAAAAATCTTTGAAAGCTGTGGTACATATACACAATGGAGTATTACTCAGCTATTAAAAAGAATACATTTGAATCAGTTCTAATGAGGTGGATGAAACTGGAGCCTATTATACAGAGTGAAGTAAAAAACATAAATACAGTATACTAACGCATATATATGGAATTTAGAAAGATGGTAACAATAATCCGGTGTACGAGACAGCAAAAGAGACACTGATGTATAGAACAGTCTTATGGACTCTGGCAATGAAACATGTAAAATATCATGTAAACACATGTATACCTGTGGCGGATTCACTTTGATATTTGGCAAAACTAATACAATTATGTAAAGTTTAAAAATAAAATAAAATTGGAAGAATAAAAAAAAATTAAAAAAATAAATAAATAAATAATAAAAAAAAAAGAAATACATGAAATTTATGAAAATGTAAACAAAAACCATAATTAACACATCTTTTAATATGTAATTCAAAATAATTCAAAACCCTAGAAGGAAGTATAATGAGTTATTTCACAACATGTGTTCTGGAGTAAAGATGGCTTTGTTTTAAATTCTAGCTTCACCTTTTCCTTCCTGTGTAATGGTGGGCAAATTATTTCTTTTTTTTTTTAATTTAAATTTATTTATTTTAATTAGAGGCTAATTACTTTACAATATTGTATTGGTTTTGCCATACATCAACATGAATCTGCCATGGGTGTACACATGTTCCCAATCCTGAACCCCCTCCCACCTCCCTCCCTGTACCATTCCTCTGGGTCATCCTGGTGCACCAGCCCCAAGCATCCTGTATCCTGCATCGAACCTGGACTGGCAAAAGAGACACAGATGTATAGAACAGTCTTTTGGACAAATTATTTCTTACTGGAGTCCACTTTCTTTACAAATGAAAGTGGTGCCACTTTAGTGTGCCTTTCAGATTTGTGCTGTAAAGGTTAAAAAAGCTATTGCAAGTAAATTGCTCAGCGTAGTACCTAGTAGTGATAATAAATATAAAGAAACCAACAGAATACATCAAGAATGACAAATGGTGGATAAAATCCCTATAAAGAATGATCATGGACATATTGCAGCAAAGGATGGTGAAACTCCACAAGATATCTCTAGCATCACGTTGCCTGTTGTTTGCTGCGTATTTTCTGCCATAATTGGATCTAAGCCCTATGCTTTCCTCAGAAAATTCCTAAGCATTGAGCCAAAAGCCTTGCCCATTTCTGACTTCCCACAGTTTTCACAGGGCATGCTATCAAACCTTAGTGCAAGTGACAAGTTTTAAACTTCAATCTTATCATGAGTCTACCTGAAATGAACAGTTGATTCTTTCAAGTAATATTTGTATAGTTCTTCACATGATGCTTCACCATTTGATACAATATCACATTCTCTCATTGTCCCAGAAGTTCCTAAAGAAACTCATAATTTTTCACATTTTAAACATAACATATTCGATCTCAGTCAAGTTTAAACCTAGATCATTGGATTCCGAATTGTGTGTTTTTAAACATCAAGTGGTCTATAAAACAAACATATTTTAATCAGTATAGATTCAAATACATGGTTTACTCAATGTGATTAAGGAAAAAAATAGTCAGAGAAATGTTATCAAGTCCAGGCTGTGTTCACCTCCAAAGTGATTTAAAATCTTAGCCACATTCAACATGGTCCCGCTAGATTTGCCTAATATGTAAATCTTACTCATTTAGTTAGTGGTTTTTTTTTTTCCTCTCCTTTATAAACAGGCTGTTGAGAACAATTTGGTTATAGTAGCAGTTTCATTCTGCCAATGGGGTGAATAAACACTGAGATATCATGCATAATCAATCATGCAAATATAACATATGTCCATATGTCCAGGGACTAGAAGAAATTACACTACACCTAGAGCATGCTGCACATTCTCACTAAGTATTTATTCTTGATTTATGAATTGCTTAAAATAAGACTAGGTCATTGAGAAATCAGGCAGGGACCAAATCAGAATTTTAATGATCTTGGCTTTTTGCCCACTTTTATCATAACGTGTGCCCTTTCTTCACTAACATTTAAAGTTGTGAAACACAACTTGTCATCTCATTCTCCATTTGGCTTGGCTTTTTTTTTTTTTTTTTTTTTGCTTGTACTGAATCTGTAAACAAATTGTTATATTGACTTTCAGCAAATGGCTTTTAGAGTACTACACATAAGAGTCACCTTGGAGAGCTTGTTAAAAATACAGATTGCACACTAGGTATTACCTCAGAGATCTGGGTGAGACAAACAAATGTGCACTTTTAACACAAGTGTGTTGTCGAGGCCACACTCTAAGAAGAGATGTTATAGTGAAATCATTTTTTTTTTTTTTTTACTTTTGGAAAGAGGCAGACACTATTAACAATACACAGTCATTTTTGTTCTAAGAAAATTCTATTAATCAATTACGTTACCATCTCTCTGATGGTTTGACATATAAAATAGTTGTTGGGTAATGTCAATGGACAGGGAGGCCTGGCATGCTGCAATTCATGGGGTCGCAAAGAGTCAGACACGACTGAGCGACTGAACTGAACTGAACTGAATGGCAATGGCAATATCAGCCTTGGTCATCATTAACATGGAATGGATATTCAGCCCTTTAAAAGAAGGAAATAAGGAATTTTAATCATTAATTCTGCATACATAGTCACTTATAATTTTATTTTTTGTACTTATTAAATGTATCTTTTCCATAAATTATAAATAAAATAAATAAAAATGATATAAGATAAAGATATTTTATAATTTACTTTAAGAAGTATTTCAGAAGTTGATTTTAAGTAAAATTTAATGAGAATTCAGTGATCTGACAATAATATTGAGACTCACTATTAGCTGCTATATTCAAATTTGATAGCTAAATTTTGAGTCTCGGTATTATCACCAGATAAAATCTGAATATGAATTTGGCTATCAAATTAGAATATAACAGAGTGTCTGCTATCAGGATACTATTTTGCTTGGGCTGATGTTAGTGATAGTTGATTGGGTTGTTTTCCCTGCAATTTTTCTTGCATTTTTAAATTTATTTTAATTGAGAGTTATACATCTCTGTACTCTTTTACAGTCCTTTAATATATATTTCTCTCTACCCTGTCCAAGTTAGTTGCAACAGATTTCATATAACTCATAAATATATTAAGCTCTCTCACCTTTTAAAAGCTCTTGGTTGTGTATTGTGGTCACCTACAGGGTGGTATATTTGACTCTTGTTCAGGACAGACTTTGTACTGTTACTGGGCTAGACCATGTGTCTGCCTCACCAGTCCATTCACTGACCGTAGCTAATTGGTCAAAGTATAGACTCCTGAGGAACACTAGGCAAATCAGGTTTTCTCTTCAATAAATTAGAATTGAGAGCAAATAACTTTACTCTGTCTACGCTGCCTCTTAAGTGGAATAAGGTGCATAGTCCCTTCTGTGAACAGAAAGTTCTGCAGAGAGAGAACAAAATAGACATGACTCCTAAATTTTTATCTCTGCTTGGACCTCTCCTCTGAACTCCAGGCTTACATATTCAACTGTCTATTTAACATCCTGATTTATTTCTAATATAACATGCTGCTGCTGCTAAATCATTTCAGTCATGTCCAACTCTGTGTGACCCCATAGACAACAGCCCACCAGGCTCCCCGTCCCTGGGATTCTCCAGGCAAGAACACTGGAGTGGGTTGCCATTTCCTTCTCCAATGCATGAAAGTGAAAAGTTAAAGTGAAGTTGCTCAGTCGTGTCCGAATCTTAGTGACCCCATGGACTGCAGCCTACCAGGCTCCTCCATCCATGGGATTTTCCAGGCAAGAGTACTGGAGTGGGGTACCACTGACTTCTCCAAATATAACATGTCTAAGCCTTAAATTCTAATCTTCCTTTCCAAAGTTTCTCCACCTGTTATTCCCCATTTTACTTAATGTAACTATATACTTTGTGTATCACACACATGAAAAGCTGAGTTATCTTTTACCTCTCTCTTTTATCTTATATCCATTGTCATCAGCAAATTCTATTGAATCTTTCTTTAAAACATATTCAGTCAGATCACATTTCACTATCTTTACTGTTTATTTTCCTGGTTCAAGCTCCCATCATCCCTTATGTGGGTTATTGCCATGGTCACCCAACAAGTGTTCTTACTTCCATCTTTCACCCTCTACAGTCTATTCTCACAAAAGCAGCCAAAATGATTCTTTAACAATGCAAAATCCTGCAATTTCTCTAATCAAAACCTTGTGACATGTCCCCAGTGTGTTCATTTTGGAGGTCTAAGTCATGTCAACTACCTAAAAAACACCATTAGTACTTGCAAACCAAAAGCCTTAATTAAGATAACCAGGTACTCTGAAGGCCTCATCTGGGCCTAGTTGAACTTGGTTTTCACTGGCTTTTACTCTTTAAAGTGACTTTAGGTATATCTTCAAACTCATCAAATTCTAAGTTTGTGCTTCTGTAAAGTGAAAAAAAAAAAAGGAAGAGGGGACTGGCATCTGCTCTCCTACTTTCAAAACATTCTTTTGAGGATAAAAATTGGGGATATATGCAAGAGTACTGCACATATATAAACGATTATCATTGGAAAGCAACACAGACCTTGAACTTTGGTATTCAAATAATGGAAGAAATATAGCATCTAAAGAATGCAGCTTTGGGACTTCCCTGGTGGTCTAGTGGTTAAGACTCTGTGCTTGTACTGCAGGGGGCATGGGTTCAATCCCTAGTTAGGGAACTAAAATCCCACATACCATGTGATATGGACCAAAAGAATTGCAGCTGTCAAGCATTGAGCTTTAGAAAGTATACGGATTTAGATTTCATCTTTATTAAAATTAAAATTTTTGAAATTTTAATTCGAAACATAAGTGAATTTGATGGGACATCTGAAAGGTGGTTACAGTAAAGGTTGGGGTGTAACCAGATCCACACGTTTAGAAAATAATATGCAAAGTGAGTGCAAGTTTGTTACTATATAAAAATACCAAATAAAAATACATAATAGAGTCTCCAAACCACTGTATTTTTTCCATGGACAGGCTGAAAGGAAAGATGACAATCAGAAGGGAGCTTTCTCTTTCTAATTAGAAACAAAATATGTAAAAAGTTTACGTACAGATTTTTATATACTTTGCATATTTTCCTCAAATGACTGAATTTGGGAGACCAGTAAGCTATAATTCTGTCCCCACTTCTGAGTTTTGATTCAGTAAGAACTATTCACAGGCATCATATACAAACACCATAAACAATACAACAAGAAGATAAAAAGATAGTTGACATAGCCATCTATTCCTATTTTGCCAGTAAGACCACAAGGAAAAAGAATACTAGCACACATAAAATGAGGTAGGCATTAACTTAAACTTTTATCATTGACTATTTTCCCATACCTATTCACTTCACAGCTCTGTGTCTCTGCATCTAGAGATTATCACTTTGTAATGAGACAGCCTAACTGACAGCCAGTGCCTCCTCCTGCAAAGAGCAGAATTATATTGTGTTCTTTTATAAGTCAGTATCAGTAGAGATTCATCTTTTCTTCAGTAACTCAGAAAATCCTGCCTTTCTTATTGATCCACTGCTAATGAAGCAGGAGTTTTGAAGAGTTTTCTCTTCAGGAAAGAAGTTGGGAATCAGTCCTGGAGTGCAGCTAGGCTCATTCCTACTGGACTTGGAAAACTCAACAATGCTCTCTCTTCATGTAGATGACTGAGTAGGGTCATCTTCTGTGACACAGGGAAGAGGCTGACACAATTATATCTGGCATCCTTATTCTTAGTCCCCAGAAACCTTGATTTTCTCATTCTAATTTTTTTTGGGGGGGGTATCTTTTTCAGTCTCCATTTGCCATGTCATCATGGATCACTAAGAGGAAATAGTCAAGTGGATATGCTTGATTGGAATTGAGGACTTGTGGACGGCACAGGAAAAGAGTCTTGAGAAGTAAGCAGATGGTAAAGGACCAGCCGCACATGGCAGAGAATATTTGTCCTGCCAGTAACAGGCAACAACTAAAACTTTCAAGTCAGATCTCATATTTCATTAAAAGGAAAAAAAAAAAAAACACTTTCATGAATATGGAAGGTGAACTGGCTTCATGATGGAGAGAGTAGACAGAGCAACTCAATGAGGAAGCTGGAGTGCCGGGAGCCGGCGTGAGGACCTCCACCCGTGGCAAAGGTCATGAGGAAGGAGGCTCGACATACGCAAGGGCGGGATCGAGCCTCAGGAGTCCCCCTGGAAATTCTCGAGCATCTACCCCCAAAACCAGATCCTGCCTACTTTACTACTTTGTGCTCTCACCTACACCTCTGACTTTACGGGGGGCTATCCCCCACCACCTCTTTCAGAGAAGGAGTTAACTTAGAGTTCCAGTTAATAATAATTCCTGGGCGTGACAGGAGTGTTCCAAACTTACAAACTCCTCTGAAGGTTCTCTAGCCTGCCTGACAGGCTTGTCCGGCCACATGTGATTGCTCACAGCCTCCCAACCGTGAGAGGCACAAGATGCTTTAAACCTTCTAAAAATAGGTTCCTTAGAGAAGTTAGAAAACTATTAGTATAAGTATAGTGGGCTGATTAGAAATTGTATTGGTGAAGGGTTTTTCATTTGTTGAGCCAATGTTTGCTGCTAAGTCTCCACATCCCCTGCCCTTACACACATCAATGAATATATAGAAGAAATAAGTATTAACCTTTGATATTAATCACATTAGACCTTAGGCTAAGTAAATTCTTTCCTTATTTAAAACCCACTACACCCTCACCCTATAGGAATGTAACTTTATTTGGGTGGCGTCTGTTTTAAGAATAATCACCCCTGGAGAAATAAGTGTTGACTGACCGCTGTCACAAGGAGACGGTCATAAATTGTCATCAGGCCCCCTAGCCAGAAAATGATGTAACACCCCTAAGACCTCTGTATACATCTGTATGAAGCACCTGACTTTAATAAAAGTCAGGACTGCTGACCCCACGTGACTTTTGTATAACATCTCAGTGTATAAAAACAGACCCTGGAAAATAAAGAATTGTGATCAGTTCCTCAAAATACTGGTCTCCCCATGTCTCTCTCTCTCAAACTGTGGCTGAGTCTCCATCTGGAGCGCGGAGCCCGCCAAGCTTACTAATTTTGCCTGGGCTTCTAAGATCCAACCCGGGAGGCCTCAGTGTTTCCTCTCCTTCGGGAGAATGGAAGGACACCTGCGGCCTACGTAAGTGGTGCAAGCTTCTTGTCTTGAAGTTTTATTGGTTTCCCGCATAAACCAAGCTACTCAGCCTCTTTTCTCCACTGAATTTTCCTGCTGAGCTATCCTCATTACTATATACTATTACTCTTTATATCTCTAATTAGTATCTAATACTGAGCGACTTTCCCTTCCCTAAATCCAATGTATTCGCTAACGCCATCTCTCCTTCAAATTTCCCTGGATCCACCGGGGCTGGACCCCGGCACTGGAGCACTAATTCAGACTGGAAATAAGGAAAGATCTGAACTAGGACAAGCAAGTGAGGACTGGAGATGAGGGGAGATAATTGAGAAATATTTAACTAGATTTTTTTTTTATTTTATTTTATTTTTAAACTTTACATAATTGTATTAGTTTTGCCAAATATCAAAATGAATCCGCCACAGGCATACATGTGTTCCCCATCCTGAACCCTCCTTTATGTTACAGGTTGGAAAGACATATCGTTGTTGTGTTAAATAATAGAGTTTAGAAAATTTCTTGCTCTAGGGCTAAAACCCAAACTTCTAATTAAAGTCCTCCTTCCAGCATTTTAGAACTAATTTAACACCTAAGTCTAACGTTTTCTCCTCCTCACCTCCACATGTATTGTTTCCTAACTACAGTAGTTTCAATGTGGGAAAATTAATGGAGACTTGCTATCTACCCTCCAGGGATGTTAAGCCTGGTTAACGAGTCATCTGATGAGAACCTGTCCTATTTTTTTTAGGGCTTTCCAGCTCTCCAGGATTGTACACTTTCCACTGACTTTCCTGTCTTGCATAAATTGATGATCTTGATTAAGTATCTGGACTTGAAGAACAGACCTTAGAGATTCTTAATTTCAAAACTCTGAAATGCCCTGCAATACTAGAATCCCAGTCTTTGAAGTCAGAACCAATCTTGGGCATTTAAGATGTCTGAAGCTACCTTAAGTTTTCCCTTTTTCCTACTTAAGATTTCATTCTTACTGTTTGTCACCATTTTTGCCTGGGTAGTTGCTTCAGATTCTTTCTAGATTTAGTCTTTATTCTCTTGAGACGTACCACATGGATAGGAAATTCATTAAGGATACTAATGCCCTATTTACACTAATCCATTTTTAACTTAGAGAATACATACAGGAGAGGTTCTAAATGTTGATTATGTATCAGAGTCACTGTAGAATTAAAAAAAAGAAAGGAAACAAAAGAAAATGAGAAGTCAAACAATATGTACATAAATGGATTAATTCTTTCATAGTCTGTTCCCATTGGTCTAGATGACAACTGCTGCTGCTGCTGCTGTTAAGTTGCTTCAGTCGTGTCCGACTCTTCGCAACCCCATGGACTTCAGCCTACCAGGCTCCTCCGTCCATGGAATTTTCCAGGTGAGATTACTGGAGTAGGTTGCCATTGCCTTCTCCGAGATGACAACTAAGTATCCCTAATTTTATCAAAAGCTTCCTAAATATTTTTGATGAGGTATCAACGTTGAAAAAAATTTAACAGTTTACATAATACAACTTCTTACTTTGAAATGGGAACACAGGACCCAACTAAGAGGAATCTTATAGTTAGAGGTAGCAGTAGAGCACAGAACTTCTCTCTCATGTGTTTTCTGTTTTTAGTAAATTCTTTATCCTCATTACTTGACTCAAATTGGTAACTGTATGTATCTCAATATGATGCTTAACTCATGAGCTCTTTTATTCTGATGGGTCAGTAAGCATTGGAACTTATTGTTCAGTCAAATTCAATGACAATAATATTCAATAAAAACCTTCATAAATAACAAACCTGATTTTAGTCAAAATAGCAACAACTATTTACATAATCAGTTAAATATATTTAATCAGTTAAATATCAGTTATATAATGAGTTAAATCTGAAGCTACAGGGTTCAGAAGCAACCCAATAAATATCATAATATGGACTCAAGTATTCAACTGTCAGTCTAACCCATAATTCCCACTTCTCATCTTTTAGAAGCTTGAGCTTATAATAAATGTATATTAAGCATTACTCCAACCTGTTTGAAACATGTTATATCATTTATGATTACGAACTTGTGCTCACAAGAATCTGTGTGCAGCCAGTTATGCTAGCTTGAGTTTCTTGGGAGATTATGGTAATAAAACTGATTGCGGGCTTATATTCAGAGATGCTATGGTTCTTCCTTTATTCCTGGGCTTGAGTTTATGGATTACTTAACATAACATCCCAAGCAAGTATTATATTTTATTCTTTTGTATTCAAAGCTATTTTTAAAACCTTTTTGTCTTTGTGCAATAATTTGTCCTTGTTAATGAAAAAAGCACAACTCAGCTGACAAACCCCACACATGCCATATTGTGCTTCAGATGAGTGCCTTGAGATGCCCTAACCTAACCTTACCAGTTAATAAATCTGTGTGATAGTATCTTTTGTCCTATATGTTGACAGAGGTGTCATGTCTCAAAATGGGCATCACTCTACGATTTTCTGTAAGGCATGGCCCAATGGGACCAGACTATCCTCTACTAAATGTTGTCAAATTGGGAATTCTTGTTCTGTATGACCAATTTCTCAAGGTATTTTGGAGACTCCCAATAAGCTACTGAATGCTGTTTAAAAAAAAAAAAAAAGAAGAAGAAGAAGACTTTAAGATATCTAGAAAAGATCCTAACTTCAACATAAATGTTTACCCTCCCACACAAGCTCCTTTCCATTACAGGACTGAAATATATATGAAAATATGAATATATATTACTGTGGATGGATGGATAGATAGACAGATAGAGACATGAATACATACACACATATAATCTGTTGACATGATGGGCTTCCCCAGTGATGGAAACTCAGAAAGAGTGCTAATTGAATGGCACAAAATAGAATAATTTTGATGAGATATTCTGTAGGGATGTTGAGGGAAGATGAAAGTTGGCTTACAAATTCCTAACCAAGAAAGGTGTACGGAGTTAAAGAACTTGATTAGAAAAATTCCTAGTGGAATACTGCTCATACACTGCAATTTAGAGTCCTGCTCAATGAAAAAAACAAAAGGAATACCCAACTTATCATCAAGTTAGCTGAGATTAAATATTGTTAAGAAACAGAGGACCTAGTAGGCTAACAGATATACAAAAGAAAATTAAAATGTTGTTGCTCAATCACTTAATTCTTTGCAACCCCATGGACTGTAGCACTCGAGGCTTCCCTGTTCTTCACTATCTCCTTAAGTTTGCACAAACTCATGTCCATTGATTCAGTGATGCTATCTAACCATCTCATCCTCTGCCGCCCCTTTCTCCTCCTACCCTCAATCTTTTCCAGCATCAGGGTCTTTTTCAATGAGTTGGCTCTTCACATTAGGTGGCCAAAATATTGGAACTTCAGCAACAGCCAATCCAATGAATATTCAGAGTTGGTTTCCTTTAGGATTGACTGGTTGGATCTTCTTGCTGTCCAAGGGACTCTCAAGAGTCTTCTCCAGCACCATAGTTCAAAAGCAACAATTCTTCAGTGTTCAGCCTTCTTTATGACCCAATTCTCACATCTGTACATGACTACTGGAAAAACCATAACTTTAACCGTATATACCTTTGTCTCAAAGTGATGTGTCTCTGCTTTTTAATACACTGTCTAGTTTTGTCATAGCTTTCCTTCCCAGGAGCAATCATCTTTTAATATTATGGCTGCTATCACTATCTGCAGTGATTTTTTTGAGCCCAAGAAAGTAAAATCTGTCACTGCTTTCACTTCTTCACCTTCTATTTGTCATGAAGTGATGGGACCAGATGCCATGATCTTAGTTTTTTGAATGTTGAGTTTCAAGCCAATTTTTTCACTTACTTCCTTGAGCCTCATCAAGAAGCTCTTTAGTTCCCCTTCACTTTTCTGCCATTAGAATGGTATAATCTGCATATCTGAGCTGGTTGATATTTCTCCCAGCAATCTTGATTCCAGCATGTGATTCATCCCGCTTGGCATTTCACATGATGTACTCTGCATAGAAGTTAAATAAACAGGATGATCATATACAGCCTTAAGGCACTCTTTCCCAATTCTGAACCAATTAGTTGTTCCATATCTGGTTCTAACAAAATAATACCAGTGAATAAAAAGGGCTCCAGTGGGATGGTTGCCCCTGATGTAGTTTTTAACTGAAATCATGTGTCAAACTACTGTCTCAAAAATTAGAGAGATATACAGTCAGAGTCAAAGAATCATAAATTAATAGACACCTCCATGTGAACCAGTACCAGGATAGAAATACCTGAATTATACTTGGCAAATTGCTGGAGACTGCATGTGGACAAGTTTGAGAACTGAAACTCAAGGGCAGGGGCCTAATCTTAGTGGGGAACTTACACTTTTATGAGTTTTTCCTCCAAGAGTCCTATCAGGGTCTCACAGTAAAGACCAGAGAAATAATTCTTACTCTTTCCAGCATGGAGAGGGGATATATCACCAATCTGAAACACTCCAGAGAATTCAGCTCTTATTAACAAACTCTGCTCTCAAAAAAAACCCTATTTCTCCAGAGGTTAAATGACTGGGATTTTACCCAAGCCTCACCAACCTGGAGAAAAGGGAATGCCCACCAAAAGCCCATCCTAGCCTTGTATATGGGGGGAAAAGGGCCTAAATCTAGCCCCCACTAGACATCCATAAAGGAGAAGGGAAATATCAACTCCAGTCCCCTCTAGCCTTCCTGCCAAAACCAAGAGGGGAGAGCACGAGAAATGACAAGCACTTAACCACTTGCGAAGGTCACAACCCCAGTATACAGGCTCACTAAAAGACTGAAATTCATCATAGAAATAAGACTATGTAAAGTTTTCACTCTCTCTTCCTACCACCACATCAGTAGGGCTCCTGCATAACAACAGAGGAACACAACTGAAAGAACTGCACATTTAACTTTACTTAAGAACAAGTCTTTAGGGAACTCCAAAGACAATGGGAGAGATAAAAAGAATTCCAGAGGAAATTTTAGCCTGTGACACCAGCAGCCACAACAATGGTAAACACAATTATACTCCTAGCCAGATAAACATCAAACCTCACACTAAAAGAATATTTACTTCAGGTATTTTTATCCACTACATAATGTTCAGGTTTCATTTAAAAAAAAAAAAAAAAGGCATACTGAAGGACAAAAAACTAAGTTTGAAGAGACAGGGGAAGCATCAGAACCTGACAAAGATATGTCAGAATGTTGGTATTATCAGACCAGAAATTTAAAGTAGTTGTATTTAATAGGGATCTAATGGAAAAAGTCGGAGAAGGCAATAGCACCCCACTCCAGTACTCTTGCCTGGAAAATCCCATGGGCGGAGGAGCCTGGTAGGCTGCAGTCCATGGGGTCACGAAGAGTCAGACACAACTGAGTGACTTCACTTTCACTTTTCACTTTCATGCATTGGAGAAGGAAATGGCAATCCACTCCAGTGTTCTTGCCTGGAGAATCCCAGGGACCGGGGAGCCTCATGGGCTGCTGTCTATGGGGTCGCACAGAGTCAGACACGACTAAAGTGACTTAGCAGCAGCAGCAGCAACGGAAAAAGTGAACATTCAAGAACACATGGGTAAAGTAAGCAGACAGATGAGAAGTCTAAAAAAAAATCAAAAATAAATACAAGAAATCAAAACACTGTAACAGGAACAAATATCTTTGATAGATTTTTTAATAGGCTGGGCACAGCTGAAAAAAAATCAGTGAGATTAAAGCTATATCAATAAAAACATCAAAAACTGGAAAAAAGTGAAAAAAGAAAAAATAAACCCAGAATACCCATAAACTATGGGAGAACCACAAAGCATATAACATATGCTTAAGGGGAATTCTACAAGAAGAAGAAGAAGAGAAAGAAACAGAATAAATATTTGAAGCAACTGATTAGTGTGAATATCCCAAACTAATGTAGAAACGACACCACAAATCCAGGAATTTCAGAGACCACTAAACATAAAAAGTGCTTTTTAAAAACCTATAATTAAGAAATAATATTCAAATTGAAGAAAATAAAAGACAAGAAATTTTCAAAGAAAATTTTGAAGAAGCTAGGGAAAGCAAGCAAACAAACAAAAATAATAGTAATAATAATAACCTGTAGAGGAGTATAGAAGGAAATGGCAACCCACTCCAGTGTTTTTGCCTGGAGAATCCCAGGGACAGGGGAGCCTGGTGGTCTGCCGTCTCTGGGGTCGCACAGAGTCGGACACGACTGAAGCAACTTAGCAGCAGGAGCAGAGGAGTATAGACAAGAAAAAACTTCCCAGAAAAATAAAATTTGAGGGAATTTGTTACCAGTAGACCTATTTTTGAAATGTTCACATTCTCATAGGAAACAATAATGAGAGTTTACATCTCTCACAGTTAACTGATATAACTGGATTTAGAAAAGGTGGAGGAACCAGAGATCAAATTACCAACATCCACTGGATCACTGAAAAAGCGAGAGAGTTCCATAAAAACATCTACTTCTGCTTTATTGACTATGCCAAAGCCTTGACTGTGTGGATCACAACAAACTATGGAAAATTCTTTGAGATGGGAACACCAGACCACCTGACCTGCCTCCTGAGAAACCTGTATGCAGGTCAAGAAGCAATAGTTAGAACTGGACATGGAACAACAGACTGGTTCCAAATCAAGAAAGGAGTACGTCAAGGCTGTATATTGACACCCTGCTTATTTAACTTATATGCAGAGTACATCATGAGAAATGCCAGGCTGGAGGAAGCACAAGCTGGAATCAAGATTGCCAGGAGAAATATCAATAACCTCAGATAACACCACCTTTATGGCAAAAAGTGAAGAAGAACTACAGAGCCTCTTGATGAAAGTGAAAGAGGATAATGAAAAAGTTGGCTTAAAATTCAACATTCAGAAAACTAAGATCATGGCATCTGGTCCCATCATTTCATGGCAAATAGATTGAGAAATAATGGAAACAGCAAGAGACTGTATTTCGGGGAGCTCCAAAATCACTGCAGATGGTGACAGCAGCCATGAAATTAAAAGACAGCTGCTCTTTGGAAGAAAAGCTATGACCAACCTAGAAGGCATATTAAAAAGCAGAGACATTACTTTGCAAAAAAAAAGACCATCTGGTCAAAGCTATGGTTTTTTCAGTAGTTATGTACAGTTGTGAGAGTTGGACCATAAAGAAAGCTGAGCGCTAGAGAATTGATGTTTTTGAACTGTGGTGTTGGAGAAGAGTCTTGAGAGTCCCTTGGTCTGCAAGGAGATCCAACCAGTCCATCCTAAAGGAAATCAGTCCTGAATATTCATTGGAAGGACTGATGCTGAACCCGAAACTCCAATACTTTGGCTACCTAATGCAAAGACCTGACTCATTGGAAAAGACCCTGATGTTGGGAAAGATTGAAGGCGGGAGGAGAAGGGGACAACAGAGGATGAGATGGTTGGATGGCATCACCGACTTGATGGACATGAGTTTGAGTACGCTCCAGGAGTTGGTGAAGGACAGGGAAGCCTGGCATGCTGCAGCCCATGGGGTTGCAAAGACTAGGACATGACTCAGCCACTGAAGCAAACTGAACTTAATAATGACAAAACAAGGTCGTGAGAGGTTCTGGGAGCTTGTCTGATTTGACTTTGAGAACAAGAATTTCACATTATATTGCCATCAAATGAGTTCTTTTCATTTGGTCTTCATTGCTGTTATTTTAGTCACTAAGCCATATCCAACTCATTTTCAACCCCATGAACTGTAGCCCACCAGGCTCCTCAGTCCATGGGATTTCCCAGGCAAAAACTCTGCAATGGGTTGCCATTTCCTTCTCTGGGGGATCTTCCTGACAAAGGAATCAAAGCCACATCTCCTGCATTGGCAGGCAGATCCTTTACCTCTGAGTTACCAGGGAAGCCCTTGTCTTCATAGCTTTCCCTACTTTCTAACTTTTTCGAGAAACCTTCCCTTTTTATAATTTTTGCTTACTAACATCCTTCTACCCAGATTAGTCCTTATTTTTTTTATGTATTAATTTTTTAAGAACTGGTTTTCATCTCTGTTTAGATTTTGAGTTCACTGAGGGCAAAGGCTATGCCTTACATTTTCTCTTACTCACTAATAATTTTGAGCAATAAGTTTTAAATAGCCCAAAATAAGCAGTCAGTTAATTGATTAGCATGCTTGTATATGATGTTTCCTCTTCAATATAAGGGCTTCCCTGGTGGCTCAGACAGTAAAAAGTCCATCTGTAATGCAGGAGACCCATGTTTGATCCCTGAATTGGGCAGATCCCCTGGAGAAGGGAATGGCTCCCCACTCCAGTATTCTTGCCTGGAGAATTCCATGGACAGGGGCACCAAGCAAGCTTGAATATAAAGGGGGAAATAAGCATATGACAATGCCCTTTTCTGTATTCTCTGCAAGTGAAAGTCTCTCAGTCACGTCCAACTCTTTGTGACCCCATGGACTATACAGTCCATGGAATTCTCCGGGCCAGAATTACTGGAGTGGGTAGCCTTTCCCTTCAGGGGATCTTCCCAACCCAGAGATTGAACCCAGGTCTCCCACATTGCAGACAGATCCTTTACCAGCTGAGCCACAAGGGAAGCCATCTGTATTCTCTACTCTAATAATAATTTGAAAGAAAATGATTGTGTCTTTGCTGGGTCTGAGACACAACCTAATTGTGACCTTTTGATATGACCATGTTTCTGTGTCCCATAAAATACAATTGTGGAAATTCAAATAGCTTTGGTTTGAGGCACGAGCCAAAATTTAAAATGGATTTGGCTGAGCTCTAGTAAATTGAAAATGTGTGTTTAGCACACAAGGAAACTTGGAAACTGGTTATAACATTATGTGATAGTAAAATCAAATTAACCTATTTGTAACTTACCAAATGTTTTTAAAGCTATCCAAAAAACTCGTTTTTAATTTAAAGTAACAATTGGGCATGGGATATGTCATGGAAATCCTATAAGTTGGCAAGTTTCTCCCATATCTTACCAAGCATAGTTCAATACATAGAGAAAAGCTGGGAAATAGGCTAATAAAGTTCCCATACTTTAAACTGAGTAGCTGACAAGAGAGCCAAATAGCAGTGGCGATAACTACGGGAAATATTATTTCTGGCTCTGCTTCAGATGCTGTAGTTCACTGTTAAAGCAGAAATCTCTTTCTGGAGATTAGTTCAAAAGAAACTAAACTTGAGGGAAAGTGATATTTATTGTTAGGATAAATGGTTTTCCTTTTGCTGGTAATCTATATATACAAGTTTTCTAAAAGAAAGAAGACAGTTCAAATCATACTATTCTAAACCATAGACTAGTGTGGCATTTCACTCTTCTGAGTCACTGGAAATATTCCAGGATCTGAAGGTGAATTTGATAGCTTATAACAGAAGTCATCTGTTGGTAATGATGGACAATCAAATTTAGGAAATTTTTATATGTGCAATTCAATCACCATATATATTTTGGATTTAGGGCTAATTTTCATGAACTTCAAGGATGAAAAATTATATATTCATATTATAGTAATACGAATATATGGTAGTATATGAACTTCTATAGCAAAATTTATGGCATCTCTCAATAATTTTAGGATATTCAAACTTCTGGGACCATTCAACCTCTATTTCCAGCATTAAAAACCTGACCCACATCATTTTCTTGTTATAATTGATATTGATCATTCATAACCTTCCTTCAATTTTCACTTAGCCATCTGTCTATATTCCAAATTACAATAAGCTTAGAGACATAAAAGTACTGAAAAAGAAGCCCTAAGTTAATTACTTAATAGTGGCAGACATAGTTTGCCATTTTAAAAGAATAGGGAGCTTATAGATCATGTCTTAATCTTAACTCATTACAACAAAAACTCTACTAGACTCCACTAGAAAGTAGTAGAGAAATAATTTCTAAAGTGTATTTAGACTTGTGTTCTTAATTACATGGGGTTCTTACATACCAAAGAATTTTTTAATTAATTTTTAAATGAAATGAATATGCACTTTTATGTATGAAATAAACTAAGTAAATAAAATAAAAATTAATTTGTGTATTATGTTGCTTTTCCTTTTAACGATGACTTTTATAACATCTAGGCAGTGTTTTGGATTTTATGAGTTAACATAAAATTGTCTACTTAGGACTTTCTTTGTGCTATTTTCCTATGAGTTTATTATAATTTCCAACAGAGAAGGCTGGGAGTGAAAATTGAAGGAAAGTTGTTACTGATCACCATCAGTCAATAAAAGCACGATGATGAGTTCAGTTTGTGAAGCTGAAAGTAGAGGCTGAATTGTTTCCAAAGTTTGAATATTCCAAAGTTAGTGGGAAATGTCTTGAGTTTGGGTATAAAAGAGAGCTGAGACTAGGAGACAGGGAGGAGCAGAGCCTACAGAATCAATCTGGCTGTAAGTAAGAAATCAGAAATGTGGTGCTAATTTTATCACATTGACCAGGTACACGGCTCACTCCAAAAAATTGATATAGCCTTTGATGTTGTTCAGTCACTAGTGCATGTCCGACTCTTTGCCATCCCATGGACTGCAGCACACCAGGCTTCCCTGTCCTTCACTGTCTCCCGGAGCTTGCTCAAACTCGTGTCCATTGTCAGTGATGTCATCTAACCATCTCATCCTCTATCGTCCCCATATCCTCCTGGCTTCAACCTTTCCCATCATCAGGGTCTTTTCCAAGACTCTTCCCATCAGGTGGCCAAAGTTTTGGAGTTTCAGCTTCAGCATCAGTCCTTCCAATGAATATTGAGGGTTGATTTCCTTTAAGGCTCACTGGTTTGATCTCCTTGCAGTCCAAGGGACTCTCAAGAGTTTCCCCAACACAGTTCAAAAGCATCAGTTCTTAGATGCTCAGTCTTCTTTATTGTCCAACACTCACATCCATAAAGGACTACTGAAAAAACCATAGCTTTGATTATATGGACTTTTCTCTGCAAAGTGATGTCTCTGCTTTTTAATATGCTGTGTAGTTTTTTCACAGTTTTATTTTAAGGGGCAAGCGTCTTTTAATTTCATGACTGCAATCAAAGTCCTCAGTGATTTTGGAGCCCAAGAAAATAAATTCTGTCACTGTTTCCATTCTTTCCCCATCTATTTGCCATGAAGTGATGGGACTGGATGCCATGGTATTAGTTTTATGAATGTTGAGTTTTAAGCCAGTTTTCACTCTCCTCTTTCACTTTCATCAAGAGGCTCTTTAGTTCCTCTTCACTTTCTGCCATAAGGGAGGTGTCATCTGCATATCTGAGGTTATCGATATTTCTCCCGGCAATCTTGATTCCAGCTTGTGCTTCATCCAACCCAGAATTTTGCATGATGTACTCTTAATATAAGTTAAATAAGCAGAGTGACAATATACAGCCTTGATATAATCCTTTCTCAATTTGAAACCAGTCCGTTGTTTCATGTCCTGTTCTAACTGTTGCTTCTTGACCTGCATACAGGTTTCTCAGGAGGCAGGTCAGGTGATCTGGTATTCCCATCTCTTTCAGAATTTTCCACAGTTTGTTGTGACCCACACAGTCAAAGGCTTTGGCATAGTCAATGAAGCAGAAGCAGATGTTTTTCTGGAACTTTCTCACTTTTTCAATGATCCAATTGATGTTGGCAATTTGATTTCTTGTTCCTCTGCCTTTTCTAAATCCAGCTTGAACATCTGGAAGTTCACAATTCACATACAGTTGAAGTCTAGATTGAAGGATTTTAAGAATTACCCTGCTAGCATGTGAAATGAGGGCAATTGTGAGGAGTTTGAATATTCTTTAATATTGTGCCTCTTTGTGATTGGAATGAAATCTGACCTTTTCCAGTCCTGTGGCCACTGCTGAGTTTTCCAAATTTGCTGGCATATTGAGTACAGCACTTTCACAGCATCATCTTTTAGGATTTGAACAGCTGGAATTCCATCACCTCCACTAGCTTTGTTCCTAGTGATTCTTCCTAAGACCCACTTGACTTCACACTCCAGGATGTCTGGCTCTAGGTGAATGATCACACCATTGTGGTTATCTGGGTCATGAGGATCTTTTTTTTGTATAGTTCTTCTGTGTGTTCTTTTGTCCCACTTCTTAATACCTTCTGCTTGTTAGGTCCATACCATTTCTGTCCTTTATTGTGCCCATCTTTGTATGAACTGTTTTCTTGGTATCTCTAATTTTCTTGAAGAGATCTCTAGTCTTTCCCATTCTATTGTTTTCCTTTATTTCTTTGCACTGATCACTGAGGAAGGCTTTCTTATCTCTCCTTGCTATTCTTTGGAATTCCTCGTTCAAAAAAGTGTATCTTTCCTTTTCTCCTTTGCCTTTAGCTTCTCTTCTTTTCTCGGCTATTTGTAAGGCCTCTTCAGACAACCATTTTGCCTTGTTGCATTTCCTTTTCTTGGTGTGGTTTTGATCACTGCCTCCTGTACAATGTTATGAACCTCCATCCATAGTTCTTCAGGCACTCTGTCTTTCAGATCTAATTCCTTGAATCTATTTGTCACTTCCACTGTATAATCATAAAGGATTTGATATAGGTCATCCTTGAATGGCCTAGTGGTTTTCCCTACATTCTTCAACGTAAGTCTATATTTGGCAATGAGGAGTTCATGATCTGAGCCACAGTCAGCTCCCGGTCTTGTTTCTCCTTACTATATAGAGTTTCTCCATCTTTGGCTGCAAAGAATATAATCATGTGTAGAGTCATCTCTTGTGCTGTTGGAAGAGGGTGTTTGCTATGACCAGTACGATCTCTTGGCAAAATGCTGTTACACTTTGCCCTGCTTCACTTTGTACTCCAAAGCCAAACTTGCCTGTTACTCCAGGTATCTCTTGACTTCCTGCTTTTGCAGTTCAGTCCCCTATGATGAAAAGGACATCTTTTTCTGGTGTTGATTCTGCAAAGTCTTGTAGGGCTTCATAGAGCTGTTCATCTTCAGCTTCTTCAGCATTCGTGGTTGTGGCATAGACTTGGATTACTCTGATATTGAATGGTTTGCCTTGGAAATAAATTGAGATCATTCTTTCATTTTTGAGATTGCACCCAAGCACTGCATTTTGGATTCTTCTGTTGACTATGATGGCCACTCCATTTCTTCTAAGGAATTCTTGCCTGCAGTGGTAGATATAATGGTCACCTGAATAAATTCTCTCATTTATGTCCTTTTTAGTTCACTGATTCCTAAAATGTCAATGTTCACTCTGGCTATCTCCTGTTTGACCACTTCCAATTTACCTTGAGTCATGGACCTAACATTCCAGGTCCCTCTGCATGCAATATTGTTCTTTATAGCATCGGACTGTACTTTCACCACAGACACAACCACAGCTGGGTGTTGTTTCCGCTTTGGCTCAGTCTCTTCATTCCTTCTGGAACTATTTTTCTGTTCTTCTCCAGTAGCATAAAGATGACCTGGGGAGTTCATCTTTAAGTGTCATATCTTTTTGCCTTATGTCCTTATCTTTTAACAAATATTTATCTGGCTTATTCTTGTATCTCAAAAGTTTAAATCAGGAAATAGAGACCTACACTGGTGGACAAACTGTTAATGCATAGTGATGATTTTTAATGAGCATGGACATGAATATTTTCCTAGATACACATACACTAGTACACCTAAATCCCCACCTGGTGAGCTTACTTTTAAGCTCTTAAGGATATATTTTTATACTGACCACTTGATAGAGATTTATTTAGAAACAGAGGTGGTACATGGCTTAGGCAGTGAAGAATATGCCTGCAATGCAGGAGACCTGGGTTTAAAAGATCCCTTAGAGAAGAGAACGGCTACCCACTCCAGTATTCTTGCCTGGAGAAGACCATGGACAGAGGAGCCTGGTGTGCTACAATTCATTGAGTTGCAAAGAGACAGACACAGCTGAGCAACTGACACTAAAGAATGGAAAATATCAGTGGATCGAGTTGTGTAAGGGTAGGAGAGCTGACAGTAGTTTTGCCCCTGTTATCAATCTTAAACTATCACACAAGTCATGGGAGCCCATTATTTTTAAGTATAGTTTAGTTAAACAGCTTTATTTGTTGAGGCACATGTGAGATAACTAAGGAAAATCAGAGTAATAAGAGTTCATCAATAATATGGAATTCCTGAAGTAGTTCTTGGGAATAAAGAAAATAGGAGATACTGTTGTTAATGTGACCCTATTTAAAACACTGAGCTGTTAGGGAACACATAAGTAGAACTCACATAAATACATTTCAGAAACTTTATACAAAGAACAAGAAACATGTGTCTTTACTTGGTGACCTAGAAGAGTTTAACTAGAGAAGAAAACACGAGAAGTAATACTTGAAGTGTTGAAGAATTTGAAAACTAAGAAGAGAATTCCAGGCAGAGAAAGCATAGGGGAAAAAGAAAAGATATGCAGTCATGAGAGAAGGGCTTATTCAGAAATGAGGAAATTCAATGTGGGTTGGAGTTTGGAAGCATGGGATGATGTTCATGAATGGAAAATGCATTGCAGGCAGACTCTTTAATGTCTGAGGCACAAGGCAAGCCCCCATTTAGAGACACAGTTGAGGTTAAATAACAAAAGATAATTATACCATAAAATAGCTTATCCTAGGATATCCTAACACATTCAAGAAGCCATTAGTAAAATTTTCTATTCTCTTGTTATGCTACTGTATGCTATGTAACCTCAGTCATGTCTGACTCTGCAACTTTAGGGACTGTAATCCTCAGGACTCCTCTGTCCATGGGATTTTCCAGGCAAGAATACTGGAGTAGGTTGCCATTTCCTCCTCCAGGGGATCTTCCTGACCCAGGTGCTGAATTCGAGTCTCCTGCATTGCAGGTGGATTCTTTACCTGCCAAGCCATCGGGACAGCCCCTTATTCAGTATCTAATATATGTTACATATTTTATATCAGTGTTTATCTAAGTCTTTGAGTGCTGAATAATGAATCAGGGCAAAAATAGAGTAAATAGAGTTTTTTGTCAGATCAACAGTGAGAGAGAAACATAAGCAGTCCATGGGGTTCAAAGAACCAGACACAAGGGAGTGACTGAACACAACAGCAATATTTCTTCAAATATTTGATATTATTAAGTATAATGATAATTGTGAAATCTCCAAGGGAGATATGAGATTCCAAAAATTAAATATATTACTTTAAATTTGTGTTACTCCCATGTGGGGATCCCTGAAAACTTCAGAAGGTAGTAGTATGGAGTATGGTCAGAACTTGGAGCTGCCTTTAGAAACGCACCAGGCTTGAAGCATTATATATTTAATAGACAACTCTCTGCTGCTGCTGCTGCTGCTGCTGCTGCTGCTCAGTCGCTTCAGTCGTGTCCGACTCTGTGAGACACCAGAGACGGCAGCCCACCAGGCTCCCCCGTCCCTGGGATTCTCCAGGCAAGAACACTGGAGTGGGTTGCCATTTCCTTCTCCAATGCGTGAAAGTAAAAAGTGAAAGTGAAGATGCTCAGTCGTATCCGACTCTTAGCAACCCCATGGACTGCAGCCTACCAGGCTCTGCTGTGCTGTAAATGTCTACCACATCCTCCAGAAAGTCTTCCCAAACTCGAAAGAAAAAGTAGGCTTCCTCTATCTCTTCTGCAGGATTCAAGTGGCCCTCTTAGTAATTATCTCACTGGGATGCACTTGTCTGGTTGCATGTCTCTTCTATGTCTTTTGGCTCAGAGCTCTTTTTGTTGGGAATACTGTCCCACTGTCTTCAGCATCTCTAGTTACTAGCAGTGCATGAGTGTTAGTTGCTCAGTCATGTCTAACTCTTTGTGACCCCATGGACTCTAGCCCACCAAGTTCCTGTGTCCATGGGATTCTCCAGGCAAGAATACTGGAGTGAATTGCCATTTCCTCCTTCATTTTACTAGCACAGTGCCTATAAAATATATTAGATTTTTAAACTTATGTTTAATCAGTGAATAGGGAGTGAATCCAACACCAAATGAAAGTTAGAATCCTATCCATTTGAGGAGAGAATATTATCTGCGAGGTCAAACTGGACTGGATTACCAACCCTACTTATGCAATTCCACCTCTCATCCCACCCTCTAAAATTATTTTCTTACTTGTCAAAGGTAAAATAATGTATTTCTCTCTAAAGCTTACTTTTATGATTAATGGAAAGAACATATTCAGGACACTTGCCAGATAAAAAGAATGAAATAAAATGTGGTTCTCTTTCATTTTCTTATTCTACTCTCTTACAGACTCTTAAATTCAGTTCTGTATAAAAACTCATGATCCTAAAAATATGTATGTTTCTAGATACAGTAATAGTATGATACTTGAACATTTGTTTTTACCCTTTATTACATTCTCTTTTGTCCTTGTTGACACATGCATAATATCTAGTCAAAATAAAAATAGTATAAAAATCAGTTACAATGATCTTTGGAATGATAATTTCCCTGGATGACTCATGGAAAAATTAGTCTAACATTATAAAATGATACATTATGGGAAATAAAAATGATAGAGGAAACTGTTTTAAATGTAATATTCATACATTGACTAATACAGGACCCTAAATATTTCAAGGCTTTATGTATAAAAAGTCAAAATTAGTATGCAGTTACATGAATCTTTGTTAAGTGCCTACAACTGTGTTAACACTTTACTCATTAGATTTTTTTGTTTGCCTTCATTTCTCAAGCAATAATAGAAGCATACAACCTCAGACTATCCCTTATTGCCAGATGGCAATGGAGGCTAATTATTCAGTTTTTATATCAGCCTTCTTCTTCCTGAATGTGAATTCTCAGAAATGTAATGCAACTACAGTTTTCACATGTATTAGATGGTAAAATAATACTCTATAGGGTTTTTGTTACAAGTAAATGAGATAACACATGTTAAAAGTATCTACATAGGTAGTGCTATTAAAATTAATTAATAATGTTTTAATATTAATATTGAAACAAAATACCATTAAATAATAATAAAGCTATTCTATGAATATATATTTTAACTTGTGTGTTAAGTTCAGTTCAGTTCAGTCAGTCATGTTTGACTCTTTGTGACCCCATGGACTGCAGCACACAAGGCCTCCCTGTCCATCACCAACTCCCAGAGTTTATTCAAACTCATGTCCATTGAGTCGGTGGTACCATCCAACCATCTCATCCTCTGTCATCCCCTTCTCCTCCCACCTTCAATCTTTTCCAGCATCAGGGTCTTTTCCACTGAGTCAGGTCTTCGCATCAGGTGGTCAAAGTATTGGAGTCTCAGCTTCAGCATCAGTCCTTCCAATGAATATTCAGGACTGATTTCTTTAGGATGGACTGGTTGGATCTCCTTGCTTCCAAGGGACTCTCAAGAGTCTTCTCCAACATCACAGTTCAAAAGCATCACTTCTTCAGTGCTCCGCTTTCTATATAGTCCAACTCTCACATCCATACATCACTACTGGAAAAGCCATAGCTTTGACTAGATGGACATTTGTTGGCAAACAATGCCTCTGCTTTTTAATATGCTGTTTATGTTGTTCATAGCTTTTCTTCCAAAAGCAAGTGTCTTTTAATTTCATGACTGCAGTCACCATCTGCAGTGATTTTGGAGCCCCCAAAAAGTAAAGTCTCTCCCTGTTTCCATTGTTTCCCCATCTATTTGCCATGAAGTGATGGGACCAGATGCCATGGTCTTAGCTTTCTGAATGTTGAGCTTTAAGCCAACTTTTTCACTCTCCTCTTTCACTTTCATCAAGAGGCTCTTTAGTTCTTCTTCACTTTCTGCTGTAAGTGTGGTGTCATCTTCTTATCTGAGGTTATTGATATTTCTCCCGTGATCTTGATTACAGCTTGTGCTTCATCCAGTCAGACATTTCTCATGATGTACTCTGCGTATACTGGGGTGAAAACCAGTGGATAAAGTTTAAGTCCATCAGTTAAGGTGAGATACACACACAGTGGCTTATTTGGCAGCAACTGTAAGGAATGCTTTGTGTTCTCAACTTTGTCAAGGAGGAAAACCCATGGAGAGAAGGCATGTAGATTGAGACAGTGTTCATGTGGTTTGTACAATGTTGCATTAAAAGAGGTGATTGCATACCTAAGGTTATTTTAGTTATATAGGTCTAAAATAGGTAATAGTTTGCTTAACCCTCCAAATTATTTCTTTAAAATAGCTCTATTTGATTTAGTTGTATACTAGTTTTAACACAAACTTTAGTTACTAAGGGCTTCCCTTGTGGATCAGCTGGTAAAGAATCCATCTGCAATTCGGGAACCCTGGGTTTGACCCCTGGGTTGGGAAGATACTCTGGAGAAGGAAAAGGCTACCCACTCCAGTACTCTTGCCTGGAGAACTCCATGGACTCTATGATGCATGGGGTCGCCAAGAGTCAGACACAACTGAGTGACTTTCACTCACCTACTCACTCTGCATATAAGTTAAATAAGTACTCCAAGGCCAAATTTGCCTGTTGCTCCAGGTATCTCTTGACTTCCTACTTTTGCATTCCAGTCCCCCGTAATGAAAAGGACATCTCTTTAGGGTGTTAGTTCTAGAAAGTCTTGTAGGTCTTCACTGAATCATTCGACTTCAGTTTCTTCAGCATTACTGGTCAGGGCATAGACTTGGATTACTGTGATATTGAATGGTTTGCCTTGGAAACGAACAGAGATCATTCTTATATTTTTGAGATTGCACCCAATACTGCATTTCAGACTCTTTTGTTGACTGTGATGGCTACTCCATTTCTTCTAAGGGATTCGTGCCCACGGTAGTAGATATATTCTTGTTAAATTCACCCATTCCAGTCCATTTTAGTTCACTGATTCCTAAAATGTTGGTGTTCACTCTTGCCATCTCTTGTTTGACCACTTCCAATTTGGCTTGATCATGGACCTAACATTCCAGGTTCCTATGCAATATTGCTCTTTACAACATCAGACTTTACTTCCATCACCAGTCACATCCACACCTGGGTGTTGTTTTTGCTTTGGCTCCACCTCTTCTTTCTTTCTGGAGTTATTTCTCCACTGATCTCCAGTACCATATTGGGCACCCACCGACCTGGGAAGCCCATCTTTCAGTGTCCTTTTTGCCTTTTCTACTGTTCATGGGGTTCCCAAGGCAAAAATACTGAAGTGGTTTGCCATTCCCTTAACCACGTTTTGTCAGAACTCTCCACCATGACTTGTCCATCTTGGGTGACCTTACATGGCATGGCTCATAGTTTCATTGAGTTAGACAAGGTTGTAGTCCATGTGATCAGATTGGTTAGTTTTCTCTGATTGTGGTTTTCAGTCTGTCTGCCCTCTGGTGGAGAAGGATAAGAGGCTTATGGGAGCTTCCTGATGGGAGAGACTGACTGAGGAAGAAACTGGGTCTTGTTCTGATGGTCAGGGCCATGTTCAGTAAATCTTTAATCCAATTTTCTGTTGATGGGTGGATCTGTGTTCTCTCCCTGTTATTTGACCTGAGGCAAAACTCTAGTGAAGGTAATGAAGATAATGGTGACCTTCGAAAGGTCCCATGCATGCACTGCTACACTCAGTGCCCCCAACTCTGCAGCAGGCCACCACCAACCCACACCTCTGCCAGAGACTCTTGGACCCTCAAGGGCAAGTCTGGGTCAGTCTTTTGTGGGGTCACTGCTCCTTTCTCCTGGATCCTGATGTACACAGGGTTTTGTTTGTGCCCTCCAAGAGTCTGTTTCCTCAATCCTGTGTAAGTTCTGGTGGCTCTATTGTGGGGTTAATGGTGACCTGCTCCAAAGGGATTTATGCCATACCCAGGTCTACTGCACCCAGAGCCCCTGACCCTGCAGCAGTTCACTGCTGACCTGTACCTCCTCAGGAGACACTCAAACAGTTCTGTCTCAGTCTCTGTAGGGTCTCTGGGTCCTGGTGCACACAAGGTATGTTTGAGCCCTCTGACCATCCCTGGTGGGTATGGAGTTTGATTCCAAACATGATTTTGCCCCTCCTACCATCTTGCTGAGGCTTCTCCTTTGCCCTTGGATGTTGGGTTTCTCCTCAAAGTTGCCCCAGTGCCATGCAGTCACCACTCCATCGCCCACCATTTTTCTGGGGCTTCTCTGCCCTTGGATGTGGGATATATATGTCTGTGTATACATTTAAGGCCTCCCAGGTGGCACTAGTGGTAAAGAAACTGCCGGCCAACACAGGAGATGTAAGAGATGCAAGTTTGATCCTTGGGTCAGGAAGATCCCTTGGAGGAGGGCATGGCAACCCATTCCCGTATAGTTATCTGACTAATCTCATGGATGGAGCAGCCTGGTGGGCTACAGACCATAGGGATGCAAAGAGTCAGACATGACTGAAACAACTTAACACACATGCATATACATTTAATATATGATATGGATGAATGTACATAGATATATATTTGTTTTATTTAAATGTAATTATTCTCTTCAGAGGGCCATACCTAATAAGGTGATTTCAGGTGTATTTTGTGAAAGTGTATATTGATGACCCACATATTCATATTATATTTCAGCTTCAAATCTTCTCTTCCATATTTGGCTCTGGGATGCTCACAGAGATCGGCAAACTAAAATTTTTAGATTCTTTTGCTATGATCTCTGCTAGCTGTGTTAGAGAAAGGTAGGAAAGCAGGATGCAGGCACAGTGGCTCAGCTGGTAAGGAATCTGCCTGCAACATGGGAGACCTGGGTTCAATCCCTTGCTTGGGAAGATCCTCTGGAAAAGGGAAAGGCTACCCATTCCAGTATTCTGGCCTAGAGAATTCCATGGATTGTATAGTCCATGGGGTCACAAAGAGTCAGACACAACTGAGTGACTTTCACTTTCACTTTCTGTTCATAGCTCATGTTAGTACCACTTCAGTTTCAGATGACAGCTGCAATATCATCCTCCATGTCCTTTTAGTACTTCCAGCCCTAGAAGCACCAGCCCCAGCTGGCCACACTTCCCTCAGCAGTCCATTTACCAACCATGTAATGTATCCTTCAAGGTCCAAGAAGCAACAGTGTGGGGCCTCTCCTATGAATCCCCAGGGTAGTTACCACTACCTCTTCCATTTTTGAGATTCCTCAGTTATTATTACTTTGGTTACCATAGTCTTATGGATAATATCTGCTTCTTGCAATAACTATTATCTGGTACCCTTTTGTTTATTCAGACTTTAAATATCTATGTGCCAATTACTTGCATGAAATCTCTTCAGGTTCAAATGTCTAGGGTGGCTTGTATGTTCCCAACTCTTCTCTGACTGAGTCAGCATATAAACAGTATTGTTAAAAATTAATTTCTGCCCTTAAATAAGAAGATTTAATCACTTATTTTATTTTATATTTCCTTAGAAATTTGGGGATTGTTTTGAAAAGTCTATGTAGCACTCTCTCATTAAACTTTCTGTGATAATAGAAGTACTATATAATGGAACTTACATATTATGCTAATACTGTTATAGCAACCACTAGTCACATAAGACTACTGACCATTTGAAACATGGCTATGTGACTAAGGAACACAAATTTTAACTAATATAAATTTAAGTAGCCACATGTAACTAGTGGCAATCAGTATCAGTATCAATTCAGTCACTCAATTTTGTCTGACTCTGCGACCCCATGAACCACAGCACGCCTGGCCTCCCTGTCCATCACCAGCTCCTGGAGTTTACCCAAACTCATGTCCATCGAGTCAGTGATGCCATCCAGCCATCTCATCTTCTGTCGTCCCCTTCTCCTCTGGCCTTCAATCTTTCCCAACCTCAGGGTCTTTTCAAATGAGTCAGCTCTTCACATCAGGTGGCAAAAATACTGGAGTTTCAGCTTCAACATCAGTCCTTCCAATGAACACCCAGGACTAATTTCCTTTAGGATGGACTGGTTGGATTTCCTTGAAGTCCAAAGGACTCTCAAGAGTCTTCTCTAACACCACAGTTCAAAAGCATCAATTCTCCTGTGCTCAGCTTTCTTTAGTCCAATTCTAACACCCATACATGACCAATGGAAAAACCATAGCCTTGACTGGATGAAACTTTGTTGGCAAAGTAATGTCTCTGCTTTTTAATGTGCTGTCTAGGTTAGTCATAACTTTCCTTACAAGGAGTAAGCATCTTTTAATTTCATGGCTGCAATCACCATCTGCAATGATTTTGGAGCCCAGAAAAATAAAGTCAGCCACTGTTTCCACTGTTTCCCCATCTATTTGCCATGAAGTGATGGGACCAGACTGATGATGAAGCTGAAACTCCAATACTTTGGCCACCTCATGCGAAGAGTTGACTCATTGGAAAAGACTCTGATGCTGGGAGGGATTGGGGGCAGGAGGAGAAGGGGATGACAGAGGATGAGATGGTTGGATGGCATCACCGACTCGATGGACATGAGTTTGGGTGAACTCCGGGAGTTGGTGATGGACAGGGAGGCCTGGCGTACTGCAATTCATGGGGTCGCAAAGAGTTGGACAAGACTGAGTGACTGAACTGAACTGAACTGAACTGATGGGACCAGATGCCATGATCTTCGTTTTCTGAATGTTGAGCTTTAAGCCAACTTTTTCACTCTCCTCTTTCACTTTCATCAAGAGGCTCTTTAGTTCCTCTTCACTTTCTGCCATAAGGGTGGTGTAATCTGCATTTCTGAGGTTAATGATATTTCTCCCAGCAATCTTGATTCTAGCTTGTGCTTCTTCCAGTCCAGCGTTTCTCATGATGTACTCTGCATAGAAGTTAAATAAGCAGGGTGACAATATACAGCCTTGACGTACTCCTTTTCCTATTTGGAACCAGTCTGTTGTTCCATGTCCAGTTCTAACTGTTGCTTCCTGACCTGCATACAGGTTTCTCAAGAGGCAGGTCAGGTGGTTTGGTATTCCCATCTCTTTCAGAATTTTCCACAGTTTATTGTGATCCACTCAGTCAAAGGCTTTGGCATAGTCAATAAAGCAGAAATAGATGTTTTTCTGGAACTCTCTTGCTTTTTCCATGATCCATTGGATGTTGGTGATTTGATCTCTGGTTCCTCTGCCTTTTCTAAAACCAGCTTGAACATCTGGAAGTTCACAGTTCATGTATTGCTGAAGCCTGGCTTGGAGAATTTTGAGCATTACTTTACTAGCATGTGAGATGAGTGCAATTGTGTGGTAGTTTGAGCATTCTTTGGCATTGCCTTTCTTTGGGATTGGAATGCAAACTGACCTTTTCCAGTCCTGTGGCCACTGCTGAGTTTTTCCAAATTTGCTGACATATAGTGTTGTACAGAACCCGCTGTGCAGTTGACCCAGTGATTATTTTCAAGGAATTATAGTAGTGTGTTCTATCAAGTAGAAAAAATACTTTTTAAAGAATTTTAAGATCACAGTAACTGCTTCTAGGATATTGTAGTCCCATAAAATCTCACAGGAAAAAACATAGTATTTTATACAACAAGGAGCATATTTTATGATGTGCTTAATTTCTCAGTTGTGTCTGACTCTCTGTGGTCCCATAGACTGTAGCCTGTCAGTCTTCTACGTCCTTGGAATTTTCCAGGCAAGAATACTGGAATGGGTTGCCATTTCCTACTCCAGGGGATCTTCCTAACCCAGGGATCAAACCCATGACTCTTATGTCTCCTGCACTGACAGGTAGTTTGTTTTTTGTTTCTATTTTTGTTTTTAGCCCCACCCGGGGAGCTTATGATAACCTACGATAATATTAAAATCTTGAAGACCACTGTAAACTGTTATCTAATAAATGTACATAAATGAAATATTATGATCTTCAATCATGAATTTTTTTAAATATGTATTTTTATTGAAGTATAGTTGACTTCCAATGCTTCAGGTACACAGCAAGGTGACTCAGTTATACAAATACACATATATTTTTTTTTAATTATTTTCCATCATAGGTTATTATAAGATATGGACCATAGCTCCCTATGCTATATGGTAAATCTTTCTTTTTGCTGCATATCTGTTTTTTAAATTAGAAATCTAGCATTCTATTCATACTAAGTCAAACAAGTGGAATCAAAATGTCATACTCTTTTAGTTAGGCAAAAATTCATGTCTTCTAAACATGAATAAAATATATATATTATTCATATCTAAACATGAATTAATATATATATATAAAATATATATATATAGTACATATATACTACCCTACAGATATACTACAATACTGTTGCTGCAGCCTGAGGCAGGTCATGAGCTCTCTCTGGGGAACTGGTCCAGGTTGCAGGTCTGACAGCTGCATTCCTCCCTGCCTCTGGCACTCAGGCAGGTGACCTATGCAGTCTGTTCTGGGGTCAGGGGCTGACCACAACCACATCCTGTCCCACCTTTGGCACTCACATGGGTTGACCAGTGCAGCCATCTCTAGGGTCAGAGACTGACTGCAATAGAGACTTGCTTCCCCCCACAAAGCACTTGTGAAGGCAGTATTCCATGGTCTGTAAATGCATGGACTTAGAAGGTCCCCACGACAATGATCTCTTGCACCTCTGGCAGGCCCAGACTTTTTCCTGGGCTCCCTCAGCAGTGTCATACCAGCCCCCTCAGACTGTCTTATGGTAGTCAACCCTAGATCTCTCCCGGGGGTCTGACCTCTAAAGCCTGGGTCTCAGCATCCAGTCCCCACCTGCTCTGGTGAGCATGCAGATATATGTCTCAGGCTGGACAGTGCTGGTCGGCTCTGATCTCAGTACAGAATTTTCTGCATTTTGTCTTCCACACACCTATTGCTGCATTCTCCTCTGAGGTTGCAAGGTGCCCATTGTCCCAACCTGTGAGGGGATTTCTGAGTGTGTGGAAACTTGCTCCTTCACAATTCCTTCCCCAAGGCACAGGTCCTGTCCTGAATCCTCTGTGTTTTTCTTTTTTTTGTTTTGCTTTGTTTTGTTTCATGTCTTTTGCCCAGTAGATCTTCTGTAAGACTTCCATGTGCAGATGCATTTTTTGTATATTTGTGGGGAGAAGGGTGACCTCTGCACTTTACTCCCCTGCCATCTCAATGGTCCTCCCCCTTACATATTCTTTAAGAACATTTTGTGAATGGCTGCATATTATTTCTTTACAAAGAGATATGGTAGAGTTGGACATTTATGTTGTTGCTGGTGATTCACTATTACAAATACCATTTTAATGTATTTCTAAAAGTGGAATGATTAGGCCATTACAAGTAATACTTTGATTACAAAATTGCATATCTCTAATGCAGAATGTAAGAAAAGAAACAAGAATATTATAAATGTAAAATATTAAGTAGAAATCCAGGACTTAGAGATAAATACTGTTGAAAGTTTTTGTATGTATTCTCAGTAAATTTTCTGAGCATTCATGCATATTTTATGAAAAATCATACCAACTCTATGGACACTTCACTACCTTGTTTCTCTCATGAATTTCTATGTTATGTATATCGCTTCATGTTTATATTCTGTAGAATATAATTTAAAAATTTTTGTGCTATGTAATACTGTATTATAATTTACATAATACTTCATTTTGGAGTATTTAGTTTTTTTAATTATCAATCATATATACTTATATTAAAATATTTTATAAAAAAGTTTTACAGACATATTTTCACATATCAATCATATATTTCTTAGAATAAATTTCTAGTGTATGAATTAATGGAGCAGAATATATAAATATTCTGAGGATATTTAATGACCATTGGCAAATTGCTCCATCAAAGTGCCAAATTTGCTCTCCCATCAGGAAGGCCTCTTTGCCTAATTTTTTTTCTACAAAACATTGGGTAACATTGAGCATATTTGTTACCATTTTAAATGAGGTTTCATCACTATTTATCTGCTGGCAGTCAAAAGACAATCTAGATTGATATAAGTTATACACAAACACTCTTGTTCCACTGGCTGACCAACTTTTCCAAACCATTAAAATAAAAGGGGATAGCTACAAAAATTATGAACCTTCAATTATGCCAATTAAGTTCACAGTTCCAGTTCAAGTTTAACCAAACCCCAATCAGTTTAATTCCCAATCAGAAGAGAATGCTACCTTGAAGGAAAAAAAAAGTCCTACTTAAGAGAACCAGATTTTTGCTCCCTGTGCCTTGAGACCAGAGCTCTCAGAATCACTTGTATACACCATCTCTAATTTCTGAAACTGAAGGAAAAAAATGAACAAAAACATTTTAAATTTTTTTCTTATTCTGTTATTTACAACTAGTAAGTTTTATATTGTGATACTAATTCATGGCTTATTCCAACTGTTGTTTACAACTAGTGAGTTTCATACTTTGATATCTGATTCATGACTAAGTTTAGAAAATGAAGGTAGATCTCTTGTTGTGTCTGTATGAATATATGTATGTCTCAGTACGTATCTTTGTCTCTGGATAATATTACTGAAATTAATTTGTAAATGAGCTTTATTTAACTAGCCTAAAGAAAAGTAAGCACTTACAAATCAAACAATTCTAAATACTTCTAAATACAAGAGAAATTAAGCTAAATGAATTTCAGGTTCACATGAACTGGAGAATATTTAATATTAAATTGACATCCATTAATAAAGTTTAAGTTTGTTCATCTGATTAGTATAGACATGTCTGGTGTCAGCAGCATCAATATCATGCCTAGGTTTAATATAAGCTAAAAAAGATCTTATATCTGTTGCAAATTTGTCAGCAAACAAAATAACTCAATGTGAAGAAACTTTTAAGGAAAAAAATGTAAATGAGATAAATGCTTTTAGATAAATTCTATTAATAACAATTATGTTTTAGGAATGTCTATTTTAGTCTCTCCAGATTTCGGTAACTTGAATTTCTAGGGTTGTGCTAAATTAAGTGATGGAAGTTTATTGAATAGCTAAGTGACTTCCAAATAAAATAAAATGCTGAAACATTAATAACTGAACATTGGCTTCCTCTTACAGTGGAACTAAGGATATTGAGGACCATTCATGAGTATGTTTAGTACCATCCTGAGGTGATGTCTATAAGAAAACAAATGTTTTTAGAAATTATCACTGATATTTATGTTCACCAATCTACAGAATGCCAATATGAAGGACAGTTTGTGGTTGCTTAAGGAAAGTTCGATGTGTATTTTCAGTAAAGAAAGCATGAGAATTGAAATTGCATTTTATTAAGGGAAAAGGAAGTAGGTCTGGTTTATAGGTGGCTATCCATAGATGAGCAAATTAAGTGATGGCTACAGAAAGTGAAGAAAGTTTGTGAAAAGTGGACCCCTAGAGAAGAGTTTTGTGCATACTGCAAGTATTCTTAAGATGTTGAACTTCTCTTGATAAGAGATTTTAGGTTTCTTTACCTCTTAAGTGATCTGTTATGTATTCATCTTTGAAATCATTTATTATAATTTGGCTAAGTGAATTACTATTGTTTCAAAGTAACCTTGGGCTTCTCTGATGGCTTGGCTGGTAAAGAATCCGCCTGCAATGTGGGAGACCTAGGTTGGATCCCTGGGTTGGGAAGATCCCCTGGAGAAGGGAAGGGCTACCCATTCCAGTATTCTGGCCTGGAGAATTCCATGGACTGTATAGTCCACGGTGTCACGAAGAGTCATACACAACTGAGTGATTTTCACTTTGCTTCTTCATTTCAAAGTAACCTATGATCCTATCCTAGCAATTGTTTTAAACCCTTTATATATTTATTGACAAAACTTCCTAAATCAAAATTTAATTAAGTCATTTGACCTCTGGTTAACTTTGGGTTGTCTCAAAGGGCCCCTGGAACATCCCAAAGAGAGATATTAAACTAATTAGGTTCATTTGGTGTGTTAATTTACATGGGAAGTATGGTCAAATGAGTAATAAATCTTCTTAGGTCATATTCTATGGTTGTTGTTGTTTAATTATTAAGCCGTGTCTCTTTTGCAACCCCATGGACTCTAGCCCATCTGGCTCCTCTGTCCATGGGATTTCCCAGCCAAGAATACTGGAGTGGGTTGCCATTTCCTTCTCCAGGGGATATTTTCAAACCATAGATGAAACCTGAGATTCCTGTAATGCAGGCAGATTCTTTACTGCGGAGCCACCAGGACTTCCCAAATGTTGCTAATAAATTAGGAAAGCTACCTCATCAACAGGTACAGTAATCTCAAAGTATTTTGGGGGGTCTTAATAAGGGAAGAATTCACCTAAGTGAAATGTGTGATAAGCTCTTAATGTGACTTTCTTACCTCTGAGGGTTTTTTAAAGTTCAGACTGAGACTCCTTATAAAAGTTTTAGTAAAGCAAAAAATCTGTATGATAAATTATAGTTATATAAATTATCAGGTCAAGTTTTTGAAGCCAGACTTTTTTTATAAACAAATTATTCTTAATTTGGGTATATATGGTAGAAATGAGGGTAATTTTGGAGAGAAAAAGAGTGTTCCAATGAATGTTAAATCCAAATTTTGTACTAAGTCACTTCCCAGATAGTTTCTTGCAGTTACACTATATTAATGTAAAGTTAACTGTATTATTAAAAGGACACTATAAATTTTGTTTATGAAGCTAATTTTTGTAATCACTGAATGAAGATCAGATGCCCCATGGCCTGCAACCAGGGGATTATGTGTACTGTAAAACATAATTTAAAGGATTATCTCCAACTGGATGGAAGGACTTTTATCAGGTACTCTTAATTAGCTCATACACAGTGAAACTGAAAGCAAGCTGACTCTTGAATTAATTCTCATTTTCAGAGGCCCCTACACTAAACTGGTCTATAGAGCAGACTGCTGACCTCAAATTTACCTTAAAAAGATGTTCAAACAGAGGAGACTACATTTCAATGAAAATGAGAATAACACAACATCAAAAGTAGACAGCTTAAGCAAGATAATGAACTAATTTGTTTGATCATTTATAATGTTTTCTTGACTTCTTGGACCTTTGTATATAAATCAAGTGTTTTACTATAATGGACACAGTCCTATGCTAGTTTGAAAAAGCATTCCATATGTTGCGTTGTGGCCTATTACCTGTATCTAGTACTTATAGATTACCTTGCTGTATCTCTGTACTCCAAGGCTCTAATTGGATGACCCTCAGAAAATTTATTTTAGAAAATAGGAAGTTCAGTCTCTTCAGGCTGCTCTTGGTATTACTAGGTGGTATGCTCTCACTAACCAATTAATAATATCTACTCTGACCATGGCCATAAATATAAATTTCCTCTAAAGTTCCTCAGCTCAATCAGAGTAACAAGCAAGAGTTCAGCCAAAGAATAAACCCTCCCACAACTATGGGATGAATTTATGTGGTTAAACCAGGCTGTGGTCACTTAAGTTTTAAGGCCCTCCTAAAGGAGGAACAATTAAATTACACTAAGGACAAGCAGCCTGGTAACAATAGGAAATTGGACTGGGAGCTTTATGGACAGTGTCAATATAAAATTACCCTGAAAGACAAAGATTGGTACAGACTAAACTAAGTTGGATGACCTGAGACTATACCGAACTACACTTAATGGAAGTTCTTGGCTGAATTCTTATTTATGACTTTAATATTACTGCTAGTTACATTACTTGTACTTTTCCTATTTTATTAATTCAAGATTAATTACCATACGTGTGACAGAACTTCTGATAAAAAAATATAGGAATACCAGACCACCTACCTGCCTCTTGAGAAATCTGTATGCAGGTCAGGAAGAAACAGTTAGAAATGGACATGGAACAATAGACTGGTTCCAAATAGGAAAAGGAGTACGTCAAGGCTGTATATTGTCACCCTGCTTATTTAACTTATATACAGAGTACATCATGAGAAACGCTGGACTGGAAGAAACACAAGCTGGAATCAAGATTGCCAGGAGAAATATCAATAACCTCAGATATGCAGATGACACCACCCTTAGGGCAGAAAGTGAAGAGGAACTAAGAAGCCTCATGATGAAAGTGAAAGTGGAGAGTGAAAAAGTTGGCTTAAAGCTCAACATTCAGAAAACGAAGATCATGGCATCTGGTCCCATCACTTCATGGGAAATAGATGGGGAAACAGTGGAAACAGTGTCAGACTTTATTTTTCTGGGCTCCAAAATCACTGCAGATGGTGACTGCAGCCATGAAATTAAAAGACGCTTACTCCTCGGAAGGAAAGTTACAACCTAGATAGTATATTCAAAAGCAGAGACATTACTTTGCCAACAAAGGTCCATCTAGTCAAAGCTATGGTTTTTCCTGCGGTCATGTATGGATGTGAGAGTTGGACTGTGAAGAAGGCTGAGTGCTGAAGAATTGATGCTTTTGAACTGTGGTGTTGGAGAAGACTCTTGAGAGTCCCTTGGACTGCAAGGAGATCCAACCAGTCCATTCTGAAGGAGATCAGCCGTGGGATTTCTTTGGAAGGACTGATGCTAAAGCTGAAACTCCAGTACTTTGGCTGCCTCATGAGAAGAGTTGACTCATTGGAAGAGACTCTGATGCTAGGAGGGATTGGGGGCAGGAGGAGAAAGGGACGACAGAGGATGAGATGGCTGGATGGCATCACTGACTGGATGGACATGAGTCTGGGTGAACTCCAGGAGTTGGTAATGGACAGGGAGGCCTGGCGTGCTGCGATTCATGGGGTCTCAAAGAGTCGGACACGACTGAGCGACTGAACTAAACTGAACTGAACTGAATGATTGTAATAGTGAGTCATTTCCTAGGCAGGTTGATAAGGAGTCTAGGGGTCCCCAATGAGAGAGGGGTCTGGAATTCTCAAGGAGGAAGAAAGGACAAACTTTTTTCCTTCTCTACATTCCTTAGGATTATATAACAATAATGTATCCTGCCTGAGGACAGTCTCTAGATTACACCTTCTAGCTAATTCTGTTATCTTAAAATGTAAATTATGGGAGTAGGTCTGGTGAGGTCTTTACAACCTCCAGACATTCTTTGGATTCATTGGAGAGTATATAACTTCATTGCTAACACTAACAAGGGGGTACTCTTTCTGCCCCCTTCTGATGCCTATGTCAGAAGCTTTCTCTATCTCCTTTATACTTTAATAAAACTTTATTATGTAAAAGCTCTGAGCGATCAAGCCTCGTCTCTGGCCCCGGATTGAATTCTTCTCCTCCGGGGGCCAAGAATCCCGGTGTCTTCGTGTGATTCAACAACCTTTTAATAGTGTTACTCTAGATATGGAAAGAGAGAATAGAGAATTTTTCCTAGACTGTAACAGTTAAGGTAAGACAGGTTGGTCTAGAGCTCTTTGATTACTGTTGATAGATCTAGTCCAGTAATAGCAGATTGAATGGCCTATCAGTGAAACCTTCACCAGACCTAGGAATCAGTCTTCCTAGCACTGTAGGATAAAATGGTTATTAAATGCTTCCCAAAGTATGCTCAAATTTATTACCATGAGTGGGCCCTGTCAACTGAAAATCAGTGCTTGCAATTTCACCTGCTCTACAAGGATTAAATCCTGTACTGCTGTCACTATTGACTTTCAACACTTTCAACACCCCCTGAAAGAAGTTCAGGATGGAGAGCAGAAATTAGGCACTCTGTGCTCAGGGAAATACTGGAAGGACAGGTCTTCAGATGGCTATATAATTTCAGGAGCCAATGATATAGCCTGATTTTTTAATCACCTCATAACTAGAGAAGTATTAAAGTCCCTCATGCTGATGACAGTACTTTGAGATTAGCTAGCAAAGCTTCAGGAGAAGGCAATGGCACCCGACTCCAGTACTCTTGCCTGGAAAACCCCATGGATGGAGGAGCCTGGTGCGCTGCAGTCCATGGGGTTGACTGAGCAACTTCACTTTCACTTTTCACTTTCATGCATTGGAGAAGGAAATGGCAACCCACTCCAGTGTTCTTGCCTGGAGAATCCCAGGGACGGGGGAGATGGTGGGCTGCCATCTACTGGGTCGCACAGAGTCGGACACAACTGACGTGACTTAGCAGCAGCAGCAGCAGCAAAGCTTCATGAGACTAGCAGAAACTTTCTGGAAAAATATGTGCTTGATTGCATGTATTCTCCCTTCACCAAAACAATGTATATACTGACCTTCCACCCTGCTTCTTTGGAGCAGTTTCTCAGAACTATACGTAGTGCTGTATCCCAGTCTGCAGTCCTCATTTTGCCCCCAGTAAAACTTAACTCACAATTTCATGTACATTTTTTAAGTCAACATACATGAGTGGCCCTGGAGTTAACAATCTGAGAAATTAATATCAATAGTGATTGATCCAATTATGTGCATTTTGTTCCTGCAGAAGACAATTAAAATCACTCTAGGGATGATACTTTGACAACCTAGGCAAAAGGAATCAAAAAAGAAACAAATAAAAGACAAATATGAACTAACCTTCAGAAATTACCAAATACACAAAGCAAGATTAAGCATGGAATAAGTGTAAACAGCAATAGGAAATAACAGAAATATGGACAGCATGAATTTCAGATAATGAGAGAAATATCATAAGGGGAATATGAAATACTTTTCACAATGATTAAGCACATAAATTATTAAGCACAACTTAGATGGCTCAGATGCTCAAGAATCTGCCTGCAATGCAGGAGACCCAACTTTGATCCCAGAGCTGGGAAGATCTCCTGGAGAAGGGAGTAGGAACCCACTCCAGAATTGTTGCCTGGAGAATTCCATGGACAGAAGAGCCTGCCAGGCTACAATCCATAGGATCACAGTCAGACACAACTGATCGACTAGCACTTACTTACTAAAAAAGTTTAGATATCAAAAGCTAAACAGACTGTCTTAAAATTTTTAAATATGTAAATGAATTTTAAAAGCTGTAAATGAGTTTTATAATGATAGATAGGTCCAGGAAGCAACAAGTTAGACCTGAGGAAACTATGAAGATTGAAATAGCAAAAATGTTATAAAATATGTAACAGTTTCCAAGGAGGAAACTGTGGTGACTTCATGGGTCAGGCCTTTCCCTTATTTCTGCTTTAGTTCCTCTCTGAAGTTCACCTCAGTTCAGTTCAGTCAGTCAGTCGTGTCCGACTCTTTGCAACCCCATGGACTGCAGCACACCAGACCTCCCTGTCATGACCAACTCCAGGAGTCTACTCAAACTCATGTCCATTGAGTCAGTGCTATCATCCAACTATCTCATCCTCTGTCATCCCCTTCTCATCCTACCCTCAATCTTGCCCAGCATCAGTGTCCTTTCAAATGAGTCAGTTCTTTGCATCAGGTGGCCAAAGTATTGGAGTTGCAGCTTCAACATCAGTCCTACCAATGAATATTCAGGACTGATTTCCTTTAGGATGGACTGGTTGGATCTCCTTGCAGTCCAAGGGACTCTCAAGAGTCTTCTCCAACACCACAGTTCAAAAGCATCAATTCTTCAGTGCTAAGCTTTCTCTATGGTCCAACTCTAGCATCCATACATCTCTACTGGAAAAACGATAGCTTTGACTAGATGGACCTTTGTTGGCAAAGTAATGCCTCTGTTTCTTAATAAGCTATCTAGGTTGGTCATAACTTTTCTTCCGAGAAGCAAGTGTCTTTTGATTTCATGGCTGCAATCAATATCTGCAGTGATTTTGGAACCAAAAAAAAAAATAAAGTTTGACACTGTTTCCACTGTTTCTCCATCTATTTGTGCCATGAAGTAATGGGACCGGATACAATGATCTGTTTTCTGAATGTTGAGCTTTAAGCCAACTTTTTCACTCTCCTCTTTCACTTACATCAGGAGACTCTTTAGTTCTTCACTTTATGCCATAAGGGTGGTGCCATCTGCATTTCTGAGGTTATTGATATTTCTCCTGGCAATCTTCATTCAAGCTTCTGCTTCATCCAGCCCAGCATTTCCATGATGTATTCTGCATAAGTTAAATAAGCAGGATGACAATGTACAGCCTTGACATACTCCTTTCCAGATTTGGAACCAGTCTGTTGTTCCATGTCCCGTTCTAACTGTTGCTTCTTGACCTGCATACAGATTTCTCTGGATGCAGGTCAGGTGGTTTGGTATTCCCATCTCTTTAAGAATTTTCCACAGTTTGTCATAACCACACAGTCAAAGGCTTTGGCATAGTCAATAAAGAAGAAATAGATGTTTTTCTGAAATGCTCTTGCTTTTTCAGTGATCCAACGGATCTTGGCAATTTTCTTTCTGTTTCCTCTGCCTTTTCTAAATCCAGCTTGAACATCTGGAAGTTCACGGTTCATGTACTGTTGAAGCCTGGCTTGGAGAATTTTGAGCATTACTTTACTAGTGTCTGAGATGAATGCAATTGAGCAGTATCTTGAGCATTCTTTGGCATTGCCTTTCCTTGGAATTGGAATGAAAACTGACCTTTTCCAGTCCTGTGTCCACTGCTGAATTTTACAAATTTGCTGGCATATTGACTGCAGCATTTTCACAGCATCATTTCAGCATTTGAAATAGCTCAACTGGAATTCCATCACCTCCACTAGCTTTGTTCGTAGTGATGCTTTCTACGGCCCACTTAATTTCGCATTCCAGGATGTCTGGCTCTAGGTGAGTGATCATACCATTGTGATGATCTCGGTCATGAAGATTTTTTTTTGTATAGTTCTTCTGTGTATTCTTGCCACGTCTTCTTAATATCTTCTGCTGTTAGTTCCATGCCATTTCTGTCCTTTATTATGCCAATATTTGCATGAAATATTCCCCTGGTATCTCTAATTTTCTTGACGACATCTCTAGAGTTCCCATTCTATTCTTTTCCTCTATTTCTTTGCACTGATCACTGAGGAAGGCTTTCTTATTCTCCTTGTTATTCTTTGGAACTCTGCATTCAAATGGGTATATCTTTCCTTTTGTCCTTTGCCTTTTGCTTCTCTTCTTTTCATAGCTGTTTGCAAGGCCTCCCCAGACAGCCATTTTGCTTTTTTGCATTTCTTTTCCATGGGGAAGGTCTTGATCCCTGTCTCCTGCACAATGTCACAAACCTCCGTCCATAGTTCTTCAAGCACTCTATCATACCTAATCCCTTGAATCTACTTGTCACTTCCACTGTATAATCTTAAGGGATTTGATTTAGGTCATACCTGAATGGCCTAGTGGTTTTCCCCACTTTCTTCAATTTAAGTCTGAATTTGGCAATGAGGAGTTCATAGTCTGTACCACAGTCAGCTCCCGGTCTTGTTTTTGCTGACTGTATAGAGTATCTCCATCTTTGGCTGCAAAGAATATCATTAATCTGATTTCAGTATTGACCATCTGGTGATGTCCATGTGTAGAGTCTTCTCTTTTGTTGTTGGAAGAGAGTGTTTGCTATCACCAGTGTGTTCTCTAAGCAAAACTCTATTAGCCTTTGCCCTGCTTCATTCTGTACTCCAAGGCCAAATTTGCCTGTTACTCCAGGCATTTCTTGACTTCCTACTTTTGCATTCTAGTCCCCTATAATGAAAAGGACATCTTTTTTGGGTATTACTTCTAGAAGATCTTGTAGGTCTTCATAGAACCGTTCAACTTCAGCTTCTGCAGCATTATGGGTCTGGGCATGGACTTGGATTAGTGTGATTTTGAATAGTTTGCCTTGTAAACGAACAGAGATGATTCTGTCATTTTTGAGATTGCATCCAAGTACTGCATTTCAGACTCTTTTGTTGACTATGATGGTTACTCCATCTCTTCTAAGGGATTCTTGCCCACCATAGAAGATATAATGGTCATCTGAGTTAAATTCACCCATTCCAGTCCATTTTAGTTCACTGATTCCTAAAATGTTGATGTTCATTCTTGCCATCTCCCATTTGACCACTTCCAATTTGCCTTGATTCATGAATCTGACATTCCAGGTTCCTATGCAATATTGCTCTTTAAAGCATTGGACTTTACTTCCATCACCAGTCACATCCACAACTGGGTGTTGTTTTTGCTTTGGCTCCATCCCTTCATTCTTTCTGGAGTTATTTCTCCACTGATCTCCAGTAGCATATTGGGCACCTACCAACCTGGGGAGTTCATGGTTCAGTGTCCTATCTTTTTGGCTTTTCATACTGTTCATGGTGTTCTCAAGGCAAGAATACTGAAGTGGTTTGCCATTCCCTTCTCCAGTGGACCATGTTTTGTCTAAAGTACCTAAAAAATAACATTTGATACACATTTTCAGAGTTGTTTTACAGATGTGAAAATCTCTCCCATCAAATGTAAGATGTCAATTACTTGATGACCATGAATATCTAGCCTCAGGCCTCCAGCAGCCTAAGGACTGATAATACTAACCCCTATGGCACCACCATCTTATCTCATCAATCAATCAAAGAATTGTGCATTAGCTGATTACATACCCTGCTACCCTCCTCCTCACCTGGCTTTTAAAAATGCTTTGCCAAAACCCTTTGAGGAGTTCATGCCACTTTAGGGCACGAGCCACCCACCCTCCTGCATGTCCCTGCAATAAAACTTTCTCTGCTGTAAACTCCAATGTTTTCATGTGTTTGGCCACATTGTGTGTTGGGCACATGAACTTGAACTAACGATATGAGTTTTAAGGATAGAGTGAGAAGTGCTACATGTGAATATTAGGACTTAACAGTAAAGATAATAAAGAAATAATGTGAAAGATAACTGTGGGGAAACTATGTCAACAAAACATCAATTAATAGTCAATCTAAGAAAGAAATGGAAAAGTTTATTTGAGCCAAACTGAGGAGTATAACCCAGGGGACAGCTTTTCAGAGAGTTCTGAGAACTGTTCTGAAGAGGTAATGGGGGAGGTCAGTATATATGTGATTTTGGTGAAATGAATACATGCAATCAAGCACACATCTCAGCAGAAGGCTGCAACTAGCCAGATGGAACAGATATCTTAGTTAATGGTTTTGGTGTTTTCCTGAAATCAGAAATTGTAAGAATCCAGGTTCATAAACAATTTCCTCTGAAAATATCTAACTATCTGAAGACTTATTCTTCTAGTTTTGCCCCAGTCTTCAGTATTGAAGGTCAGCAACTGCAGAGGCCAGTAACTTGATTTGTGTAGAACTGAATGGTAGGCAACATTCTTTATTTTACAACCCCTTCCCTTTCAGTCTTAATTTCAACCCAGGTTTGGGAGGCATTTTGTGACCAACTTGTCCCATGGCATTAGAAATGCTCATTCCCAGATTAGGCAAGGATTTTGTTGAAAGGCCACTTAATGTGCTATTGGGCTAGGCTCTGTCAACAGTAATCAAAAGCCTCTGGGATCCCTGTGTTTATCAGTCTTAAATGGTCCAGGAAATGTTTCTTTCTTGTTGCTTCTTCCTATATCTGCCGTGCTGCCAAGCCACTTCAGTCGTGTCCGACTCTGTGCGACCCCACAGATGGCAGCCCACCAGGCTCCCCCATCCCCAGGATTCTCCAGGCAAGGACACTGGAATGGGTTGCCATTTCCTACTCCAATGCATGAAAGTGAAAAGTGAAAGTGAAGTCACTCAGTCGTGTCCAACTCTTAACGACCCCATGGACTGCAGCCCACCAGGCTCCTCTGTCCATGGGATTTTCCAGGCAAGAGTACTGGAGTGGGGTGCCATTGCCTTCTCCTCTTCCTATATCTAGAACTATACTATTATGAAAATTGATCTTGTAAGACTACATATTTGTCCAATTGTTTCAAGCTGCCCAATTATCATCAGTTTCCTCTCAGGCTCTGTCACACATTTGGTAATGTAGTCTTGTAAAATAGAATACAGACAATATTGCTAGTAACATCAATAAAGTCATAAGTAAGTATTTAAGCTAGGAACATCCATTAGGTGTGGCCTAGTGTCTCCCCAGGTTTACTAACCAATTAGTTCTTCACCAATCACTATCTTAAGGGAAATAATATATTGGCTTTGTACATAAAGTTCACAAAAGATATCTGCACATACAGAGAGAGTGGTGAGTCATCCTGATCCCTTCCAGGATTGAAAAAGGAATGTTATCTTTTAAGTAGTTACATGGTTGGTGCCAGAAGGAGAGAAATAAATCTTTATGGTTGAGCAGGTATTTCTGCCATAGGGGAAGTCTGGTTAACACATAATACAGAAGCATAACACACAGTTGAGGGGAGGGAGAAAGCCAAAGGACATAGAAAAAGCTTTATATTTAAATTTTTTGTCTTATTTTAAAATGTGAACTTTTATTTCCTCAAATGAAATTGATAATGGCTGAGGATTCCCCAAGATTGATGAAAGTTTTAAGGAGAATTATTGGTAAGCAAAATAATTTAAAATATATTTCAACTTAGATACATAAACAGTGAACCTGAAGAACCAAGAATAATTATTAAAGCAACTAGAAAAAAAAATTTATTACCTACAAAGACCAAAAGTTGTTGGACACAGATAGGATACAATTGTAGGACACAATCTAGTCAATTGTGACAGAAAGCCTGGAATTAGGGAGATGGGAGAAACTGAGAAGGGATATAGGGAATGTTGTTGGATGGTAGGTATTTGTTTACCTGGGTTGTCAAAAATTGAGAAATTGTATGTTCAAAATGAGTGCATCTTGTTGCCTGTAAATTATACATGTTAAAAATGATCAAAGAAGACAATTTAGGTGTGATAAAATTAATTCATATGGACCCACAAAATAAAGACTGCCCCAGTGGCCAGCCCACAACACAAATCCAAACCTAAATCAGTTGCACTTACAAGAAGCCTCCCTCGTGTAAGGCTAACATACCCTAACCACAATCTTTGAACTCCTCTTTCCCAAGTTCTCCTTAGCCTAGAAAGCAGGACCTGCTAACCTCCTAAGGAAATCCCCGACCTCGTAGCCCATCTTGCTCTTCTAATCTCTATAAAACTGACTCTTGCCCCCAATCCCTCAAGAATAGTGCTCCACTGCTTGTGAGGTACTGAACTCCCTCAGTCCATAGATTGTTCTCCCTTGTACTCAAGAGAGACAGCAAATTCATTATTTAAAATTGTTTTAGCTTTTTTCATTTATCAATTAACACAATCTTTGTTTAACACTTTGCGAAGCAAGCTTTCTCTGTTCAGAAGAGTGCAGAGAGCCGAAAAATAGGATGGAAGAGAAGAAGCAGCTTTTATAGGATAAAGAATAAGGAACAGGGAAGACAACAATAAAAAGTGGATCGAGAACAAGACACTAAGCATACAGCCCAGAGTTGACTGGGCCGTTTGGGGACTGGCTGCTAGGACAGAATGTGTTTCTGGTCCAGGGGAGAATTGATACTGATGTGAAAGTTACCCAAGTTTTGGCTTGTTATCATGGCACCAGGCAAGAGCGGCCCCACACATTTTTCTTTTTGACACATTTCAACACAGAGAAAGACAAATGTCATTTTTCAATGAGACATTCCCTACCAGTCAGGATGGGAAACTAATTATTAGTTGGTGGGGATTACAGAGTTGCCAATTTTGTTGGAAGAAGGGTAAATTTGTATAACAATTTTGGCAATATCTAATTATATTGGAGTTACCTACATTATCAAATTCTGACATTTCATATTCAAGTGATAACTCTAGAGAAATTCTTGTATATGTGCACAGGAGACCTGTGCAATGATGTTTATTCTTCATGTCCCTTTATAAAAGAATGGTAAATCATATATAATGTGTTCACAAGGAAAAAATATAGTTTCAGCACTTGAAGTGAATAAATCAAGTCCCTGAATACTCAAAAATATATTGCTGTGAAAGCAACTTCATATAAGAAAACAAAAAATCCACTTAAATAAATTATAGAAATTGTAAATCAAACTACCCGATTTTAGTTAATAAGATACCTTTATGTAGGAAATTACTACAAGCCTGTATAGGAAATGCTTGTAGCAATATCAAGACAGCAATAGGAACTTGGAAATGGGTCAGGGGCAGGGTCTTTCAGGAGTGAATCTTTATTTTTACTGTAATATTCCATTTAATTTGTTTTTAATAGAAAACAGATCAGATAACTATCAAGGAAACTTCTCATATCTATTTTATTTTGGCAGTGGACAGCATGGTGTCATTAATCTATGTTTTGAATATTTTGTAAAAAAAATTTATATGAAAAACAAGATTATCTACAAATAGCAGCTGTATTAACTGCTTTTCCATGTGTAAATTCTTAATTATTAATTCATTGAAAACTATGATATACTTCTAAATAATTTTGTAGTAATTCTGTATATTATTCTCAGATTTTAAAAAGAATTCTTCTGGTGTTTCATAGTCATTAATATGGCTCACTATAAAGTTGGCATATCTGTGTGTCTCTTTTTTTTTCATTTTGGTCTTAAAAAAACCCCATCTTGTAGTATTATTTAAACATATCTTAAAAATAATTTTTAATCAATAATGAATATTGAATTCCACCAACTGCCTTTCTGGCATGTTAACATATAAGCAATACAGTTTGGTTTCTAGAAATTTAGAAGCAGACTACATTCTTTGACTAGTCATCACTTGACTTCATAAATTATGGGCTCAATATCTCCCTTTATTCAAGCATTTTTCACCTACTTCACAGGTGGTAAAAAACAATATAAATAAATAAAATGCTAACATTATTATACATTTATGTTTTCTCCTTCACTTATTGATAATGAAAAGTCATTCAGACAGTGTTTATCAAACAGTTAACACAAAATTGGCATTGTTATAGTCATTAGGAAAGAAGTGATATGTTAGCAACAGGCAAGGTTCTCTCTTCTATGCAGTATAAAGAATATAAAAATTTCTATTAAAGTATTATATAATATTTGACTATCTTTCCATTTTCAAAGTAGACCTCAATTATATAGTTGGCTTTGTTTGCTAATATATTTAGGATTAGGATTAATGGCATATGTATGGCACATCCATAATTTTTGTGTGTGAATGTGTGTTTTTTTAATATGAATATCTTATTGAGTGACAAAGAAGCTGTTTGTGAACAGAGACTTCAAACCTGAAACTATATGAAGCTCTGAGGTGTAGTGTTACAGGATGGCTTATAAAGTGAACATGAACCTTTACAATGATTGGTTATTATAATGAGTATTTCTAGATGGCAGCTGCTGCTCCTACTGCTAAGTCGCTTCAGTCATGTCCAACTCTGTGCGACCCCATAGACGGCAGCCCACCAGGCTCCGCCGTCCTTGGGATTCTCCAGGCAAAAATACTGGAGTGGGTTGCCATTTCCTTCTCCAATGCATGAAAGTGAAAAGTGAAAGTGAAGTCACTCAGTCGTGTCCGACTCTTAGCGACCCCATGGACTGCAGCCTACCAGGTTCCTCCATCCATGGGATTTTCCATGCAAGAGTACTGGAGTGGGGTGCCATTGTGGGATCAGTTAAAAGTAGTCATACAATTTAAGGAAGATAACTTAAATTTTATGATTATCAGAGGCTTTAACACAAAATAAGTTTTACAAACATTCATGAAATAAGCTACATTAAGTTTTTTTTTTTTAAACTTTACGTAATTGTATTAGTTTTGCCAAACATCAAAATGAATCCATCACAAGTTTTTAATATACTTTTACTTATTTTGCCTGCTTGGGGTTCATCAAGCCTCATATCCATTTAATTTTGTGTTAATACAAGCCAGGGAAAATCTGATTTATTGAACACCTGAATTCATCTCCATTCATTCCTGACCATGTCCTTTCTCCCTACCTTCATGACATTAATAAATAAAAGGGCACAGACCACAAGGACAAAGAGACAGAAAGGATAATCATAATATACTGAGAACTTCCTGTGGAATATCCAGAAATTTCAATAAGGCTTGTCTTCAGACATGGGCCTTTAATTTAGTTTTGAAGTACTGTATCTCTCTCTTATATATGGACATCCAAGAATAAGAGTCATTTGAAGAATGCCTCTAATATGTATTTGTTGTTGTTCAGTCACTCAGTTGTCTGACTCTTTGCCATCCCATGGACTGCAGATGCCAGGCTTCCCTGTCCTTCACCATCTCCTGGAGCTTGCTCAAACTCATGTGCATTGAATCTGTGATGCCATCCAACCATTTCATCTTCTGTTGTCCCCTTCTCCTACTGTCTTCAATCTTTCCCAGCCTCAGGGTCTTTTCTAATGAGTCAGCTCTTCTCATCAGGTGGCTGAAGTTTTGAAGCTTCAGTTTCAGCTACAGTCCTTCCAGTGAATATTCAGCATTGATTTCGTTTAGGATGAACTGGTTTGATCTCCTTGCTGTCGAAGGGACTCAAGAGTCTTCTCCAGCACCACAGTTCAAAAGCATCAGTTCTTCGACATTCAGCCTCCTTTATGGTCCAGCTCTCACATCTATACTTGACTACTAGAAAAATCATAGCTTTGACTATACAGACTTTTGTCGGCAAAGTAACGTCTCCACTTTTTAATACGCCATTTAAGTTTGTCATATTTTTTCTTCCAAAAAGTAAACATCTTTTAATTTCATGGCTGCAGTCACCATCTGTAATGATTTTGGAGCCCAAGAAAATTAAGTCTGTCACTGTTTCCTCTGTTTCCCCATCTATTTGCCATGAAATGACGGGACTGGATGCCATGATCTTAGTTCTTTGAATGTTGAGTTATAAGCCAGCTTTTTCATTCTCCTCTTTCACCTTCATCAAGAGGTTCTTTAGTTTCTCTTCACTTTCTGCCATAAGGCTGGTGTCATCAGCATATCTGAGGTTATTGATATTTCTCTCAGCAATCTTGACTCCAGTTTGTGCTTCATCCGACCTAGCATTTTTCATGATATACTCTGCCTATAAGTTAAATAAGCAGGGTGACAATATACAGCCTTGACGTACTCCTTTCCCAGTCTGGAACCAGTCCATTGTTCCATGTCTGGTTCTAACTGTTGCTTCTTGACCTGCATACAGATTTCTCAGGAGGCAGGGAAGGTGGTCTAGTATTCCCATCTCTTTAAGAATTTTCTACAGTTTGTTGTGATCCACACTGTAAAAGGCTTTAGTGTAGTCAATGAAGCAGAAGTGGATGTTTTTCTGGAATTATAGCATGTATGACAATGATGTAAAACAAGAAAAAAGTAAAACAGAAACTCTGAGGGGATAAAGATATTGCAGGGGACAGAAGAAAGCTTAAAAAACAAATTAAAAGTAATATTCTCAGATGAATTCTTTATCACTGATATAAGAACAAGACACAATTTTTTAATAATTCAAATGAACCTATTTACAAAACAAAAACAGACTCACCGACTAAAGAATGAACTTATGGTTACCAAATGGGGAGGATGGAATGGAGGGATAGTTTCATGTTGATATGTACACACTGCCATATTTAAAATAGACAACCAACAAGAATACACTGCACATCACAGGAAACGCTGCTCAATACTTTATAACAACCTAAATGGGAAAAGAATTCAAGAAAGAACAGCACATGCCTATGTATAACTGAATTGCTCTGCTCTACTCCCAAAACCTACCATTGTGGTTATCTGGATGCATATTCCTAAAGGAAATCAGTCCTGAATATTCATTGGAAGGACTGATGCTGAAGCTGAAACTCCAATATTTTGGCCACATGATGAGAAGAACTGACTCATTGGAAAAGACCCTGGTGCTGGGAAACATTGACGGCAAGAGGAGATGGGGATGACAGAGGATGAGATGGTTGGATGGCATCACCGACTTGATGGACATGAGTTTGAGCAAGCTCTGGGAGTTGGTGATGGACAGGGAAGCCTGGCATGCTGTGGTCCATGGGGTCGCAAAGAGTCAGACACAACTGAGCTGCCTAACTGACTGACTCCCAAAACCAGCACAATTCTATCAATAAACCACACTCCAACACAAAAAAAAAAAAATTTTTTTAGTCCATGCATTTTGAATGGAAGAGAAAATAAGAGTCAGAAGATAAGTGTTCCTGTCAGTTTAAAGTACTGCATAGAAAAAATAGAAATATTCATGGAAAATAGAGAAAAGAGTAGTCATGGCCAGGTGCATGTATAAACAAATGGGCCAGAGGAACTCAAATTCTAATCCCTCAAATACTAATGTATGTGGAAAGCAGCTCAGTGATCTGCCCTTTCCTTCAGCCCCAAACACTGCTGTGGGTGTGTCTGAGAGAGTCCATATTCCATAGTGGGGAGCCATGTGGTTGGAAGGATTTCAATGAAGATTGTGTGGACTGATACCTGAAGGTTATGTCAAGATGGAGGATCTTAGCAAAAATGTAGTTAACAAAGATGTTGCTGCCCAAACCTATTAAGACAGTACTGGAGGTCAGATAAAACAGAGAATGGCGTGAAACTGGACACCCTTCCCTCAAGGCCCGATGCTGATGTCATGGAAGTCACTCCATTATGAATGGGTTTACTTTTTATAAGATTTTTTTAAATGGCTCGAGCAATAAAAATACAATAGAAATGAATTTTTATAAAACCTAGTATTAAAACTATTTGTATGAGATACAACTTTTCTGCTTAGTTCTTTGACAACTCTTAAAGGTTTTGCATTTATTATTCAAATATTATTAAATTATTCTACCCAGTCTTGAATATTTTCAATTATAAATTTATTCAAAATAGCCTATTTCACTTTAATTTCAAATTAGCATTTTAGTTACATTAGTTATATTTTTAATATCATAAACAGACATCAGTGTTAATATATTCCTTTTCTTATACATAATATATTGCTCATATTGAGTCATGAGCTATCTTAACAGAGTTGATCTACTTTATTGATGTTATTTAACAAGTTAAGTCTTCACTTAATCAACTCTTTATTCTTCTGTTATTGAACAAATTAAATGTTGATTTTTATCTCTATCATTATTGCTTCTTCTAGCTTCATTTCATTCTTTTTACTCTATCTCATTTAAGTTTTTTTTTTTTAAAGACTATTAGATATTCCTGTCATACAGCTTTCCCAATATCTTTTTAGTTTTGATAAAAATTATTCTCATTGATAACAACTTGTGGTTACTTTGAAATGCAAATTCGCAATTTTGATTATTTGACCAAAAGTGACAAGTTTCTTTAATTTCAAAGTTGTTAGATTATTTATTGTTTAGTCAGAAGTTACTTTGCCAACAAAGGTCCATATAGTCAAAGCTATGATTTTTCCAGTAGTTGCGTACAGATGTGAGAGTTGAACCATCAAAAAGGCTGGGTGCCTAAGAATTGTTGCTTTCGAACTGTGTTGCTGGAGAAGACTCATGAGAGTCCCTTAGACAGCAAGATCAAACCAATCATTCCTAAAGGACACCAATCTGATGGGAAGAGCTGACCCACTGAAATAGACCTTGATTCTGGGAAAGATTGAGGGCAGGAGGTGAAGGGAGTGACAGAGAATGAGATGGTTGGATGGCATCACTGACTCAATGGACATGAATTTGAGCAAACTCCGGGAGATAGTGAAGGACAGGGAAGCCTGGCTTGCTGCAGTAGTGGGGTAACAAAGAGTCAGACACAGCTTAGCAACTGAACAACAACAATTCAAGAAGTCTATCATTTTCTGAGTAATTGTGTTGCTTTAAGACAATATATGCTCAATAAACAATTACTGAAGTTAAGGTATACTTCTACTGACTGAAGTTGAAGAACATAGTTAATAGAATTTCTAAATAGACAATATTCTATAATTTTCTTAGTGCCTAATACAATATTAAAGTCTATTCTTTTCAAGAATATATATAAAGCAAAATTACATTCATTATTTACAGGTGAAATGTTTGGTATAGATATCCTTACACATGATATAGGTATATGTAATTGTGTACATGTATAGTGGTTGTTGTGAATGTAATAAAATTTTTGACCATCTGAAATAAATTTTTTGTCAATTAGTTATGTTTCTATCTATTAGTGTAGATCTTTGGACATGTAGGGGAGAGTTTTACTTGCACAGGTGGCTACAAAGCCTTAAACATATGTTCATGTCCCCCACTGATTTATTGTGTATCAAACCATCATTTGCATTGCAGTTATTTTGTTTTGTCTTAATATTTTATTCTGTGTATGAAGTTATATATATATATATATATATATATATATATATATATATATATCCACATCCAGGAACATTACAATTTAATTGTGAATGTTATATTTAATGAATATGAATGTATCTGTCTATAAATATTATATTACTTAATATATAAATATGGCTATAAATATGCACATGATATACACAGTTCAGTTCAGTTCAGTCGCTCAGTCGTGTCCGACTCTTTGCGACCCCATGAATTGCAGCACGCCAGGCCTCCCTGTCCATCACCAATTCCCGGAGTCTACTCAAACTCATGTCTATCAAGTCAGTGATGCCATCCAGCCATCTCATCCTCTGTCGTCCCCTTCTCCTCCTGCCCCCAATCCCTCCCAGCATCAGGGTCTTTTCCAATCAGTCAACTCTTCGCATTAAGTGGCTAAAGTACTGGAGTTTCAGCTTTAGCATCAGTCCTTCCAATGAACACCCAGGACTGATCTCCTTTAGGATGGACTGGTTGGATCTCCTTGCAGTCCACGGGACTCTCAAGAATCTTCTCCAACACCACAGTTCAAAAGCATCAATTCTCCGGTGCTCAGCTTTCTTCACAGGCCAACTCTCACATCCATACATGACCACTGGAAAAACCATAGCCTTGACTAGACGGACCTTTCTTGGCAAAGTAATGTCTCTGCTTTTGAATATGCTATCTAGGTTGGTCATGACTTTCCTTCCAAGGAGTAAGCATCTTTTAATTTCATGGCTGCAGTCACCATCTGCAGTGATTTTGGAGCCCCCAAAAATAAAGTCTGACACTGCTTCCACTGTTTTTAATATAAATTAAATACTAAATACACATATTAGTATTTAATCTGAAGACTTTTTTAGTCTTAATGACTATCCTTCACTTAAGTTATATTTTGTCTAATATTATCTTTACTCCCTCCATAACTTTTTGCCCTATCAATTTGTTTCTGATATCTTTATGCTGTGTTTTCTATGTGTTAGAAATTCTTGCTATTTTCTTTTAAAATATCTTTCTATATTTATGAATTATTTATAAATATTTATTTTTACTTTTTTTCTGTTGAACTGTAAGTGAATATGATTTTCCATTAATCTGAAAGACAAAAGAATTCTAAAAGATCTCTTTTAATAGGTTTAAGTTATCTCTCTTAATAACTTTAACTAGTCTTCAACTTTTCTCAACAATCCTGAGTTCCAAATTTATTGAAATAATTTGTGAGTATTAGACCCAACTTGTTAATTAGTTGTTTCATACAGCATGACATATTCTTTCAAAAATTCTCTTCCATATTTCATTATTTAGTAAAATGTTATTAATAATTATTTAAAAGTAAATGTTCATTTTGTTATTTTCTTAGTACCAGCCTATAATTTTATTTCGTGTCTTCCCTATTTTTGATTCATGTATGAATTTATATGTGAGAGTGTATGTTCTGCTTTTTTGATTTTTCTTGATTAAATGGAGTATTAGGTCAAGAGTTTACTTTCCAGAAAAGGTAGTATATTTTGTGAAAATTTTTGATTTAACAAATAGCCTATATTTTTCTATAGAGTTCACATATAGTTTGAGTGAAAATTCATACTTAAATTTTAAAACATTGTCCCATCATATTTCAACATTTAGTATTTGAGAAAGTGATACTATATTAAATACATATTTTCTATATTTACATTTTGCCTACATTTTTCTATCTGAATATATTTAAGTATTTTACTCTTTATTTTTGAAATTTAGAAAAGTAGTTACATTTCAGTTAGGCCAATATGCCTTTTAATTAGTTTTACCAAGTATTTAAGGGACTCTTTTAAGTTGAAGACACTGACCTTTCCTTCTACTATACTTACTTTCTTATTTCTTCTGTGTATTCCCTGAGCTCCACTTTTATAAATTTCTGTATTTTTTTTAGTAGTTTGAATAATTATTTGTTAGTCAATATTTTGATGAAAGAAAAGGTTATATTACCAAATTATATATTTTGGTCAATATAATTCATCAACAAGAAATAACTGAGTGAAGTTTTAAATCATTTTCAATAGTGAGGTTTTATTGATAATTAAGGATTGCCCTGAATTTGAAGAGTTTGCTCTTTAGAATCAGATGATCTATTTTTAATCCTAGTTTCCACCTTCCAGATGAAGAACTAGGGCAAGTTACTTTATCATTCTGTACCATGTTTTCCTCATATGATCAATTAGCATAATAATAGCATCTATCTTACTGTTATCACCATAAATGAAATGAAATACCTGAAGGTCTCAGAACAGTTTTGGCATTTAACAGTGCATTCTAACTTTGTTATTATGAAAGTTTATTTCTTTGCTATTATTATGAAAGTTTATTGCCTATTATGAAAATTAATTGCTCATATTATTATGAAAATGTATTGCTTACACATTTCAGCTTTCAGACTTGCTTCCAGATTTTTTCACATCCTTTCAATAAACTTTTGGACAAGTTACTTGAACTTTTATGTTTCAGTTTTCTCATCAGTTACAACTGAAGCAATATTAATTAATATATATCATTTGCAAGGATTAAAGAAGATAAGAAAAATATAAATATTTGTAACTTATTTAGCATTTCTGACATACAGTAATTACCAAAAGCATATAACATACAGTTTTATTAGAACCTTTAATACACTATGTAGACATATTGTCAAATTAAATATTTATTAAATAAATGAATAAACTCTTTCCCTAAGATATTGATGTTTATTCTTACCATCTCCTGCTTCACCACATCCAATTTACCTTGATTCACGGACCTAACATTCCAGGTTCCGATGCAATACTGTTCTTTGCAACATCGGATTTTACTTTCATCACCAGACACATCCACAACTGAGCATCATTTCTGTACTAAAACCACCTCCCTGAAACTGCCTGCCCTGGCCAGGACCTATAGTAATCACTTGCATGAGTTTCCTTACAGCAGGAGGTCCCAGTAAGGCATGCAGAACTAACAACTAACACAGCTTCTGAACTAACAACATGCATAAGCTACCAACAACCTGAAGACTTAGGGAAAGTTCAAAATATAGAGAAGACACCAGTCCACAAGTCCTACTGACCTCCCAGAATCCTTCTTGCTGGAATCCATCTTAGCTGAGCAATGCGTGCGTCATCAAGAAGGACCCAGAGTAAGAATGATTGGCCAGAAACTAACCCCATTATCATGACACCTGAGACTGTAAGACGCACTGTAGAGCAGTGCTCCTGGGTTTCCTTATGCTCCTATTCTCTGTCCGGGCACCCCTTCTCTTACTTTATCAATACATGTCTCCTTGGACAATTTATTTCTGAGTGTTCAACAAGAGCCCACTCTTTGACCCTGGAAGGGGTCCCCTTTTCTGTGACAGCAGAGGCTCTGTGTGCTGGATGGAGCAGAGCCTAGGGATCAGAGTCCTTTCTGTGCCCCATTGTCTCTTCATGGCCCAGCGAATATTTATTTACCAAATATTTGCTTTTCCATCATCATGTTGTCAACTAAAAACTCCACAACCTAAAAATTGAGAGTTATGTCTTTGTCTACTTAAAAAATAACTCACAACTAAAAGTTGACAGTTATGATGTTTGGTAGGAGTTTTTAGGACTTCAAGCCCAGGAGACAGCATCTCAAGTGACTCTGAGAGAATTGTTCCGAGGAGGCAAGAGGAGGAGCCAAGTTGTATAGAAGTTTTGCCAGGAAGGGCAGGTAGTACGAATATATATTTAAAAATTATTAATTAAAGAAAAATCAGATATCCCAAGTAAAAAAATTTAGTACTTTTCTATGTGTGGGAAGATGAAAGGGTCTGAGCTCACAGAAATCATTCCTTTCATATGCACTTTATCTGTCCAGGGCTAGTATCCATGTTTTTAAATCCTGAGATTCCTCAGGACTCACTGTTTGGAGTGGCTACAGTCTGATAGCTGCTAGATCACAAGTATTCTTCTCCTTCCTGAGTGACCTTAGGGCTCACCAGCTCATACTGGAGGGCTGCAATCATTGATGACTGTGACATCCTTGTTTATTGGATGGAAGGAAGTATTTTATTTCTTAATTTCCTCATCTTAGTCAGGAATTCAACCAATATTTAGGAGACATTTCATGACCAATCTTTGTCCCATGATGCTCAGAGGCTCACCATAGATCAGGCAAAAGTTTTCGTTGATATGCCACTCCAGGTATTAATTTCCAGATTAGGCCCATGGGTAGATAATAAACAATTCTCTGGATACTCTATCTTCTAACCTGTTATTAATATGACCCAGGAAATAATCTCCCTGTTGCTTCTTCTCATACCTAGAATCAGACTATTATAATTATTTGTCACATACAGAACTATATATATTAATATTTGATCAACTGTTTTAAGTCACCTAGTCATTATTATTTTTGCTGGAGGCCTGATTACACGCTGGGTGGTGTAAGAGACAACAATTTTATCAAATAAACAGGACATAAGTAATGCGGCTAGTAACATTGATGAAGTCATAGTGTAACAGGGACACAAAGCACAAATAATTTAGAAGCAAAGAACAAATTAAAACAATGATTAGCAGAGTTGCACAGTGGAAATGCACTGGGAGAATAAAACAGTAAGTACAACTAGTTGTAATCCAGTTGGAATAAACCATTAAGACCACAGGAGAGCCAGTTGGACAAGACAAATTCTGACATGATCAGGTAGAGATAAAAATATAAATGTTTCATCTTTGTTTAAAAAGGCATGCTTTATCAACTTATACATCATAGCATAAGACAAAAGGTTTTACAGAAAAACAAGGATTCAAGTTAGTATATTTTCCAAAGTCGTAAGTCATATCAGCCCCATGTAATTGGTTCCTGTTGAGCTACATGAAGTTATCAGGTTTTCCATTAAGACTTTGTCATTTGTTACCCAGTTCAGTGACATTATTTAAAGACCATCAGAAATATATTTATTGAAAAGTTCTTTTTATGAGTCTTAGAAAATATTCACTTTGTAAAAGCAGTGTAAAATTATGATCATCAATAAAGAACAAGGGCTTCCTTGGTGGCTCAGACAGTAAAGGATCTGCCTGCAATACGGGAGACCCAGGTTTGATCCCCTGGTCAGGAAGATCCCTTGGAGAAGGAAATGACAACCCACTCCAATATACTTGCCTGGAGAATATCTTGGACAGAGGAGCCTGTCAGACTATAGAATATGGAGTTGCAGAGAGTCAGACACAATTGAGCAACTAACAAATAAAGAACAAAACTTAAGGTAGCATGGTTAAAGATTTGAATACAATGCATTTAGCAGGAAACTTGGATATTTTGACAACATATAGCATTTTAGGATAATAACTAGAATTACAATTGATAGCTTTTTATCAGGACATACCAGATGTAAGAGATTCATATAAACCTTGGAATATCTATATTAATGACATTTTCCCATACTTTACGAAGTCCACATTCAATCACTTGAAAATGTTTTTGAGTTAAAAATACCAAGTAAGCTTAGCTTAACATTCTTCTCTGAGATGTCTCAGAGATGTTTTTTTTGAAGCATCCCAGAATTAGCTGGAGGCTAAAAGAGCTTTAGTTACATTTTGATATTTGGGAAATTTGTTAGAAATATTAGAAAAGTTTCTAAACACACAGGATCACAGGTCACTGAAGCAATACTTATTCATTTAACAAAAGTCACAACAGCATTGAAAAGAAAATAAATATATATCACTTAAGGGCACAGAAAGTGATTTTTTTAATCAGAAAGATAAATCAAATTTCAGTCCTGCATTAGCTTATTTAACAAAATCCATTTAGTTAACCTCAATCTATATTTAGTTAATCCTGAATATGCATAATTTTTTTTATCCTCAAGGTTCTTTTCCACAATCTCTCATGACTTTTTGTATACAGCCTTTCTCTCATTTTCCATACAAATAAAACCAACCAGTTCATTCCTTCTGTTTCCTCAGTAAAATGTAATTCCATTCCTCATACCTTCTTTACTGAAAACATACATTCTACTTTCTTATTGTACAGAGGTGTTTGTTATTCCATTATCTTTAATAACATTTAAATTAGAATCCTCAACTCTTAAAACCTTAATTTATAGTGAAAGTTAAGAAGTAAGCAATTATGAACTATCTTTTACACTAGCATTCTATAGATTGGTGAGCATAAATACCAATGATTATTTTTTTAAAAACTTGTTTTCTTACAGATAACATCTCAGGGTGATACTAACAGTCCTAAATATCTTTAGTATCTCTAATTGGTAATTAATGTCTCAGTATATAATTTTTAATTATCTATTTAATAAACTTTTATCACTTAAGTTAGCAGAACTCTAGAATTTCCAGTTGCCAAATATCTGTGGAAAGATCATTTTAAGTAGATATTTCTAAAATATTACTATTTCAAAGAGTTCATCCCAAAGCTCTTATGTCATTTACATTTTCTTTAAAGTTTCATCATATCAAGTTATTTTCCTTGCAACAGATATAATGTGTTATTTATTAAACCTAAAGTACAATAAAGTATTATACTTAATTTTGATGAATTTTAATGACATTAAACAAACAAAAATTACAAAAAAAAAAAAAAAGATCAACAAACAAAAATTAATACCAGGATTCCCAGGAAGCACTACCCACTCAGGTGGGTAAAGAACCCACCTGCCAATGTAGGAGACATAAGAAAAGTGGGTTTGATCCCTGGATCAGGAAGATCCCCTGGAGGAAGGTATGGTAACCCACTCCAGTATTCATGCCTGGAGAATCCCATGGTAGAGGTGCCTGGCAAGCTATGTATGGTCCATAAGGTTGCAAAGAGTCAGACACAATCAAAGACACTTAGCATGCATGTCAACCTAATACTGACTATATCCCATTGTACATGAACCTGAAAATCATCTTGGACTGTGTCTTTAAATGTGGCACTGTTTATTAAATAGAAATCTTTATAAATTCAATTTTGATAGAACTGTTTACAAGTAGAGATAGCTCATGTATAATGTGTACAGACATAAATAGGCAAACTAGAGATCTCTTGGAGAAGGCAATGGCACCCCACTCCAGTACTCTCGCCTGGAAAATCCCATGGACGGAAGAGCCTGGTGGGCTGCAGTCCGTGGGGTCGCTAAGAGTCGGACACGACTGTGCGACTTCACTTTCACTTTTCACTTTCATGCATTGGAGAAGGAAATGGCAACCCACTCCAGTATTCTTGCCTGGAGAACCCCAGGGACTGGGGAGCCTGGTGGGCTGCCGTCTATGGGTCACACAGTCTGACACGACTGAAGTGACTTAGCAGCAGAGATCTCTTGACTTTCTCATAAGAGATCTCATAACTTAAAAGCTTAGTTATGAATCAGGTATTACAATATAAACTTACTAGTTTACAAACAGTTGAGTGCCTTAAAGTTGTTTGCTCAGGTGACTAAGGCTTACTGTCTGTAAGGTTTGACTGAGGGAGCATTCCCAGCAGTTTGAATTTTAAAACTACCAATTTTTTCCCCTTAGTTTCAAGTCTTGCTTGATTGAGCTAATTAAGCTCAGTAAGCCTCAGGTCAGGCTATGGTTTTTCCTGTGGTCATGTATGGATGTGAGAGTTGGACTGTGAAGAAGGCTGAGCGCCGAAGAATTGATGCTTTTGAACTGTGGTGTTGGAGAAGACTCTTGAGAGTCCCTTGGACTGCAAGGAGATCCAACCAGTCCATTCTGAAGGAGGTCAGCCCTGGGATTTCTTTGGAAGGAATGATGCTAAAGCTGAAACTCCAGTACTTTGGCCACCTCATGGAAAGACCCTGATGCTGGGAGGGGTTGGGGGCAGGAGGAGAAGGGGACGACAGAGGATGAGATGGCTGGATGGCATCACTGACTCAATGGACGTGAGTCTGAGTGAACTCCGGGAGTTGGTGATGGACAGGGAGGCCTGGCGTGCTGCGATTCATGGGGTCGCAAAGAGTCGGACACGACTGAGCGACTGATCTGATCTGATCTGAAGTCAGGTCCTATAGCATGTACTTACATTTCTGGATTTTAGAGATTTTTAAGAGAAATACAATTGATTTTAGTTCCCAAAAAAACAGGTCTGTCACTTAAAAAATACTAAAAGGTTTTATCAGTATCAAGATTTCTAACTAAACAAATTTATTTTACAAGTTCTATGTTCTATAATTTTAGAGTTTAACTTGTTATGCCTCCAAAAGTTTGTATAAGGCACTCAGCAAAGACCTTTCTGTGTTTACAAGAAAAACCCAAAGCAAAATCACTATTTTTACTTTTATAAGCCTTTACATGTTCAGTCACTCAGTCACGCCCAACTCTGCAACCCCATGGACTGCAGCATGCCAGGCCTCCCTGTCCATCACCAACTCCTGGAGTTTACTCAAATTCATGTCCATTGAGTCAGTGATGACATTCAACCATCTCATCCTCTGTCATCCCCTTCTCCTCCCACCATCAATCTTTCCCAGCATCAGGGTCTTTTCCAGTGAGTCAGTTCTTCACATCAGGTGGCCAAAGTATTGGAGTTTCAGCTTCAGCATCAGTCCTTCCAAAGAATATTCAGGACTGATTTCCTTTAGGATGGACTAGTTGGATCTCCTTGCAGTCCAAGGGACTCTCAAGAGTCTTCTCCAACACCTTACATGTTAGTTCCCAGTTTTTACTTATTTTGTATGACTTAGGTAATCCTATTGGTTTCCTTTAGTGTGTTCAGTTAATATTTCCTGAGGCATGGATTTATATGTATTTTATAATATCAGGCAGGGGAAGCATTCCTCTTGAAACATGCTAATTCCATAATATAATTAAATGAAAGAGATGTAAACATCCTATATAAAGCCCATTTAAATATATCAGTTTTATACACTTTCATCTCAGTTCTGTTAACTTTTATATATTTAACTTTAGTGTTTTCATTAGAATACAGTTAACAAGCTTTGGTCTTACAAATGGAGTTTTAGAAGTTTTTCTTCTTTTGTTCCCTGTCCCTTTTATCTATTTTTATATTAAAAAGCTCTGAGATTCCCCAGAGGGAATCTGAGGGGCTGAGCTACAGAGATCAGACCTTTGGTCTAACCAAATAATTGCTGAGCAGATGTCTCATGGTAAACTTTTTAGCCCCTTAAATATAATTTAAAACTGATGTAAATACAACAGACTTGTTTGGATTTTGACGTTGGGGACCAATAGGCATCCCTTCAGGCCCGTTTAACCCTAGGCAGTGTGGTAATGTTAAATCTTGTTTTAGTCACAAAATGTCCAGTTTATTTATCCCATTTTAAATAATTATCTATGGATTTGTTCATTTGAGATAATTCCTTTTAAAATTTCTACCTTGTTGGAAAATAGTAGTTAGACTTTCCTTACAAGTTTTTCTTATTAACATTAATTATTCAAATATGCTTATTAGCATCTGCAAGATCCATTAAGGGGAAACATGGACTACCAATGAACTTCTGAAACCAGTTTTTCTTACTTGTTTTAAACAATAGAAGTTCTTAGGTTAAATATCAGATATAATTGTCACCTTTAATTTGATTTTTGTTTTATAGGTACCAATAAAACAGCTGTTTATAATAAGAGCACTTTAGATTCACTAATTTGTTAGTTTCTTCAAATTTAAAAGGATCCATCATTTGGCCATCACTAAAATATATATCAAACCATTAAGATGCAAGAGTCGGCCCCATAAGACTGGGAGAGAATGTAACCTAAATCTGGAGAGTGTACTCTGAAAAAATAGTATGGCAAAGATGAAGTTTTCAAAACACATACATGCAAGCGCACATATACACAGAACATCCTAGGAAGATCAGGTAGAACGTTTACAACTCAAAGACCCAGGAAGAGGAATGGAAGTTTCCCCTAGAAGGTCTTTGTTTAAAGTCAGAATTTTGAAAAGATATATTTACAAAGCCAATTTTTAACCTGAATTTAACTGCTTATGCAATTAAAACCACCCTCATTTTAGGGCGAGATTTCCTATAGTATAATTTCCCCAATTAACAAGGTACTTGCAAGTATGAACTCCATATATATAATACATGAATCTGACTGGGGTGTTAGTCAGAGGGTGGCTTTCTTACACCCCTTGTTTTCGTTTTTCAGAGATTCTATCTCCTGTTGAGAGAGTTAATTCTTAGGTAAGTTGATAAGGAGTCCAAGGGCCCTGAAAAGAAAAAAGGAGTCCGGGGCCTTTGAGGAGCAGAAAGGGGACCAGGGGCCTCGAGGAGGAGAAAAGGACAAACGTGTGTTGCTTTTTTCTTCCCTACATTACTTCATCTTAGAGAAGTCTCTCCCATCAGAAAGTTTCCATAAACCTCTTATTCTCATGAGAGGGCAGAGAGAATGAAAACCACAGTCATAGAAAACTAATTAAATTGATCACATGGATCACAACCCTGTCCAACTCAATGAAACTATGAGCCATGCCGTGAAGGGCCACCCAAATGGATGTGTCTTGGTGCACAGTTCTGACAAAATGTGGTCCATGGAGAAGGGAATGGCAAACCACTTCAATATTCTTGCCTTGAGAACCCCATGAACAGTATGAAAAGGCAAAAAGATATGACACTGAAACTGAACTCCCCAGTTCGGTAGGTGCCCAATATGCTTCTGGAGAAGAATGCAGAAATAACACCAGAAAAAATGAAGAGACAGAGCCAAAGCAAAAACAACGTCCAGTTGTTGATGTGACTGGTAATGGTAGTAAAGTCCAATGCTGTAAAGAACAATATTGCATAGGAACCTGGAATGTTAGGTCCATGAATCAAGCTAAATTGGAAGCAGTCAAATAGGAGAAGGCAAGGGTGAACATCGACATTTTAGGAATCAGTGAACTAAAATGGACTGGAATGGGTGAATTTAACTCATATGACCATTATATTCACTACTGTGGACAAGAATCCCTTAGAAGAAATGGAGTAGCCCTCATAGTCAACAAAAGAGTCCAAAATGCAGTTCTTGGGTGCAGTCTCATAAACAACAGAATGATCTCTGTTCATTTCCAATGCAAACCATTCAATATCACGGTAATCCAACTCTATGCCCCAACCAGTAATGCTGAAGAAGCTGAAGTTGAATGGTTCTATAAAGACCTACAAGACCTTCTAGAACTAACACCCCAAAAACATGTCCTTTTCATTATACGGGACTGGAATGCAAATGTAGGAAGTCAAGAGACATCTGGAGTAATGGGCAAATTTGGGGTTGGAGTACAAAATGAAGCAGGGCAAAGGCTGACAGAGTTTGCCAAGAGAACACACTAGTCACAGCCAACACCCTCTTGCAACAACACAAGAGAAGACTCTACACATGGACATCACTAGATGGTCAATATCAAAATCAGGTTGATTGTATTCTTTGCAGCCAAAGATGGAGAAGCTCTATATAGTCAGCAAAACAAGACTGGGAGCTGACTGTGGCACGAATGATGAACTCCTTATTGCTAAATTCAGACTTAAATTGAAGAAAGTAGGGAAAGTCAATAGATCATTCAGGTATGACCTAAATCAAATCCCTTACGATTATACAGTGGAAGTGACAAATAGATTCAGGGATTAAATCTACTAGAGAGAGTGCCTGAAGAAGTATGGATGGAGGTTTGTGACATTGTACAGGAGGCAGGGATCAAGACCATCCCCAAGGAAAAGAAATGCAAAAAGGCAAAATGGTTGTCTGAGGAAGCCTTACAAACAGCTATGAAAGGAAGAGAAGTGAAAAGTAAAGGAGAAAAGGAAAGATATACCCATGTGAATTCAGAATTCCAAACAATAGCAAGAAAGGATAAGAAAGCCCTTCTCAGTGATCAATGCAAAGAAATAGAGGAAACTATAGAATGGGAAAGATGAGATTTCTTCAAGGAAATTAGAGATACCAAGGGAACATTTCATGCAAAGATGAGCACAATAAAGGACAGAAATGGTATGGACCTAACAGAAGCAAAAGATATTAAAAGAGGTGGAAAAAATACACAGAAGAACTAACAAAAAAACATCTTCATGACACAGATACCATGATGGTGTGATCACTCACCTAGAGCCAGACATCCTGGAATGTGAAGTCAAGTGGCCCCTAGGAAGCATCACTACAAACAAAGGTAGTGAAGGTGATGGAATTCCAGTTGAGCTATTTCAAATCCTAAAAGGTGATGCTGTGAAAGTGCTGCACTCAATATGCCAGCAAATTTGGAAAACTGAGCACTGGCCACAGGACTGGAAAAGATCAGTTTGCATTCCAATCCCAAAGAAAGGCAATGTCAAAGAATGCTTAAACTACCACACAATTGCACTCATCTCACATGCTAACAAAGTAATGCTCAAAATTCTCCAAGCCAGGTTTCAACAGTACATAAACTGTGTACTTCCAGATGTTCAAGCTGGATTTAGAAAAGGCAGAGGAACCAGAGATCAAATTGCCAACATCCACTGGATCTTTGAAAAAGCAAGAGAGTTGCAGAAAATGTCTATTTCTGCTTATTGACTACGCCAAAGCCTTTGGCTGTGTGAATCACAACAATTTTCCACAGTGGAAAATTCTTCAAGAGATGGGAATGCTAGAACACCTTACCTGCCTCCTGAGAAATCTGTATGCAGGTCAAGAAGCAACAGTTAGAACTGGACATGGAACAACAGACCGGTTCCAAATCAGGAAAGAAGTATGCCAAGGCTGTATATTGTCACCCTGCTTATTTAACTTTTATGCAAATACATCATGCAAAATGCCAGGCTGGATGAAGCACAAACTGGAATCAAGACTGCCAGGAGAAATATCAGTAACCTCAGGTGTGCATTAGCTACCACCCTTATGGCAGAAAGTGAAGAATAACTAAACAGCCTCTTGCTGAAAGTGAAAGAGGAGACAGAAAAAGTTGTCTTAAAACTCAACATTCAGAAAACAAAGGTCATGGCATCAAGTCCCATCACTTCATGGCAAATAGATGGGGAAACAGTGGAAACAATGAGATACTTTTTTGGGGAGAGTGGGCTCCAAAATCAGTGCAGATGGTGACAGCAGCCATGAATTAAAAGATGCATGCTCCTTGGGAAGAAAAGTTATGACCAACCTAGACAGCATATTAAAAAGCAGAGACATTACTTTGTCAACAAAGGTCCATCTAGTCAAAACTATGGTTTTCCCATTAGTCATGTATGGATGTGAGAGTTGGACTATAAAGAAAGCTGAGCACCAAAGAATTGATGCTTTTGAACTGTGTTGTTGAAGAAGACTCTTGAGAGTCCCTTGGTGCAAGGAGATCAACCAGTCCATCCTAAAGGAAATCAGTCCTGAATAGTCAGTCATTGGAAGGATTGATGCTGAAGCTGAAACTCCAATATTTTGGCCACCTGATGCGAAGTACTGACTCATTTGAAAAGACCATGACGATGGGAAAAATTGAAGGCAGGAGGAGAAGGGGATGACTGAGGATGAGATGACTGGATAATATCACCAAATCAATAGACATGAGTTTGAACAAGCTCTGGGAATTGGTCAAGGATAGGGAAGCCTGGCATGCTGCAGTCTATGGGGTCACATGGACTTCTGACTAATCCTATTATCTTAAGATGGAAGTTGTGGGAGTTGGTCTGGTAAGACCTTTACAATCTTGAAAAAGTATATAAGGCCTCATAAGACTAAGAGGGCATTCTCTGCCCCCTTCTGATGTCTATGTCAGAAGCTTTTCTATTCCTTTTTCACTGTAATAAAACTTTTGCCACACGAAGTTCTGAGTGCCTGAAGCCTCATATCTGGTCCCGAAGACAAATTCTCTTCTTTGGAGATCACAAAGGGAACACCATTCACTATAAGCTATCATCATCTTAAGTTGAATTTGTCAGGAACAAAACTTACTAGTAAAATCAGGTGGTAGACCTGTGTGATACTTGTGAGCTTGAGTCCTCCAGCCATCACCCAGAGCCCTTTCAGCTTGTCTTACATGTCTCAGCTTTTCCCTCCAGCAGTCTAAGACCACAATGGATGCTCAAATGGCTGAATGGCCAACTCTAATTTGTGACCTTTGGGTGAGCAAGTGTTTTAATTAATGAATGGATTTCCCTATGGAGCCACTGGTCTATATCAATCTGGTAAATTTCTCAGTCACCTAAGAAAGCCATAACTGGCCAGGAGAAATCTTGTCTCTTTTCTTTCAAGCAAAGCTCTCATGCACTATCTTCACCTTTATCCTGAAAAATTCTATTAAGGCAGTGGAACTGGAGAAAAAAAAAAAAAAAAAAAAGCATCAGATCAGGCTCTCACTTAACCACTCATCCAAGACCACTCAGTATCCTACAACTGAGCAAACCCTGGTGTCTTTCTTTCAACCACCCCCATCCCCAGTACTTTCACTTAGGTGCATATTCTTCAGTATTTTTCAATCAAGCCCCACCCAGTATCTCTCAGCTGGGAAGGGGCAGACCTACTATACCTCACCAAATAAAACTCAGGATCATCAACCAATACAGGAGATCCAAGAACCAGGAGAGACTCACTGAAATTCATGTGGACTCCCTTAGGATGCAGGTGGGCATAAGAAGCCTAGGATGGTACCAAGGCTCCGGGTCCTCTTAGTGTTCAGGTGATGGAGATAAATCTGCTCTGGCCCCTTTGGGGGTCACCATAGCTTTTGACTTAAGAGATAGTCTCAACCTTAAAGTTATGTTTTATTTCAGTAGGAAATTTTAGGGCTTCAGGCCCAGGAGGTATCATTTCGAGTGTTCCTGAGAGAAATGTTCTAAGGAGGCAAGGGGAGGAGCCAGGTTTTACAGAAGCTTTGCAGCAAAGAGCAGGTAGTCCATACATCTAAAGGGTCATTGTTAATTAAAGAAAGCCAGATAGCTGAAGTTAAGGAATTTAGTGGTTTTCTCTGTATGGGAAGATGCAAGAGCCTGAACTCACTGAAATCACTCCTTCATATGCATCTCAGCTGCCTGGAGCCAGTATCCTGTGTTTTCACATCCTGGGCTTTCTTGGAACTCACTGCAAGAAGTGGCTGCAGTCTGATGGCTGGTAGATCACAGGTATTCTTCTCCTTCCTGAGTGCCCATAGGGCTAACCAGCTCATACTGGAGCACTGCAATCACTGATGACTGTGACTTTTTTGTTTACTGATATGGCAGGAAATATTTCGTCTCATCTTATTTGACTAGAATTTTTAGCACTTCAAGACTGGAAGGCAGCATCTCAAATAAACTTGAGAGAACTTCTCTGAAGAGATTGGAGGTGGGAAGCCAGGATATATAGGAGTTTTGCAACAAAGGTCAGGCAGCATAAATGTCAAAAGATTATTGTTAATTAAAGAAAACTAGAAATCTCACGGAGAAGGCAATGGCACCCCACTCCAGTACTCTTGCCTGGAAAATCCCATGGATGGAGGAGCCCGGTAGGCTGCAGTCCATGGGGTCACTAAGAGTTGGACATGACTGAGCGACTTCACTTTCACTTTTCACTTTCATGCATTGGAGAAGGAAATGGCGGCCCACTCCAGTATTCTTGCCTGGAGAATCCCAGGGACGGGGGAGCCTGGTGGGCTGCCGTCTATGGGGTCGCACAGAGTCGGACACGACTGAAGCGACTTAGCAGCAGCAGAAATCTCAAGGAGTTTACTGCTTTTCTATGAGAAGATGTAAGAGTCTGAGCTTACTGAAATCGTTCCTTTGATATGTACTTCAACTGTCTTGGACCTATATCATGTGTTTTCATGTCCTGAGTTTCTTCAGGGCTCACCATAGGGAGCGACTACAGTTTAATGACTGGGAGATGGCAAGCATTCTTTTCTTTCTTGTGTACTCCCAGGATTCACTATCAGGGTAGTGGCTGCAATCATTGATGACTGTGACATCCTTTTACAGATATGGCAGTCAATATTCTATTTATCAAAGCAAACTGCCTTCCTTACCTTTTAAGTCCCAAACCACTACCCCCACACTCTCTTTTGTCTTTAATTGAAAACGGTATTTAATGTGAGGGCTTCTGCCATCTTGGCCACTGACTGTTTTTCTTGGTCTCTCCCACATACACATCTCATTTTTCTCCTGTTAATCTATCTCATGTCAATTTAATTCTTAAACCAGTCAGAAAAACCTAAAAGGTACAGAAAATTTTCTTCCTCCCGCCATGTATATATTAGGTTGGTTCAAAAATAATTGTAATTTTGCATTTTTGAACTTTGCCATTTGATATTGGAATATATTCTTAAATGACTGTGATTATACATTATTTTAATGCACATTTCTCACTTGATGATTTTTGCTAACGATTTACTTGCTGTTCCTTTTTATATTTATTTTAGACTAGGGAAATGGTGTTAGACAAAAAGCAAATTCAAGCTTTTTCCTTATTTGAGTTCAAAATGGGTCATAAAGCAGCAGAGGCCACTGGCAACATCAACACGCATTTGGCCCAGAAATTACTAACAAACGTATAGTGCCATGGTGGTACAAGAAGTTTTGCAAAAGAGATGAGAGCCTTGAAGATGAGGAGTGCAGTGGCTGGCTCTTGGAAGTTGACAATGACCAACTGAGAGCCATCATTGAAGTTGATCCTCTTACAACCACATGAAAGTTGCAGAAGGACTCAGCATGAACCATTCTATGGTCATTCAGCATTTGAAGCAAATTGGAAAGGTAAAAAAGCTCAATAAGTAGGTGCCTTGGAGCTGACCACAAATCATTTTGAAGTGTCATCTTTTATTCTATACAACAACAAACCATTTATCAATTGGATTGTGATGTACGATGAAAAGTGGATTTTATACAACAACTGGCAATGACCATCTCAGTGGTTGGACCAAGAAGAAAGTCTAAAGTACTTCCCAAAGGCAAACGTGCACCCAAAAATGGTCATGGTCACTGTTTTGTGGTCTGCTGCCAGTCTGATCCACTCTAGCTTTCTGAATCCTGGTGAAACCATTACATCTGAGAAGTATGCTCAGCAAATCAGTGAGATGCACCAACAACGGCAGTGCCTGCAGCTGGCATTCAGCAACAGAATGGGCCCAATTGTTATCCATGACCAACACCCGACTGCACGTCACACAGCCAACACTTCAAAAGTTGTACAAAGTGGACTACAAAGTTTTGCCTCATCCACCATATTCACCTGACCTCTCACCAACCAACTACCATTTTTTCAAGCATCTCAACAACTTTCTGCAGGGAAAACGCTTCCACAACCAGCAGGAGGCAGAAAATAATTTCCAAGAGTTCATCAAATCCTGAAGCATGGATTTTTACATTACAGGAGTAAACAAACTTACTTCTCACTGGCAAAAATGTGTTTATTGTAATATTTCCTATTTTGATTAATAAAGATGTGTTTGAGCCTATTATAATTTAAAATTCACAGTCCAAAACCATAATTTATTTTTCACCAACCTAATACATGCAGTATTGTAGTGAATTTATATCTTGTCTTCCAGAACGTTATTCCAATTATCTGAACTGTATGAGAGGTCTCATTTCATTGATGATGAAGATAATCATTTTTGAAACATTGGGTATTTTAAAACTTAAGAAAAATGGCTTTTTTAAAAAATGCGTTTCTTCTATTAAAAGTAAAACCTCTTTCCCAAAAAAATACCTATTAACCACTTGTATTTCCTACTTTGTGAGTCAATGTTCCAAAATTACTTTTGTCCTGATGTTAAATTTTTAACTTTTGTTTCTAAAAATTATTCTGCATAGTAAGAACAATAATTCACTGTTTTCCACAAATATTATTTATTTTATTTTATTTAACTTTACAATATTGTATTGGTTTTGCCATATATCAAAATGAATCTGCCACAGGTATACACGTGTTCCCCATCCTGAACCCTCCTCCCTCCTCCCTCCCCATACCATACTGGGTCGTCCCAGTGCACCAGCCCCAAGCATCCAGTATCGTGCATCGAACCTGGACTGGCGACTTGTTTCATTTATGATATTATACATATTTCAATGCCATTCTCCCAAATCATCCCACCCTCTCCCTCTCCCACAGAGTCCAAAAGACTGTTCTAGACATCAGTGTCTCTTTTGCTGTCTCACATACAGGGTTATTGTTACCATCTTTCTAAATTCCATATATATGCATTAGTATACTGTATTGGTGTTTTTCCTTCTGGCTTACTTCACTCTGTATAATAGGCTCCAGTTTCATCCACCTCATTAGAACTGATTCAAATGTATTCTTTTTAATGGCTGAGTAATACTCCATTGTGTATATGTACCACTGCTTTCTTATCCATTCATCTGCTGATGGACATCTAGGTTGCTTCCATGTCCTGGCTATTATAAACAGTGCTGTGATGAACATTGGGGTACATGTGTCTCTTTCAATTCTGGTTTCCTCAGTGTGTATGCCCAGCAGTGGGATTGCTGGGTCGTATGGCAGTTCTATTTCCAGTTTTTTAAGGAATCTCCACACTGTTCTCCATAGTGGCTGTACTAGTTTGCATTCCCACCAACAGTGTAAGAGGGTTCCCTTTTCTCCACATCCTCTCCAGCATTTATTGCTTGTAGACTTTTGGATCGCAGCCATTCTGACTGGTGTGAAATGGTACCTCATTGTGGTTTTGATTTGCATTTCTCTGATAATGAGTGACGTTGAGCATCTTTTCATGTATTTGTTAGCCATCTGTATGTCTTCTTTGGAGAAATGTCTGTTTAGTTCTTTGGCCCATTTTTTGATTGGGTCATTTATTTTTCTGGAGTTGAGCTGTAGGATTTGCTTGTATATTTTTGAGATTAGTTGTTTGTCTGTTGCTTCATTTGCTATTATTTTCTCCCATTCTGAAGGCTATCTTTTCACCTTGCTTATAGTTTCCTTTGTTGTGCAGAAGCTTTTAAGTTTAATTAGGTCCCATTTGTTTATTTTTGCTTTTATTTCCAATATTCTGGGAGGTGGGTCATAGAGGATCCTGTTGTGATGTATGTCGGAGAGTGTTTTACCTATGTTCTCCTCTAGGAGTTTTATAGTTTCTAGTCTTACGTTTAGATCTTTAATCCATTTTGAGTTTGTTTTTGTGTATGGTGTTAGAAAGTGCTCTAGTTTCATTCTTTTACAAGTGATTGACCAGTTTTCCCAGCAACACTTGTTAAAGAGATTGTCTTTAATCCATTGTTGCCTCAGTCATGTCCGACTCTGTGCAACCCCACAGACGGCAGGCCACTAGGCTCCTCTGTCCCTGGGATTCTCCAGGCAAGAACACTGGAGTGGTTCTTGCCTCCTTTGTCAAAGATAAGGTGTCCATATGTGCGTGGATATCCTACACAAATACTATTATTTTATGGTTTATTGTTTCTTTCCCTAAAACTTTTATTGAAATCCATATTCTACTTAAAGTATAATTATGCATTATTTAAATTTGAAACTAAAAATGACAGTAGTACATTTTTATATATATGCTTGCTCCTTGGAAGAAAAGCTATGACCAACCTAGACAGCATATTAAAAAGCAGAGACATTACTTTGCCAACAAAGGTACATCCAGTCAAAGCTATGGCTTTTCCAGTAGTCATGTATGGATATGAGAGTTGGACCATAAAGAAAGCTGAGCGCCAAAGAATTGATGCATTTGAACTGTGGTGTTGGAGAAGACTCTTGAGAGTCCCTTGGACTGCAGGGAGATCCAACCAGTCCATCCTAAAGAAAATCAGTCCTGAGCATTCATTGGAAGGACTGATGCTGAAGCTGAAACTCCAATACTTTGGCCACCTGATGCGAAGAGCTGACTCATTGAAAAGACCCTGCTGCTGGGAAAGATTGAGGGCAGGAAGAGAGGGGACAACAGAGGATGAGATGGTTGGATGGCATCACTGACTCAATGGATATGAGTTTGAGTAAGCTCCGGGAGGTGGTGATGGACAGGGAAGCCTGGCATGCTGCAGTCCATGGGGTCGCAAAGAGTCGGACACAACTGAGCAACTGAACTGAACTGATATATTTTTATAAAAGAAAAAACTCACAAATATCCCTGAAATGAGTCTCTTGATGAATATTTATATCAGTGTTAATGTCCTCTGAGTTGCTCCCATGCTATGTATGGTCTGGATCATGATTACAGCTGAAACCACTTACACTTTTATAGTATCTGGAACTTATATAAATGCAGTTCAGACATCAAGCTTTCTCTACTCACCAGCACCGCAGAAACCACTTATGATCACATACTGGAACCATCAGGTATATGTTAAAATGTTTAAACTTAGCTCAGCTAATTTAAGCCCTAAGATGTGACTTACTTGTGAAGTCTATTTCTCTTTAGCTGTATTTATCAATGTAAGAAGATTATTAGGAGAAAGGGTATGGACTTTTCCTCTGTTGACAGATGGTGGGGATAGTGAAGTGCCTGTGATGCATTGAACTTTTTGACTTTGTGCTCAAAAAGTCTGTCTCTCAAAGGAGCCTTTCTTTGGCAGGTAGAGTGACTGCCAAAAGCTTCAAGGGGGACAATATATTTCTTTGACATTATATCTGAATTATTGCCCTGAAGTCGGGCAGGGCACTTGTATGTGTGAGCACTTAAGGCTTTCAAATAGAAAGCAGGCCTCAGGTTTCAGAGACATTTATTAAGAGTTATGAATTTTACTTTCTCATGAATTGCTGAAGATAAAACATTCTCATACAATAAAAAGTGAAACTGTGGCATAAAAGTGCATTCAGAAAACATATAATTGTCACACCAAAAATTAATGAAAGTGTCAAAGAACTAAGTCATAAGTCATATTTGGAACACAGCCAAGCTCTGGATGCAGACAAACTAATAAATGAATTCTAAAGTGTTTCCTTGAGTCTCCTTTGAGTATTCACTCTTTTGTAATGTGTTAGTTTTAAAGACAGAAATGGCTAGTCTTTTTTTTTCTAACCAAGCTTAATCTAAGAACAACCCTTTGCATCAATTCTTTCTCTAATAAATATTACAAATGAGTTTTGTGTATATAGAACATTCTCAAAAATAAAATCTTCTAATTCAGTCATATATGTGTATTGAGTACCTACTATGTTCTAAGTTCTTACTTAGATGTTAGAGTTAAAATAGACATGTATGATATATAGATATATATATATACATCCATGGCCAATGAAAAGTAAAGTTTCTTGGATTGTTCATGTGGTTGAGACTGGCTTTCTTTCGATTTGTAATTCTAGGTCATACTTGTCATTGCTTCCATCAGTTTAGGCATGGCTATGTTGGGTCAGTGCCTCCTCATCTATAAGCTTTGTTAACCCAACCGATCATCTCTACAATTTCACAGAGACTTTAATATGTATACAACCTGATCTTAGCTGGACCACTAATGACATAAATGCCCTGACTGGGAAAAACTACCTGAGTTTGGACAATGAAATCTTGATAGATTGTTAATGGAAAGATTCTTCTCAATTATGATGAACAGTAACAGTCTTAACCAATAGCATTATCATGCTTGTGTGTGTTAGTGGCTCAGTCATGTCTGACTCTGAAACCGCACAGACTGCAGCCTGCCAGGCTTCTCCACCCATGGGATTCTCCAGGCAAGAATACTGGAGCAGATTGCCGTTCCCTTCTCCAGAGGATCTTCCCGACCCAGGAATTGAACCCTGGTCTCCAGCATTGCAGGCAGATTCACCATTTAAGCTTCAGGGAAGTCCTCTTATCATGCTTAGCGGTGAAATTAAGTGGGCATTTTAATTATATTGGGACCCATGAACTATACAGCCCATGGAATTCTCCAGACCAGAATACTGGAGTGGGTAGCTGTTCCCTTCTCCAGGGGATCTTCTCAACCCAGGGATCGAACTCAGGTCTCCCACATTGCATGCAGATTCTTTACCAGCTGAGCCACCCGGAAAGCCCATTGGGAAACCAGATAAGGTCAACTAGTGTCTCCACCTTTATTCAATAGTGTTTCAGAAGTTTTAGCTGAGGGAACAAAATAAAAAAGAAATTTGAAGTATTACTGTGATGACAATGTGATTATTATTTTTGGATAATATAAGATTAAACTGGTAAACCAAAGAGACTAATAAAGAGGCAAGTACTTTGTGCAGAAAAAAAGTGAATGTATAAATATCAATAATTTCCATATACCAAAAATATTCCATTTAAAAATGTAGTAGAAATATACCATAGTTATATGTATGACATATCTCTGATCAAGATAATTGCAATATATTTATTAACTACTTTAAGAAGATATAGATAAGAAAAATTGCAAATGACTTAAACAAATGAACAAATGATAGAAACAAAATAAAAACAGTCTGGTGAAGGTATGAGGACATAGACATTTTCACAGACCATTTTAGATTGTTTATAGTATGAGAGTATAGCTTGTCAATACAAAAAATTTAAAAATTGCAATTATTCACTGGTAATATAGTTTTTCAGAATGTACTTTAAACAAAAAAAAAATTAAGCATGTATGCAAGATCTTCTCTATATGAAACATTAATTTTACTACTGAGAACTGGAAGCAGTAAAAAAAAGTCTAGAATCAAGGGACATATTAAACACATTACAGAGTTCTAGTAACACAAAGCTTGTTGCAACATCAGATCTCAGGTTACTCTAAGATGCTTATTGCTATGGAAATATGATCATGCATTTTACATGGAAAATTAACTATAAAACATGCACTGTGGGATTTCAGTTCTGGGATGATATAGGAGGCAGACATGTGAATACCTAATAGGCATTACAAACAATGTAGCAGAGGAAGAAAAGGAGTTGATTCCTAATATCCATTCTTCTTTCTTCCTGCAGGCATTAAGATCCTGAATTTTAGCTGATCACAAGCTGCCTGGCTAAGGTCTGTATAATACAGTCTCCGTAAGTAGTTGTAGCCTAGTGACTAAGTTCTGGGCATTGGTATGTGTATGGAAGTGATGTGGACAAATTCCAAGTCATTGCTTTAAAAAAAGGGAGCATTCTTCCCTTTCCTCCTTCATCTTGCTTTCTGGTATTTGGATGTAGTCTTAAAACATCTTCAACAAGGTGGACATAAGAAAATGTATATTCAAAAAATTTATGTATCGGGAAATGGGAAGGTAGAAGGGAAGTAGTACAAAAAACAGTCAGAAAAATTAGAGATAGAAACAGAAGTCAGAAGTAGTGTGGAGAGAAGGAAAATGCCATTGTTTTGACATTTTAAAAATTAAGTGTGGAAACCGAAATGTTTTCCACTTTGGAAAGCTGTGTGGAAAGCCCCTCAGTTTTTCCACCTCGCTCTACCATGGCCCTCCCACCCACTGCTTCCCCACTGTGAACACAATTTTAAACTAAGTGTGTGTTCTTTGTCTTACACTTATTTTCTAGTTATTCTGTTAAACAGAAGCTACCCTGGTAGCTCAGTTGGTAAAGAATCCGCCTGCAATGCTGGAGACCTGGGTTCAATCCCTGGGTTGGGAAGATTCCCTGGGTTGGGAAGATTCCCTGGAGAAGGGAATGGCTACCCCCTCAAGTATTCTTGCCTGGAGAATTCCTCAGACAGAGGAGCCTGGCGGGATACAGGCCATGGGTTGCAGAGTCGGACACGACTGAGCAACTAAGCACACACACATAACTAAGGCTAAATTCTCATAGCCAGACAGTTCTTTCAGGTTTTGCAGCCATAAGGATAAATCTATTCCTTGCATTTGCTGCCATCTGCTGGCTTTGTTTGTGCTAGCATACTCAGTACTTGTGCCTGCTTATTCCTGCACTTTAGGTAGTCCAGGTTCTGTGATTTTCTTTATGTTATTTGTTGCTGTTCGTAGCTAAGTCATGTCTGACTCTTTGCGACCCCATGGTCTGCAGCACTCCAGACTTCCTGGTCCTTCACTGTCTCCCAGAGTTTGGTGAAACTCAAGTCCATTGAGTCTGTGATATCATTCAACCATCTCATCTTCTGTTATTGCCTTCTCTTTCTGCCCTCAATCTTTTCCAGCATCAAGGTTTTTCCAGTGAGTCAGTTCTTTGCATCATGTGGCCAAAGTATTGGAGCTTCAGCTTCAGCATCAGTCCTTTAAATGAATATTCAAGGTTGATTCCCTTTAGGATTGACAGGTTTGATCTCCTTGCTGTCCAAGGAACTGTTAAGAGTCTTCTCCAGCAGTACATTTGAAAGCATCTATTCTTCAGCATTCAGCCTTCTTAATGGTCCAACTCTCACATCCATACATGACTATTGGTAAAACCATAGCTTTAACTAGATGGACTTTGGTCAGCAAAGTGATATCTCTGCTTTTTAACATACTGTCTAGGTTTGTCATAGCTTTTCTTCCAAGGAGTGTCTTTTAATTTTATGGCTGCAGTCACCATCCACAGTGATTTTGGAGCCCAAGAAAATAAAACCTGCCACTGTTTCCATTGTTTCCCAATCTATTTGCCATGAAGTGATGGAACCAGATGCCTTGATCTTATTTTTTTGAATGTTGACTTTTAAGCCAGCTTTTAACTCTCCTCTTTCACCTTCTTCAAGAGGCTCTTTAGTTTCTCTTCACTTTCTGCCATTAGAGTGGTATCATCTGCATATCTGAGGTTGTTGATATTTCTCCCAGCAATCTTGATTCCACTTGTGATTCATCCAGTCCAGCATTTTGCATGAGGTACTCTGCATATAAGTTAAATAAACAGGATGACAATATATAGCCTTGACGTACTCTTTTCCCAATTTTGAAACAGTCCATTGTTTCATGTCAATTTTTAACTGTTGCTTCTTGACCTCCTCTGGTTTCTCAGGAGGCAGGTAAGGTGTTCTGGTATTCCCATCTATTTCAGAATTTTCTACAGTTTGTTGTGATCCACACAGACAAAGGCTTTAGCATAGTCAATGAAGCAGAACTAGATGTTTCTTTCTGGAATTCTCTTGCTTTCTCTATGATCCAAAGGATGTTGGCAATCTCTGGTTCTTCTGTCTTTTCTATTTACCTGCCTTTCATTCTTGATTAAGTAATTTTGGAAAGTCAAAGAGTCTTTCTTAACCCTGGTTTCCTCATCCATAAAGTAAGAATTATAATAAAGCTTGCTTTACAATTTTGTTTATCAGCCACTAAGATAATGCTTTGCAAAATTCTAAACAGCTGTTTTTAGAATGTCAGGGTATCTTGACTCTGATACCAGGCACAGTCACTTTTTTAAGTATTATTAATAAATTACCAACAATTCAACATAGCTGTAAAGTTTCACCTGAATAGTTCCAAGTTATAAAACATGCAGAACATAAAAAAGAAAAAGAAAGCACTGAATACCATCACAGAACCATTCAAGTTTACGTGTAAATCTGGATCTCATATGAAAACAAATCGATTCAATTTTAGGGCTCTGGTCTGCTTTTAATAAGTGTCCACCTTAGCAGGGAGTGGCTATGACACATTATCAAATATTATCAATATGTGCCAGGGACACAATTCTTTCATTTTTGAATATTAATAAAATAGAAAACAAATCACAGCTTTGTTTAAGCTGCTGATGAAACTAGCTTTAAACATACTACAGAAGTTAGAAAGAAGTTGATGGAATCTAGAGCACAAAGCAAAATTGTGAAAGACCTTTGGGGAACAGAAAGTTGGTAGGGTATTTATGAGGGAAGAAACTGGGGACCTGAGGTGGGGCAGGGCCAAAAGCCGAATGAGACAACATACTGTGGAAGTGCTTTCTGGTGTGTTCCACTCTTTTCTTCATCAACGTCAACAAAGAGAACATTACAGTGTAAACTAAAGTAGTCCAGCTGGGGTAGAAGACAGATTCTTGCAGTGATCCTGTCCCACCCCAGGAGTCACACAATGTCAACCTAAGGAAAGAGCACTTTGAAAATAGGAGCGGACATATTTGATGGTCTTCGATGGGAAAGGTCACTTAAAATGAGTTGAGACTCGATGGGAATGCCAGATATCCTTGGCCCTGAAGTATTATCCCAAAGACACTTTTAAACTCACTTTGACAGGCCTACCATAGAACTGTGGCATCCAGGTTTACAATAAAGACAAGATATGCCATTTACAGCAACCTGGATAGACCTAGAGATTGTCATACTGAGTGAAACAAGTCAGATAGAAAGAGAGAAATATGTTATCTATCACTTACATGCAGTCTTAAAAAGTAATATAAATGAATTTATTTATAAAACAGAAACAGACTCACAGACTTAGAGAACAAGCTTATGGTTACCAAGGTGAAAGGGTTGGAAGGAGGGATAGGGAGTCTGGAATTGACATGTATACACTGCTCTATTTAAAATGGATAATCATCAAGGACCTGCTGTAAATCACAAGGAACTCTGCTGAATATAATGTAACAACCAAAATGTAAAAGAATTTGAAAAAGAATAGATACAATGTATATGTATAACTGAATCATTTTGCTGTACACTTGAAACTAACACAATACTGTTAATCAATTATACTCCAATGTAAAATAAAATTTAAAAAAACAGTGAAAAATCCCCCAATACAGATAAGACAACTGACACCAAAAAGCAATAAGAAATCATAGGGGAAAATGACAAGACTAAGGTCTATGAAAGAAACAAGAGAATAAATAAATTTTCAGATAAATATTAAGCTTACAAATTTTGAACTTAAAAAGCACCACATATAATTCTTTTAAATAGGATATAAAATTGGTAGCAGACATGTAAGTATATAAAAAAACAATTTACAATACAGGTATGAAGAATATAAAATAGGAAATAAAGAACTAAAAATAGAATAAAGAAAAAAATTAGTAACTGGAGGCTGAGATCATGTAATATTTTATAGAAAGCACAGAAAAAGATTAAAACGTTGGCAAAATAAAAGATAAGTCTAGAGATATGAAATGTAAAAATAGAAGAGCCATCATCCATAGACTGTATATATCAGACAGAGAAAAAATGTAGAAAGGAATAATTGAAATAATATATGTCTTCTGTTTAAAGGAAGATGAAAAATGCAACTATAACCTTAAACTTTTTTTTTCTTTTTTTTTTAATTTTTTTTTTTTTTTTTTTTACTTTACAATATTGTATTGGTTTTGCCATATGGCAACATGCATCTGCCACGGGTGTACACATGTTTCCAATTCTGAACCCCCCTCCCATCTCCCTCCCCATACCATCCCTCTGGGTCATCCCAGTGCACCAGCCCCAAGCTTCCTGTATCCTGCATTGAACCTGGACTGGTGATTCATTTCTTATATGATATTACACATGTTTTAATGCCATTCTCCCAAATCATCCTCCTCCTCCCTCTCCCACAGAGTCCAAAAGACTGTTCTATATATCAGTGTCTCTTTTGCTGTCTCGTATACAGGGTTGTCATACCATCTTTCTAAATTCCATATATATGCATTAGTATACTTATGGCAGAAAGTGAAGAGGAACTAAAAAGCCTCTTGATGAAGGTGAAAGTGGAGAGTGAAAAAGTTGGCTTAAAGCTCAACATTCAGAAAACGAAGATCATGGCATCCGGTCCCATCACTTCATGGGAAATAGATGGGGTAACAGTGGAAACAGTGTCAGACTTTATTTTTCTGGGCTCCAAAATCACTGAAGATGGTGACTGCAGCCATGAAATTAAAAGACGCTTACTCCTTGGAAGGAAAGTTATGACCAACCTAGATAGCATATTCAAAAGCAGAGACATTACTTTGCCAACAAAGGTTCATCTAGTCAAGGCTATGGTTTTTCCTGTGGTCATGTATGGATGTGAGAGTTGGACTGTGAAGAAGGCTGAGCACCGAAGAATTGATGCTTTTGAACTGTGGTGTTGGAGAAGACTCTTGAGAGTCCCTTGGACTGCAAGGAGATCCAACCAGTCCATTCTAAAGGAGATCAGCCCTGGAATTTCTTTGGAAGGAGTGATGATAAAGCTGAAACTCCAGTACTTTGGCCACCTCATGCGAAGAGTTGACTCATTGGAAAGACTCTGATGCTGGGAGGGATTGGGAGCAAGAGGAGAAGGGGATGACAGAGGATGAGATGGCTGGATGGCATCACTGACTCGATGGACATGAGTCTGAGTAAACTCCGGGAGTTGGTGGTGGACAGGGAGGCCTGGCATGCTGCAATTCATGGGGTCGCAAAGAATCGGACATGACTGAGTGACTGATCTGATCTGATCTGATACTGTATTGGTGTTTTTCTTTCTGGCTTACTTCACTCTGTATAATAGGCTCCAGTTTCATCCACCTCATTAGAACTGATTCAAATGTATTCTTTTTAATGGCTGAGTAATACTCCATTGTGTATATGTACCACAGCTTTCTTATCCATTCAGCTGCTGATAGACATCTAGGTTGCTTCCAAAAATATACAAGCAACTCCTGCAGCTCAATTCCAGAAAAATAAACGACCCAATCAAAAAATGGGCCAAAGAACTAAATAGACATTTCTCCAAAGAAGACATACAGATGGCTAACAAACACATGAAAAGATGCTCAACATCACTCATTATCAGAGAAATGCAAATCAAAACCACAGTGAGGTACCATCTCACGCCAGTCAGAATGGCTGCAATCCAAAAGTCTACAAACAATAAATGCTGGAGAGGGTGTGGAGAAAAGGGAACCCTCTTACACTGTTGGTGGGAATGCAAACTACTACAGCCACTATGGAGAACAGTGTGGAGATTCCTTAAAAAACTGGAAATAGAACTGCCTTATGATCCAGCAATCCCACTGCTGGGCATACACACTGAGGAAACCAGAAGGGAAAGAGACACGTGTACCCCAATGTTCATCGCAGCACTGTTTATAATAGCCAGGACATGGAAGCAACCTAGATGTCCATCAGCAGATGAATGGATAAGAAAGCAGTGGTACATTTACACAATGGAGTATTACTCAGCCATTAAAAAGAATATATTTGAATCAGTTCTAATGAAGTGGATGAAACTGGAGCCTATTATACAGAGTGAAGTAAGCCAGAAGGACAAACACCAATACAGTATACTAACGCATATATATGGAATTTAGAAAGATGGTAACGATAACCCTGTATACGAGACAGCAAAAGAGACACTGATGTATAGAACAGGCTTATGGACTCTGTGGGAGAGGGAGAGGGTGGTAAGATTTGGGAGAATGGCATTGAAACATGTGAAATGTCATGTATGAAATGAGATGCCAGTCCAGGTTCAATGCACGATGTTGGATGCTTGGGACTGGTGCACTGGGACGACCCAGAGGGATGGTATGGGGAGGGAGGAGGGAGGAGGGTTCAGGATGGATTTTCTTTTAAAAATTTAAAATAAATTTTAAAAAAAATAAAAATTAAAAAAAAAAGAAAGAAAAAAAAAAAAGAAGAATATTAGCGAAACTGCACAGTGAGTAGGAAAGTAAATGCAAAGAAGTAGCAAGGACAAAAATAATAAAAAATGACTAATAAGGGTAAAAGTAGAAAATTAAGATTTATACTGAATCTTTGCTATATAAATGAAGGAGAAGAATAGATTGCCTAGTAAGGCATAATTTTATTAATCAACGTTAAAAGTACATAATAATATACAGAGCACATAATATAACATTGTGTAGATTTTATCTCTGGGGAAGTTAAGACAGAAATCTGTTTATGTAAATTATCCTTTTGGTGAAAAAAGGAGAAAATGGTACAATCATTTCATTGAGGCAAGAAAAGCATTTGATAATTTTCAATCCTAGTCTCTGATAGAAAATGTCAGAATATAAGAAGTAAAAGGGAATCCTTTTATTTTGAAAAAGAAATAACCTACCCTGATGATAATGATCATGGCATCTGGTTCCATCACTTCATGGCAAATAGAAGGGGAAACAGTGGAAAAAGCATCAGACTTTATTTTGGGGGGCTCCAAACTCACTGCAGATGGTGATTGCAGCCATGAAATTAAAAGACACTTACTCCTTGGAAGGAAAGTTATGACCAACCTAGATAGCATAATCAAAAACAGAGATATTACTTTGCCAACAAAGGTCCGTCTAGTCAAGGCTATGGTTTTTGCAAGGTTTTGTATGGATGTGAGAGTTGGACTGTGAAGAAAGCTGAGTGTCGAAGAATTGATACTTTTGAACTGTGGTGTTGGAGAAGACTCTTGAGAGTCCCTTGGACCACAAGGAGATCCAACCAGTCCATCTTAAAGGAGACCAGTCCTGGGTGTTCATTGGAAGGAATGATGTTGAAGCTGAAACTCCAATACTTTGGCCACCTCATGTGAAGAATTGACTCATGGAAAAGACCCTGATGCTGAGAGATTGGGGGCAGGAGGACAAGGGGACGACAGAGAATGAGATGGCTGGATGGCATCATGACTCGATGGACATGAGTTTGGGTAAACTCCGGGAGTTGGTGATGGACAGGGAGGCCTGGCGTGCTGCGATTCATGGGGTCACAGAGTCAGGCACGACTGAACGACTGAACTGATGATAATGGGCTTAACAAAGGACAGAAGTGGAATGGACCTAACAGAAGCAGAAGATATTAAGAAGAGGTGGCAAGAATACACAGAAGAACTGTACAAAAAAGAGCTTCACAACCCAGATAATCACGATGGTGTGATCACTCACCTAGAGCCAGACATCCTGGAATGTGAAGTCAAGTGGGCCTTAGGAAGCGTCACTACCAACAAAGCTAGTGGAGGTGATGGAATTCCAGTTGAGCTATTTCAAATCCTGAAAGATGATGCGGTGAAGGTGCTGCACTCAATATGCCAGCAAATATGGAAAAAACAGCAGTGTCCACAGGACTGGAAAATGTCAGTTTTCATCCCAGTCCCAAAGAAAGGCGATGCCAAAGAATGCTCAAATTACTACATAACTGCACTCATCTCACACAGTAGTAAAGTAATGCTTAAAATTCTCCAGGCCAGGCTTCAGCAATACATGAACCGTGAACATCCAGATGTTCAAGCTGGTTTTAGAAAAGGCAGAGGAACCAGAGATCAAATTGCCAGCATCTGCTGGATCATCAAAAAAGCAAGAGAGTTCCAGAAAAACATCTATTTCTTCTTTATTGACTATGCCCAAGCCTTTGACTGTGTGGATCACAAGAAACTGTGGAAAATTCTGAAAGAGATGGGAATACCAGACCACCTGACCTGCCTCTTGGGAAACCTGTATGCAGGTCAGGAAGCGACAGTTAGGACTGGACGTGGAACATCAGACTGGTTCCAAATAGGAAAAGGAGTATGTCAAGGCTGTATATTGTCACCCTGCTTATTTAACTTATATGCAGAGTACATCATGAGAAATGCTGGGCTGGAAGAAGCACAAGCTGGAATCAAGATTGCCGGGAGAAATATCAGTAACCTCAGATATGTAGATGACACCACCCTTATGGCAGAAAGTGAAGAATTAAAAAGCCTCTTGATTAAAGTGAAAGAGGAGAGTGAAAAAGTTGGCTTAAAGCTCAATGTTCAGAAAACTAAGATCATGGCATCCAGTCCCATTACTTCATGGCAGATATGTGGGGAAACAGTGAAAACGATGGCTGACTTTATTTCTGGGCTCCAAAATCACTGCAGATGGCAATTGCAACAACATAATTAAAATACCCTTACTCTTTGGAAGGAAAGTTATGACCAGCCTAGACAGCATATTCAAAAGCAGAGACATTAAAGTAATGGCAAAGTGCCCAAAAAAGGTCTGTCTAGTCAAGGCTATGGTTTTTCCTGTGGTCATGTATGGATGTGAGATTTGGACTATAAACAAAGCTGAGCACAGAAGAATTGATGCTTTTGAACTATGATGTTGGAGAAGACTCTTGAGAGTCCCTTGCACTGCAAGGATACCCTACCAGTCCATCCTAAAGGAGATCACTCCTGGGTGTTCTATTGGAAGGACTGATGTTGAGGCTGAAACACCAACACTTTGGCCACCTGATGCAAAGAGCTGACTGATTGAAAAAGACCCTGATGGTGGGAAAGATTGAGGGCAGGAGGAGAAGAGGACGACAGAGGATGAGATGGTTGGATGGCGTCATTGACTCAGTGGACATGGGTTTGGGTGGACTCCGGGAATTTGAATGGACAGGGAGGCCTGGAGTGCTGCAGTTCATGGGGTCACAAAGTGTCGGACACAACTGAGTGACTGAACTGAACTGAACTGATGATAATGAGTTCAGTCACTCAGTGGTGTCTGACTTTGTGTGACCCCATGAACCGCAGCACACCAGGCCTTCGTGTCCATCACCAACTCCCGGAGCCTACACATACTCATGTCCATCGAGTCGATGATGCCATCCAACCATCTCATCCTATGTTGTCCCCTTCTCCTCCCACCCTCAATCTTTCCTAGCATCAGGGTTTTTTCAAATGAGTCAGTTCTTCACATCAGGTGGCCAAATATTGGAGTTTTAGCTTCAACATCAGTCTTTCCAATGAATATACAGGACTGATTTCCTTTAGGATGAACTGGTTGGTTCTCCTTACAGTCCAAGGGACCCTCAAGAGTCTTCTCCAACACCACACTTCAAAAGCATCAATTCTTCAGTGCTAAGCTTTCTTTATAGTCCAACTCTCACATCCATACATGACTACTGGCAAAACCATAGCCTTGACTAGATGGACCTTTGTTGACAAAGTAATGTCTCTGCTTTTTAATATGCTGTCTAGACTGGTTATAACTTTTCTTCCAAGGAGCAAGCATCTTTTAATTTCATGACTGCAGTCACCATCTACAGTGACCTTGGAGCCAAAAAAAATAAAGTCTGTCACTGTTTTCACTGTTTCCCCATCTATTTGCCATGAAGTGATGGGACCAGATGCCATGATCTGAGTTTTCTGAATGTTGAGTTTTAAGCCAACTTTTTCACTATCCTCTTTCACTTTATCAAGAGGCTCTTTAGTTCTTATGATAATAGCAAACCTTTTAATGCATTACATTAGGATGAGATATCAACAACCTCAGATATGCAAATGATGCCACTCTAATGGCAGAAAGTGAGAGGAACTAAAGAGACTCTTGATGGGGGTAAAAGAGGAGAGTGAAAAGCTAGCTTAAAACTCAGCATTCAACAAACTAAGACCATGGCATTAAGTCCCATCATTTCTGGCAAATAGATGGAGAAAAAGTGAAAACAGTAGCATAATTTATTTTCTTGGGCTCCAAAATCACTGCAGACAGTGACTGCAGCCACAAAATTAAAAGGCTTGCTCCTTGGAACAAAAGCTATGACCAAACCTAGACAACATATTAAAAAGCAGAGATATCACTTTGCCAACAAAGGTCCATATCGTCAAAGCTATAGTTTTTCCAGTAGTCATCTACAAATGTGAGAGTTGGACCTTAAAGAAGGCTGAGAGCCAAAGAATTGATGCTTTCAAACTGTGGTGCTGGAGAAGACTCTTGAAAGACCTTTGGACAGCAAGGAGATCAAACCTGTCAATCCTAAAGGAAATCAACCCTGAATACTCAATGGAAGAACTGATGCTGAAGCTGAAAATCCAATATTTGGCCACCTGATATGAAGAACTAACTCATTGGTAAAAACCCTGATGCTGTGAAAGATTGAAGGTAGGAAGAGAAGGGGATGACAGAAGATGAGATGGTTGGATGGCATCACCGACTCAATGGAGATGAGTTTGACCAAATTTGGGGAGACAGTGAAAGACAGGGGATCTTGGTGTGCTGCAGTGCCTGGAGTTTCAGAGTCAGGCATGACTTGGCTACTGAACAAAAATAACAGGATGAGATGTAGGGAATTTCCTAGTATCATCATTCTCTGATGTGCAGTGCGGAATTGAAAACAATTTATATATCTATTACTATGGTAAATAATAGTAGAATTTCTTTTCTTTGTAAGGGATGGAATACTATAAAGTGTTCTAAAATTAGTAAAATTTATACAACACCATGATTAGATTTTTAAAAGAGTAGTAAGTTTAAAGTAAGAAAGTCTATTACTGTTAATTTTTAAAACTTGCAAGTATCAGCATATACTTTTCAACAACATATGCATAACTTAAAATGCATTTTAAATACTCTAGATTTGGTGAGTATAGAGTCAGACTCCAGTCAAGAAAATGGAATCCATGCCAGGTAGTTTAATATGGAGAGACAAGGAGGAAAATCACCTGCGTTTTCCCCTTCTCTCCTTTCTTGTGCCTTCTATTGACCCAGCCTAACATGACAACAGAGGATAAGGGAGTCTGGACATGTATTCTGTAGGGGGTCTGTTCCTTGTTTAAAATGCAGGCCAAGGGCATGCAGGGGGAATGCAGACTGGTTGGATCTGAGGGCCAACAGGTAATGAGTAGCCCAAGGCCTTTACAGGAGAGGGAAATAAGTAGATAGATGATATTGGATGAAATAATAATAACATTAAAATGACTGAAAAGTTTGCCAACCAATGCTTCCAGTGTACCATGAACCAAGCAATTTTGTGAATCTGAGATAAATTATAATGAAACAGAAACATTATTAAGCACAAAAATAATATTAATGAAATGAAAACTTTTTAAACTAGTCAATCTGCTGTAATGCTTACTTATTTGAGATTTGATCTGGTGGAGATCACAGAGCAATTGCTCTGCATTCTCATAAATCCACAGTATGTCCACGGTACCGTATCATTTCTGTTAGCTAATGACTATACCCAAGCTGGGAGTAAAGTAGCAGTAATTTAGATGAGACAATAAACTTTATATTTTTAAATGATTAATCATTTCTCTATGTAAAGAAATGTTCTGTGTTCTGACAGAAATCTCTCAGAACACAGATTATTCAACCAGTTAAAGAGAAAAAGAGAATGATAAAAGACAAACACACCCAGTGCTAGACCCTCCTTGGCATGTGCTGACTCATTTAATCATCTCTGCAACACTGAGGGAAGTTCTAAGTAGTAGCCTCATTTTACAGATGAGGAAACTGATGGTCAGGATAGCTTAAAGTATTACCTTATCACACTGCTATGAATGACAGGAATAGGATTTTAACTCACTCATCCTGGAGCTAAATGAGTTAGAAAGATAAGAAACTGACCAATTGATAGGTGGCTTTAACCTTATAAATTCAACCTCATCTTCTTTCTAAGTAAACTTGCTTGCTCACATACTAGAGGATCTAAGAAATATTCTTGCCTTTTAGCTTAGAGAGGAGTCAGGACAACAATTCAGTTCAGTTCAGTAACTCAGTCGTGTCCAACTCTGCACACCATGAACTGCAGCACACAAGGCCTCCCTGTCCATCACCAATTCCCAGAGATTACCTAAACTCATATCCATTGAGTTGGTGATGCCATCGAACCATCTCATCCTCTGTTGTCTCCTTCTCCTCCCACCCTCAATCTTTCCCAGCATCAGGGTCTTTACAAATGAGTCAGCTCTTCACATCAGGTGGCCAAAGTATTGGAGTTTCAGCTTCAGCATCAGTCCTCCCAAAGAACACCCAGGACTGATCTCCTTTAGGATGGACTGGTTGGATCTCCTTGCAGTCCAAGGGACCCTCAAGAGTCTTTTCCAACACCACAGTTCAAAAGCATCAATTCTTCAGTTCTCAGCTTTCTTTATAGTCCAACTCTCACATTCATACATGACTACTGGAAAAACCATATCCTTGACTAGACAGACCTTTGTTGACAAAGTAATGTCTCTGCTTTTTAATATGCTGTCTAGGTTGGTAATACCTTTCCTTCCAAGAGTAAGCTTCTTTAAATTTCATGGCTGCAATCACCATCTGCAGTGATTTTGGAGCCCAGAAAAATAAAGTCTGACACTGTTTCCACTGTTTCCCCTTCTACTTCCCATGAAGTGATGGGACCAGATGCCATGATCTTAGTTTTCTGAATGATGAGCTTTAAGCCAACATTTTCACTCTCCTTTTTCACTTTTATCAAGAAGCTCTTTAGTTCTTCTTCACTTTCTGCCATAACAGTGGTGTCATCTGCATATCTGAGGTTACTGATATTTCTCCCAGCAATCTTGATTCCAGCCCATGATTTTTCATGATGTACTCTGCAAGTAAGTTAAATAAGCAGGGTGACAATATGCAGCCTTGACGGACTCCTTTTCCTATTTGGAACCAGTCTGTTATTCCATGCCCAGTTCTAACTGTTGCTTCATGACCTGTATACAGGTTTCTCAAGAGGCAGGTCAGGTGGTCAAGTATGCCCATATCTTGAAGAATTTTCCACAGTTTATTGTGATCCACACAGGCAAAGGCATTGGCATAGTCAATAAAAAATAAATAGATGTTTTTCTGGAACTCTCTTGCTTTTTCGATGATCCAGCAGATGTTGGCAATTTGATCTCTGGTTCCTCTGCCTTTCCTAAAACCAGCTTGAACATCTGGAAGTTCACGGTTCACGTATTGCTGAAGCCTGGCTTGGAGAATTTTGAGCATTACTTTACTAGCATGTGAGATGAGTGTAATTGTGCGGTAGTTTGAGCATTCTTTGGCATTGCCTTTCTTTGGGATTGGAATGCAAACTGACCTTTTCCAGTCCTGTGGCCACTGCTGAGTTTTCCAAATGTGCTGACATATTGAGTGCAGCATTTCCTCAGCATCATCTTTTAGGATTTGAAATAGCTCAACTGGAATTTCATCACTTCCACTAGCTTTGTTTGTAGTGATGCTTCCTAAGGCCCACTTGACTTCACATCCCAGGATGTCTGGCTCTAGGTGAGTGATCACACCATCGTGATTATCTGGGTCATGAAGATCTTTTTTGTACAGTTCTTCTGTGTATTCTTGCCACCTCTTCTTAATATCTTCTGCTTCTGTTTGGTTCCTGCCATTTCTGTTCTTAATTGAGCCCATCTTTGCATGAAATGTTCCCTTGGTATCTCTAATTTTCTTGAAGAGCTCTCTAGTCTTTCCCATTCTATTCTTTTCCTCTATTTCTTTGCACTGATCGCTGAGGAAGGCTTTCTTATCTCTCCTTGCTATTCTTTGGAACTCTGCCTTCAAATGGATATCTTTCCTTTTCTCCTTTGCTTTTGGCTTCTCTTCTTTTCACAGCTATGTGTAAGGCCTCCTCAGACAGCCATTTTGCTTCTTTGCATTTCTTCTTCTTGGAGATTGTCTTGATCCCTGTCTCCTGTACAATGTCATGAACCTCCCACCATAGTTCATCTGTCTATCAGATCTAGTCCCTTAAATCTATTTCTCACTTCCACTGTATAATCATAAGGGATTTGATTTAGGTCATACCTGAATGGTCTAGTGGTTTTCCCCACTTCAATTTAAGTCTGAATTTGGCATTGAGAAGTTCATGATCTGAGCCACAGTCAGCTCCTGGTCTTGTTTTTGCTGACTGTATAGAGCTTCTCCATCTTTGGCTGCAAAGAATGGAATCAATCTGATTTCGGTGTTGACCGTCTGGTGATGTCCATGTGTAGAGTCTCCTCTTGTGTTGTTGGAAGAGGGTCTTTGCTATGACTAGTGCATTTTCTTGTCAAAACTCTATTAGCCTTTGCCCTGCTTCATTTTGTACTCCAAGGCCAAATTTGCCTGTTACTCCAGGTGTTTCTTCACTTCCTACTTTTGTATTCCAGTCCCCTGTAATGAAAAGGACATCTTTTTTTGTTGTTAGTTCTAAAAATGTCTTGTAGGTCCTCGTAGAACTGTTCAACTTCAGCTTCTTCAGTGTAACTGGTCAGGGCATAGACTTGGATTACTGTGATATTGAATGGTTTGTCTTGGAAAAGAATAGAGATCATTCTGTCATATTTGAGATTGCATCCAAGTACTGCATTTCGGACTCTTTTGTTGACCATGATGGCTACTCCATTTCTTCTAAGGGATTCCTGCCCACAGTAGTAGATATAATGGTCATCTGAGTTAAATTCACCCATTCCAGTCCATCTTGGTTCGCTGATTCCTAGAATGTCGACGTTCACTCTTGCCATTTCCTGTTTGACCACTTCCAATTTGCCTTGATTCATGGACCTAACATTCCAGGTTTCTATGCAGTATCACCAGTCACATCCACAACTGGGTGTTGTTTTTGCTTTGGCTCCATCCCTTCTTTCTTTCTGGAGTTATTTCTCCACTGATCTCCAGTAGCATATTGGGCACCTACTGACCTGGGGTGTCCATCTTTCAGTGTCCTATCTTTTTGCCTTTTCATACCGTTCATGGGGTTCTCAAGGCAAGAATACTGAAGTGGTTTGCCATTCCCCTCTCCAGTGGACCACATTCTGTCAGAACTCCCCACCATGACCCGTCCATCTTGGGTGGCCCCACACAGCATGGCTTAGTTTCACTGAGTTAGACAAGGCTGTGGTCCGTGTGATTAGATTGGCTAGTTTTCTGTGATTATGGTTTCAGTCTGTTTGCCCTCTGATACCCTCTCTCAGTGCCTACCATCTTACTTGGGTTTCTCTTACCTTGGACATGGGGTCTCTCTTCATGGCTGCTCCAGCAAAGCACAGCCACTGCTCCTTACCTTGGACATGGGGTCTCTCCTCTCAGCCTCCGCTCCTGACCTTGGACGTGGGGTGTGTCCTCTCTGCTGCTCCTGCCCCTGCAGCCACTACTCCTGTGGGACAGATAAGCAGATTCTTATCTCCATTAGTCTTTAACCTGACTTCTGTGTGATTTCCCAAAGGTGGTGATCTCAACCACAGTAGAGGGTGCCTGCCACATTCTGCAGAGATAATGGGTTTCAAGGCTAATCAAAGAAACAATCAGAAGAACACAAGTTGCTTACTTCATGCCCATGTATATCTTCTTTATTTCTTTCACTGAAAACATTACATTCCACCTATCTTCATAGCATGAGACTCCACTATAACTTTGTATCTATGAGGTAGTCTACTCTTCTAAAATACTTTGGAGCTTGGCCCCAATTTGTCCTCTTGTCTGAATGAAATGAGATACATAATCAAGCTCTTAAAATATTAAAAATTCCATTATTGTATATCTATCTAAATGAGAAAACAGTGGCTTAGTAAGGTTAAAGGCAATTTTGAAAAAAAAAAAAAAGAGAGAAAGAAAGCTATCCAACCTTCTGGCCTTTGTCAATGAGTACATGGTTGTCTACATTCATTACACATGGAATTTGTTTTTAAAAAATTATATTCACATTGATATAAATGTGATAAATGTGTTCTCTTGATTAACTTGCTCAGCGATTACAAGCTGAGCTTCCAGTAATTCTGAAACTTACTTGCTTCTGTTTTGGATTACTTGAACAGGAGGGAAACAGCCATGTGGGTAAAGAATCATTCTGAAAAGAAACAGAATTAATGCCATCAGTTCTCCATCAACTTTTCAGGAAAAATCTGTGTAGTCCTTTGTTATTTCAGGATCTGTTCCTCTTTGTTAAATGACAGTAATTCAGTCTTTGAGTTTCTTGAGGAAAATAAAATTTGAATGTCAAGAACAAGACCACAGTGAAGTAAGCCAGAAAGAAAAACACCAATACAGTATAATAATGCATATATATGAAATTTAGAAAGATGGTAATGATAACCCTCTATGCAAGACAGCAAAAGAGACAGATATATAGAACAGTCTTTTGGACTCTGTGGGCGAGGGCAAGGGTGGGATGGTTTGGGAGAATGGCATTGAAACATGTATATTGCCATATGTGAAATGAATCACCAGTCCAGGTTTGATGCATGATACAGGGTGCTTGGGGCTGGTGCACTGGGATGACCCAGAGGGACGGGATGGGGAGGGAGGTGGGAAGGAGGTTCAGGATGGGGAACACATGTACCCCTGTGGCAGATTCATGTCAATTATGGCAAAACCAATACAATATTGTAAAGTAAAAATAAATAAATAAATTAAAAAATAAATAAACAAATAAAAGTTATGTTTACATTTAAAAAAAGGAAAGGGTGAGGCCAAGATGAAGAATTCTTAATCCTCTAAAACAAATCTTTATCAAAAAGTCATGGAAGGACTGTGCTGTTAGGGGACAATTTAAGTTGTCAACATGATGCAAAATAGAAAAAGTGTGGTGATGATCTCAAGTCCCGTTGTTTTTCAATGGCATTCATCACAATGGAAATGGCAGACGTTACATTTACAGAAAAACAGTAAGATCAAGCCTCTCTGGTGGGCACCCAGAGAATCAGGAGGCTACTCAACAGCACACACACCCCTGAAGAATGAAGGCAGCTTAGGGTCCAGGGTTAAATATGGAGGGAGTAAAGAAGTGGTTGGTTCATCACTAACAGTCATAATTCTACTTTTTAATCTTAAAAAGTGCTTTCTTCCCCCTGTCCTTCCAAATATGATTTGTTATAAATCAATTCATGTTTAGTTTGCTTAATTAATATATTAATAAATTAGTATAGTATTTTTATACACACACACACACACAAAAAAGAGCTAAGAGTTCAACAAAGAAGCAGGCATAAGTTTCATGGAGATACAGGTTCCAATAAATTTTCTTTTTCACATCTGGGACTTCTTTTACTTTCATCTGCTCCATCTGCCTGTGCTGAGAGAGCTAACAAGTGCATCACTGCAGGCTTCTCAGCATCTTTTTTCTTTGCTAAGACACCATATCTTTAAAGTTTTAATACTTGCCTGTAAAATTATATATTTAATAAATATGTTATACATGATCATTATTGAGAATTTGTTAAATCTCATGAAGTTACAAAGCTTTTTTTCATAATTCAATTATCCAGAAATAGCTACATTTAACATTAGATAAAAATCCTCTGGAGGAGTAAATGGCTATTCACTCCTACATTTTTGCTGAGAAAATCCCATGGACAGAGGAACCTGGTAGGCTACAGCCCATAGGGTCACAAAGAGTCAGACATGACTGCAGTAACTGAACATACACAGATGCACCCATGTTTCTCAAGGCCATACCCACACATACATAGATATATCTATAAACTGGGTTCTGACTCTATACTAGATTCAGACTAGAATGACTAGACTGACACTAGAATGACTCTACATTCTTTATTTCACATTATACTGCAAATATTTTCATTAACTATTCTTGAAAACACCTTTTATAGCTATTACTTAACATATTGTTATGTGGATGTACCGCAATCTATTTAAATATTACCCCCAAACTGAACACATCCATTTTTTCCTGAAGTCCTTTATATCTACCCTGTAATTTAGAAATGCAAGGGCTTTTTCTCTAGCACATATGTATTTGTCTAATGTGAGTGAGATGCTTTCCAATTTTTTCCTCTTTTTCCTTGGTGTATAATTGCTTTACAAGGTTGTGTTCATTTCTGCTGTACAATAAAGTGAAGCAGGTGCATGCCTTCATGCTTAGCTGTGTCTGACTTTGTGATCCCAGGGACTGTAGCCCACCAGCCTCCTCTGTCCATGGAATTTTCCAGGCAAGAATACTGGAGTGGATTGCTATTTTCTCTTCCATGAATCAACTATATGTATATGCTTACCCCCTCGCTCGAGAGCCTCCCTCCCCCATCCCACCCCTCTAGGTCATCAAGATACCAACAAGATAAACTAATGAATCTAAAAACAAAATCAAACAATTAAAAAAAAAATTCCAACGAAATCACAAAACAAACAAACCAAAAACCAAAGCAGAGAACTAATGGAAGAATAAAGCAAAGGAAATAAAACAAATAGGCAAAAATGATTTTTTTTAAAAAAGGAAAAAATCAATATACAAACCAAAGTGGGGAAATTGTCCTCAGAGACCCATTATGCGGGGATCTTTACAGTCCTTTCCAGTGTTCAGGGTTTCCTAATAGTATTCATTTGATGTTCTATGGTAATTGTTGCATCTCTAGATGTATTCCTGATGCATTTGTGGAGAGAGATATTTTCTATATCCTCCTTCTGCTTGCTCAGACATCTTGAAATTCCCTTGCTTTCCAATTTTGCATTCACAAAGGAACTGAGAAGTCCAACTCCAGGCAAAAATCTTATGTGTAAATGATCTAGCTTAATCATAGGCAGTGATAAGGTTTAGTGTGGCAGATCTCAAGAAAAGCTGGAGCTTATTTTTGCCACCTGACTGTGCTATCACAGGAAGTGAAGAAAGGCTTGATTGTAACTTCCAGGATGGCTCATAGTCCTAGCTAATCTACTAGTCCCATGACTGCTCAACATTACTAGGGGTTTCTTTTCTGCATCTTTCAAATTACACTTGAATACTGTCTCTCACATTTTTTAAGTTTCCCAATGGAATAGAGGGAAAAAATAAATATGAATTCAATTAAAAATGAAAAGGATGGATTAGTGAGATTAATATTTAGGAGGCAATTGCACTTTTTGAAGAATCATTCTAGGCGTTTTAATCTAAATATCACATTCAATTTATATTTACATTCCCATGCAGTCTTCACAAACATTTTATTAGGGAGATATTATTTACCCACTTCACAAACAGGAAAAGTCAGGTGTCAAATCAAACTCTTGAAAATGCTTGACTGTCTCCCTGTAGCAATGACTCTGAGTAAATTTCCTCTTGGCAGGCAATGAAATATTTTAGAGTAAAGTTTCTATATTTCTTATTACATTTAAAGATGGTATGTATAAGCAAATACTGAAGATCAACATACATTTACTTTGAGTTGATGGCACCAAGTAAAACAGCATTCTCCTTGTTTTTTCCTCAGAAATATGTTTTGTCCTTGGGGAGACAAGATCTTCAGGACAAGTGAAATAAAATCCTGACTTTCATTCTTACATCGTGTTCCCTACTCCAGTTGAAAGTAATCATCAGGGGAACTTTATTCTTCACAGGAATTAAGCATATTTACGTCTTGTCAAGTTGAATCAAAACTCAAACAGATGGAAAGAACACAGTAGAATACTGTAAGTAACACACCTGCTTGTTGGTCTCACACGCTTTTAGTATTTTCAATTATTCACAAAAAATTACCGACGTTATATGTTTATTATTCAAGAGTAAAAGACATTAAAATATTTAGAAGATACTTCTAAGAGGCAAAACAGAACTTGAGGCATGAGCTTTGGCGAGGCCAGTGAGATAAAATATAAAATGAATTCACTAATCATGACAGGTTATGATTAGTCTGCAGCTAATGACTGGTCTGCAGCTCTAAGAAATGTTCGCCTGTTTGCTATATCTTTATGCCCATTTCACAGGTTTATATTTGATAAAGTCCCCCCAAAAAATGGCATAGAAAATGATTTTTATAATGATTGCTGAAGGAAATTCCTGGAGTTACATGGGTTATGCTTGTGCTCTGTACTTCAGTGATTAAATAAATTTATTTGCTCCTCAGTGGTGACTTGAATGTGCCTTAAATTTAAGTTAGATATTTCAGGATCTTGCTAGGCTAATGAATTTATCTAATTTTGAATATGTTTAAGAGCCAACATTAACTCTGTATTGAGTCAGCTTCTAGGACTTATCTAACAGTGAATAAGAAAAAAAATAAACAAAGCCAGCTTTCCTGGAATTGGGCAATGATGTAAAATCAGACATTAGAGCAAACAGCTAGAATATAAGAAATAGAGGCCAAAGTGTTTTATAGAGTACTGTGGAAACACAAGGTAAAGACAGTGAAATCCCATGAGTCAAACCAAGATTTTCTACGTTTCAGAGTAGTCTGCTGTGGGTTAAAAATGAAGCAAAATTAGAAGTGTTTGGATAAGTAAAACAAAATAAGGATAGCTATCATCAACATACTTTCTCAACATGAAAGCAGTTAAAGGGCATTCACCATAAAGTCCATGTTGATGGACAAAGATAAAATATTAGTTTATATTTGTTGCAAGTAATATCAAGATTCCCAGGAGAAATATCAATAACCTCAGATATGCATATGACACCACCCTTATGGCAGAAAGTGAAGAGGAACTAAAAACCCTCTTGATGAAAGTGAAAGAGGAGAGTGACAAAGTTGGCTTAAAGCTCAACATTCAGAAAACTAAGATCATGGCATCTGGTCCCATCACTTCATGGCAAATAGATGGGGAAACAGTGGAAATAGTGTCAGACTCTATTTTTCTGGGCTCCAAAATCACTGCAGATGGTGATTGCAGCCATGAAATTAAGAGACGCTTACTCCTTGGAAAGAAAGTTATGACCAACCTAGATAGCATATTCAAAAGCAGAGACATTACTTTGTCAACAAAGGTCAGTCTAGTCAAGCCTATGGTTTTTCCAGTAGTCATGTATGGATGTGAGAGTTGGACTGTGAAGAAAGCTGAGCGCTGAAGAATTGATGCTTTTGAACTGTGGTGTTGGAGAAGACTCTTGAGAGTCCGATGGACTGCCAGGAGATCCAACCAGTCCATTCTAAAGGAGATCAGTCCTAGGTGTTCTTTGGAAGGAATGATATTAAAGCTGAAACTCCAGTACTTTGGCCAGCTCATATGAAGAGCTGACTCATTGGAAAAGACTCTGATGCTGGGAGGGATTGGGGGCAAGAGGAGAAGGGGACGACAGAGGATGAGATGGCTGGATGGCATCACCGACTCGATGGACGTGGGTTTGGGTGAACTCTAGGAGTTGGTGATGGACAGGGAGGCCTGGCGTGCTGCAGTTCATGGAGTCTCAAAGAGTCGGACACGACTGAGCGACTGAACTGAACTGAATTGAATATCAAACTGCTTGTAATTGTAAAGTAGGCTAAATGTGGTTTTGTCACTTATAAATACACTGATAATTAAAAGTACATTTGGATTCTGAGAGTATTTGTATTTCACAGGAAAGACTGCTGCTCAGTCAAAATAATATGTTAGTTGCTCAGTTGTGTCCGACTCTGTGTGACCCCATGGATGGTAGCCCACCAGGCTCCTCTGTCCATGGAATTTTCCAGGCAAGAATACTGGAATGGGTTACCATTTCCTTCTCCAGGAGATCTTTCCAACCCAGGCATTGAACCTGGATCTCCTACATTGCAGGGAGATTCTTTACTGTCTGAGCCAAGACGCCCAAAATGATATATGTTGATATTTATGATTGATAAATTCTGAATGTGATTGAGAGAGTCATTTCCTAGGCAGGTTGATAAGGAGTCTAGGGGTCCCCAAGGAGAGAGGGGTCTGGAATTCTCAAGGAGGAAGAAAGGACAAACTTTTTTCTTTCTCCACATTCCTTAGGATTATATAACAATAATGTATCCTGCCTAAGGACAGTCTTTGGATTAAACCTTCTGTTATCTTAAGATGTAAATTATGGGAGTAGACCTGGTCTTTACAAGGATGTATCCTGCCTGAGGACAGTGTTATCTTAAAATGTAAATTATGGGAGTAGGTCTGATGAGGTCTTTACAACCTCCAGACATTATTTGGATTATATAACTTCATTGTTAACACTAGCAAGCGGGTACTCTTTCTGCCCCCTTCTGATGCCTATGTCAGAAGCTTTCTCTATCTCCTTTATACTTTAATAAAACTTTATTACACAAAAGCTCTGAACGATCAAGCCTCGTCTCTGGCCCCGGATTGAATTCTTCTCCTCCGGGGGCCAAGAATCCCGATGTCTTCGTGTGATTCAACAACAACCTTTCATGATCCTAACTACAAAATGATTTTTAGGTGAGCTTAATTTATAAACACTCACCCTGTGGTTAAATCTAGTTCTGTTTTAATGCTAAACATTTTAAAAGAAATGTAAGGGGTAAATGAAATAATAGAAATGGCTCTAATTACTACTTCTGTAATGCCCACACAAAGTTGTACAGTCTCACAAACTGGATTTTTTTCCCAGTCACAGACAGTCAAGGTCCACTTCTATGTTTCTTGTCTATGTTGCACTTCCATTGTTTGTTACTTGGCACATTTCTATGGGGAAAATGCCAGGGATTTCCTGGGAGCTATTTAACCATCTTTGGCAGAAGGAGATGTGTTCTATAGCCTCACAAGCCCTTGATTGATAGTAGCTTCTCTCAGAAATCACAACTCTACTGTCCACAGTAGTACTGTCTCTCCATGTGGTTTTAATTCACAGCCATGACATTAAAAGTGGACTGTTTTTTTTTTTAATAACTTACTTTGGCTGAGTCCCGTCCCTGTGCACCTGAAACTACCACAACACTGTTAATTGACTATATCTCAATACAAAATAAAAAGTTTTTAAAAATAAAAAAACATTTTCTTTTAATAACAAGTTGAAGCAGAGTTTTGGCTCATGGCTTAAATTTAGGGAGGAAAATTTTGGCCATACAAGAAATTCAGAGGTTTTAAATTTGAAGTTAACCTAACTAGCACAAAATTATCTTAGACATGAGTACAGTTTATAATAGTTTCACATTGGAACTATAAACATGTCATATTATTTTATTCTGTCAGAAAAGTCTTATCTGCTCAGAAAATATCCAGAACAGGCATTTTTAAATTTTTCAACACAAGGAATGGTAGAAAAAATCAGAATTTCATAGACTTTTCTGATATGGATTGATATTTTGTTGTAAATTATTTCTAAATGTTTATGCTTTTCTCATTTTATGAATTCTCAGTAAAAGCTAAGTATTTAATAAAACAAATGGTGACTACCATTATATGACTAAAGAAAATAGCATGGATTTGCACATAAGAAAGTTTCAGAAAAGGGCATTCATTGAACTAACAGCAAAAATTCAGATTCCAAAAATTTTGAAGGCATTGAAAACACTAAAATTTTCTAATAGTGAGCAGTTAGCAAAATTTACAAAAGAGTACATGAATACTGTTAAGTATATTTGTATATCAAAGACTCTTTTGTAGTTTAAATATGTAAAATGTATTGTGATTTAGTTGATTTATTGCTGATGTTATCAATTTGGACATGTTTAATTAAGAGATATTACAAAAATACATGTGATATTTTTTGATTTTATTTGAAAACCTAAAAATATACTTGGAGGTGTGCACCTTATACATGTGGGGGGGGGGGTGTTTTATTTTCTCTTTTCTATGGATTTTGTTTCTAGTTCGCCCATTCCTTAGTCTTCTCTATCTTTAACTAGAAATAAAAGTCTTAGATTGTGTCATAAATTATTCTGGGACATCTTATTTGGCCTTTAAAATCATTTTAAAGCTGTGATCATTATGATTTTCCTACCACTTGCTTATTATAATTCTCTTACCATTTTTTTGTGTATACTGCAAAGATGAACATCACATTTGCTAAAATCACATTTATTGAAAATCTGTGTGCCTACAGAAGATAAAAACATTAGAAATGTATGTTATCAGTCTTTCTTATATTGATGCTACAAAACTTGAATTGAGGGGAGCAATAATTATCAAAAGATATGTCACTTCTGTGTGGGTGCAATTTTTCTTGCAAAAGTATTGCTCCAAAATAAAATTCTAAACTATGCAAAAATGTCATATAAAACCTCCTGTATTTCATATTTTATTCCTTTTATTCATTTCTAAAATGAAGATCAGCTATGTGTTTTATTTTTATGATGCTTCAGTTTATCAAGCATAATATAAATCCCAAATGTTTACTAGTCATATTAATATGGACTTTGCAAAGACAAAATATTTAGATGATATATTCCTACAAGGTCATCAGTCATTTTTATGCTACAGTGAAATAATCTTCCCGGTATGTTGCCTGGGAAGTGAACGTTCTTTTAAATCATCATAATTTAGATTTTCTCCTCCCTCCCTTTGGAATGCATTTTATGTGAGTAACAAAAAATAGTAATGATTTGCGTTTTTGTTGAGCACGCAAATCTTATATGTGACACAGGGAAAAAAGAATTCTAATGATTCATCATAATATATTCAGAGAGATATAAATGTCCACCTATTGACTCAGAGAAATCACTGCAAGAGTAAAGATTAGCTTAAAAAAGAAAAACCAGTAAAGAAATCTGATCTGTAATGGAACAAATCACTCAGTATTATCAGTGGGAAGGAAAGGGAAAAGAAGTATTTATTGAGCACTTGTGTGACAGATTCATGATTATCAAAATTATGAAGCCTGTTATGGAGGAAAGACATCCCTGTGGCTCAGACGGTAAACCGTCTGCCTATAATGCAGGAGACCTGGGTTCGATCCCTGGGTCGGGAAGATCCTCTGGAGAAGGAACCACTCCAGTACTCTTGCCTGGAAAATCCCATGGACAGAGGAGCCTGGCAAGTTGCAGTCCATGGGATCGCAATGAGTCAGACACGACTGAGCGACTTCACTTTCACTTTTTAACTTTCATGGAGGAAAGAAGAAATAAAAATGAATCACTAAAATGACAAAAGTCCTGTAACTGTAGAAATTATACTTTAAGAACCTTACTAATGTTAAAAAATGATAAACACATAAGATCATAGGGTTGGAGAAAGGGAAGTAGAAGTATCAATACACTGATTTTCTGTTCTTTCATAGCAGAAAGTTAATACTGGAAATATTAAAAATGTTGGAATTATTAGACATTTGGGAAACATGGATGAAAGACAAGCTACAATAACTCCAGTTTTTGATGTGCTTCAAAACTCCTCTGCTGATAGAGATGCAGACATAGAGAAGAGACTTGTGGACACAGTGTGGGAAGGAGAGGGTGGAACAAATTGAGAGGGTAGTATTGAAATAATAACATTACCATGTGTAAAGCTGATAGCTAGTGGGAAGTTGCTGTACAACACAGAGAGCTCAAGCCAGTGCTCTGTGACAGGCTAGATGGGCGGGATTGGGTGGGGAGAGGAGGGGAGATTCAAGGTGTCTACTAAGTCTGATTCACATTGTTGTATGGCAGAAACCATCATAATTTCATAAAGTAAATACCTTTCAAATATAAAAGAAAAAACCCTCTGCCTCCATTAGCTTCAGAGGGATTATTTGTAAGGAATTATTAAATTAGAGGTACCAAGGGAATATTTCATGCAAAGATGGGCTCGATAAAGGACAGAAATGGTATGGACCCAACAGAAGCAGAAGATATTAAAAGAGGTGGCAAGAATACACAGAAGAACTGTACAAAAAAGAGCTTCATGACCCAGATAATCACGATGGTGTGATCACTCATCTAGAGCCAGACATCCTGGAATGTGAAGTCAAGGGGGCCCTAGGAAGCATCACTATGAACAAAGCTAGTGGAGGTGATGGAATTCCAGTTGAGCTATTTCAAATCCTGAAAGATGATGCTGTGAAAATGCTGCACTCAATATGCCAGCAGATTTGGAAAACTCAGCAGTGGCCACAGGACTGAAAATGGTCAGTATGCATTCCAATCCCAAAGAAAGGCAAGGTCAAAGAATGGTCAAACTACCACACAATTGCACTCATCTCACATGCTAGTAAAGTAATGCTCAAAATTCTCCAAGCCAGGCTTTAGCAATACTTGAACCATGATCTTCCTGATGTTCAAGCTGGTTTTAGAAAAGGCAGAGGAACCAGAGATCAAATTGCCAACATCTGCTGGATCATCAAAAAAGCAAGAGAGTTCCAAAAAACATTTATTTCTGCTTTATTGACTATGCCAAAGCCTTTGACTGTGTGGATCACAATAAACTGGAAAATTCTAAAAGAGATGGGAATACCAGACCACCTGACCTGCCTCTTGAGAAATTTGTATGCAGGTCAGGAAGCAACAGTTAGAACTGGACATGGAACCCCAGACTGGTTCCAAATAGGAAAAGGAGTACATCAAAGCTGTATATTGTCACCCTGCTAATTTAACTTCTATGCAGAGTACATCATGAGAAACGCTGGGCTGGAAAAAGCACAGGCTGGAATCAAGATTGCCAGGAGAAATATCAATAACCTCAGATATGCAGATGACACCACCCTTATGGCAGAAAGTGAAGAGAAACTACAAAGCCTCTTAATGAAAGTGAAAGAGGAGAGTGAAAAAGTTGACTTAAAGCTCAACATTCAGAAAACGAAGATCATGGCATCTGGTCCCATCACTTCATGGCAAATAGATGGGGAAACAGTGGAAACAGTGTCAGACTTTATTTCTGGGGGCTCCAAAATCATGGCAGATGGTGATTGCAGCCATGAAATTAAAAGACGCTTACTCCATGGAAAGAAAGTTATGACCAACCTAGATAGCATATTCAAAAGCAGACACATTACTTTACCAACAAAGGTCCGTCTAGTCAAGGCTATGGTTTTTCCTGTGGTCATGTATGGATGTGAGAGTTGGATTGTGAAGAAAGCTGAGCGCCAAAGAATTGATGCTTTTGAACTGTGGTGTTGGAGAAGACTCTTGAGAGTCCCTTGGACTGCAAGGAGATCCAACCAGTCCATTCTGAAGGAGATCAGCCCTGGGATTTCTTTGGAGGGAATGATGATAAAGCTGAAACTCCAATACTTTGGCCACCTCATGCAAAGAGTTGACTCATTAGAAAAGACTCTGATGCTTGGAGGGATTGGGAGCAGGAAGAGAAGGGGACAACAGAGGATGAAATGGCTGGATGGCATCACCAACTCAATGGACATGAGTTTGAGGGAACTCCAGGAGTTGGTGCTGGACAGGGAGGCCTGGCGTGCTGTGATTCATGGGGTCACAAAGAGTCGGACACGACTGAGTGACTGAACTGAACTGAACTGATTGCCTCATGAAAAAATTTTGACCTTAAGTTCTGCAATATCTTCCTTTTTTAATTCAGATTTATTTTATCTTTTTATAATCATGCAAAATTTACATATTAAAATATATTATTAATATATATCATTAAATACTGGCAAATATTTTATGACTACTATCTGTCCATTGATAGAAATATTTGGACTGATGTTGAACAATTGTTAATAGTTCCTGTTTATGACCCTTATTTTACCTTCTTCATGTTTTTGACTATCAATTGTATTATCATTATTATATTATCTTATTGATAATCTTATTGCATATCATACTGAAAAACAGTAAAAGGTTAGATAACTTTTAATTAAATTTAAGTTAGCTCTTACTGGGCTCAAACTCCTAAAATTTCAAGCAAAATTCAATCTCTCATTTATCATAAAAGTATCTGCAGGTTGAGGGAGAAACAAAACAGTTTGCAATTATAATCATTCTAATAAAGACAAAATACAAATTAATAAACCAGGGAAATTCCCAAATATACAGGAAACAACTTTAAATAACAAATATAATTGTAAGATCTAGAAAATTACTTTGATGCAAGTAATTTTCTCCTTTTTCTTCAAAAGTGTATGTACCAGGAACATATTTTAATTCCATTTTTCTTCCTTTTTGTTTTTTTTTTGGTATCAGAAAAAAAAATCTAATGTTTGCTAAAGTACTTTCATGCTTCATTGTGGCAATAAAAAGGTAATATTCAGGAAACATATATATATATTTTTATTCTCACCTATTTAACCACGAGAATTTCATTGACCTCAGAGTTTGATATATGTTTTATTCCATGGTTACTATTGGGAGCAAAATATAACATGTAATATTAGAATGACATTTTTTGTATGTTTTCAATATGCCTAGCTAGATATAATGATGCAATCTCTGCAAATTCTTCAGAAGCTGCTTCCAATGCCTTAGTAGAAGAAAGGATTGCTATGAATAGTCAGCTGAATGTATAAAAGGACTTTGAACTTTGGGAGAGGAGTTTTTTGTTGAGCTCCTCTCTGCCGCTTCAACTTGATGTTATTCTGTGCATTTTTCAGACCATTTTCAGAAATTTTCAGTATATTGTGCTGAAAGTAAATTTCAAAAGCCTCTAATGGAGATCACAGGAGACGATTCTTGGAAGTGTAGTCTAAGAATCATAAGAGTCTGGGAAAATCATTAAAAACTACTGATAGCTAGATGAGAAAACATTCCAGCCCCTACAACAAACTAAAGGGAAGTGTAGGAAGAAGTATAAAACTAAACAGACACTAAAGCTCTTTTTCCTAAAAACGTGAAAAAAAAATTTTTTTAACTACATTAGGATATAATCAGAAAATCTAAGCAAAGAAAGAGAATTTTTAGAGCTATGGTAAGTTCAGTTCAGTTCAGTCACTCAGTCGTGACCAACTCTTTGCGACCCCATGAATCGCAGCACGCCAGGCCTCCCTATCCATCACCAACTCCCGGAGTTCACTCAGAATCACGTCCATCGAGTCAGTGATGCCATCCAGCCATCTCATCCTCTGTCATCGCCTTCTCCTCCTGCCCCCAATCCCTCCCAGCATCAGAGTCTTTTCCAATGAGTCAACTCTTCACATGAGGTGGCCAAAGTACTGGAGTTTCAGCTTTAGCATCAATCCTTCCAAAGAACACCCAGGACTGATATCCTTCAGAATGGACTGGTTGGATCTCCTTGCAGTCCAAGGGACTCCCAAGAGTCTTCTCCAACACCACAGTTCAAAAGCATCAATTCTTTGGTGCTCAGCCTTCTTCACAATCCAACTCTCACATCCATACATGACCACTGGAAAAACCATAGCCTTGACTAATTGGACCTTTGTTGGCACAGTAATGTCTCTGCTTTTCAATATGCTATCTAGGTTGGTCATAACTTTCCTTCCAAAGAGTAAGCGTGTTTTAATTTCATGGCTGCAGTCACCATCTGCCATGATTTTGGAGCCCAAAAAAATAAAGTCTGACACTGTTTCCACTGTTTCCCCATCTATTTGCCATGAAGTGATGGGACCAGATGCCATGATCTTCGTTTTCTGAATGTTGAGCTTTAAGCCAACTTTGTCACTCTCCTCTTTCACCTTCATCAAGAGGCTTTTGAGTTCTTCTTCACTTTCTGCCATAAGGGTGGTGTCATCTGCATATCTGAGGTTATTGATATTTCTCCCGGCATAGTAAAGTGTACTATATTTATATTCAACAAATGTGTGAAACACTTTCTACCTACATTCCTTAATTTAATTTAATACATTTTTTTGTGCTGCCAAATTGGAAAAACTTCAACTGAAGAGTACTGACTGAAAGGATGACATCTTCAGAGTAGATTAACAAAGGATTATCCAGAGGCAACTTGGAAATTAGATTCTGGGTGCATATTTCTGCAAGGGAGCTAGAGGGACAGCAGAATATTTATGTACCTCTCTGTTCATCCTCATAACCATGTCCTCACACCCCTACTGTCTGCTCTTTCTGAGACATAATTGTTCTCCTCTCTTCTGCTTTCTGTTTTTAAGTATTTAATTAGAATATATTATTATCTTGTTTTTGTTTGTTTGTTTGTTTTTTGTCCCAATAGTGCTTGATCTTTAAACCTTTGGCATCCAGAAGGACTGGTTAAGAGACGTCTATAAGTGATACCCAGAAAGTTGTGGCATGGAAAAGATAGAGTGTATTGTTGAACAAGTGGCCAAAGATATGGTCAACTAGTGGACAATAGGACCAGAAAATGAATAGAAAGGTGATAAATATCTGTGCTCCACCCTAAGCCTCATGCTCTAGGTACATTTTTTGAATGAGTAAGATTTAAAATGATCGCAAGAATTCAACACCTGTCTACCCCTCTGTATTCTACCCCTCTGTAGAATAGCGAGTATCCTTTTCCTAATTTGTGAAATGAGTGTAGGGCGTCAAAGGAACTAAGTTTTCTATCAAGGTTTTCAGCTCTATGCACTTTGATGACTGAATATTAACCTATCCTTGGTTTATTTTGACTAAAAACATTGTAAGCTCTTTGAAGACGAATATGATGTATTGTGCATTTTGTTTTCATCACAACACTTTTAGTATAAGGAACAATGTGGTGGATTCTCAAAAATAATTCTGAAATGGTCATTTAGCTAAATTATCAAACTTGAAAGATCCACACATAGAAAGCAAAACTTTGAATGTTATTTTTGGGTTCAGTTTTATTTTAAAAATCCCTCTATAGTAATCTGAAAAAAAACAAGGAAAAAAAAAAAAGCTGCACTTGATCAAGAATGGAAGGAAATAAATTTAAATTAGATTAAAAATAAGGACTGAATTTTATATGTGTTGGTAGTGACCAACAGTTTCTGATAATGAAAATATTAATTGAATCATATGTACATTTTACTATACACATTAAACTGAGAAAATCATCAAATTAAATTTTAAGAATTCTTAATAAAACTATCAGTACACTTAAATATACTTTTATACTTTCCCCAACTTAAAATAGGGATCACAAAGTAATGACATATTTTAACTAAATTCGAATGCAAAAAAAAGGGCAGGAAATAGAATTTATCATCAAAAATCAACTGGCAAGAGTTAAATGAACACCAGCAGCTATCTCATACTGGGGAGTAGTAAACAAGGCTGGATAAAGAATGAATCATGTCAGGTTAATCTAATTTCCTTATATCTCAAAATGACTTAGGAGATCAAGGAGGAGCGATAGATTAAATATATCCTGATGTTAACAAGGTTTTCAGTGCTGTTCCATTTAACACCATCAATCATTACCAAACAAGGAAAAATGTGGCGGAGTCTCGCATTTATTAGGAGGGTTGGCAGAAATTTGGAAAATCTTTGACATAATGTCAATAACAAGGTTAGGAGATGTCTACCCTATTCTGCGGTTGTCTAACATGAAGCAGCTGTTACTTATATAAATCAGTTGTTTTCAATAGATCATATTTTTTAATATTGATAACAGACTCCAAGACATTTTTTTTCAGTATAGGCTTACAAATATAAGAAAAATGGAGAATTTTGCTATAACTTCCTCAGCTATTAAAATAAAAATACTGATAGGGATTAGTCAAAGTGCTGCTGTAACAAATAAACCATGTAGAATGCTTATCACAGTGCTTGGCATATAACATTACTTCATTCAAAAATGGTTCCTTTGACAATTAATTTTATTTCCATGAGTGTATAATATGAAGATTTTGACATGTAATTTTGTTTCTAGATATAGCATAGCATGTGCAGATTCAGTCACACAATCATGTCCAATGATTTGTGACCCCATGGACTCTAGCCACCTGGCTCCTCTGTCCATGGAATTTTCCAAACAAGAATAATCCCTTCCCAAGCCAGGGATTGAACCCATGCCTCTTATGTCTCTTGCAGCATGGCATACTTATCACACATTATTCATTGACCATCTGATGTGAGATGGTTTGATTTTATATGGTCTGGCAAACTCAGAGAGTAGGAAAAACTCAGTACAAATACATTACAAATAAGAGCTCTGATTAAATGTATAAATTTACAATAAATTATTTTTGGCAACTCTTTCTGTGCCTGCCTATTTGTCTATCCACATCTACTCTTTTTCCTGCTAATAAACATTTTTCTCATTTCACTACTTTCTGTCTCTATGTGGAAATGTATTTCTACAAAGCTGATGGACCAGGACCTTGTCACTGGCCACTGGTACCTGGTGGTCAAGTGGTTAGGATTCAGTGCTCTCACTGCCACAACCTGACTTAAATCACTAGCTGGGAACTGAAATCCTGCTTTCAGCCTCGGAGGCCACCCAAGATCAAATACAGTGCCAAAATGCATAAATTCAAGATTGGTTCAAGATGCAAGAGCAGAAGGACATGCACTCATCTCTTCTGACAGCACCAAAATCACAAGTAACTGCTGAACAACCACTGACAGGAAGACACTAGAACTACCTAAAAAGATACTCTGCATCCAAAAACAAAGAAGAAGCCACAATGAGATGGTAGAAGGGGTACAATAATGATAAAATTCAATCCCGTAACCACCAAGTGGGGAACATGAAAACTGGAGAACCACATAAGTTTTCCCACTAAAGTGAAAGTTCTTAGCCTCATATCAGGCTTCCCATCCTGAGGATATGAAAAGGGGAGTAAGAATCCCCAGAGAATCTGACTTCAAAAGCCAGCAGAATGTGATTATGGGACTTCCAGAAAATTGGTGAAAAGAGAGACTCCACACTTGGACACACAAAACGTCTGCGTGCACCAGGACCAAAGGGAAAAGAGCAGTGACCCCAAGGAAGACAGAGTCAAACATACTTCCTAGTATTGGAGGGTCTTCTACAGAAGAAAGGGGTGACCGTGGCTCATGCAGGGACAAGGGCACTGGTAGCAGCAGTTCTGGGTAGTACTCACTGGTATGAGCCCTCATGAAGCCGACCCTTATTCCCACCATAAGGCCTGTAGACTCCAGTGACAGGTCAGTTCAGCTCAGTCACTCAGGTGTGTCTGACACTTTTCGACCCCATGAATCACAGCAGGCCAGGCCTCCCTGTCCATCACCAACTACCGAACTTTACTCAAACTGATACCATCAGGTCGGTGATGCCATCCAGCATCTCATCCTCTGTCGTCCCCTTCTCCTCCTGCACCCAATCCCTCTGAGCATCAGGGTCTTTACCAATGAGTCAACTCTTCGCATAAGGTGGCCAAAGTATTGGAGTTTCAGCTTCAGCCTGAATCCTTCCAATGAACACCCAGGACTTTAGAAAGAATTGGTTGGATCTCTGTGCAGTCCAAGGGACTCTCAAGAGTCTTCTCCAACACCACAGTTCAAAACCATCAATTCTTCGGCACAAAGCTTTCTTCACAGGCCAACTCTCACATCCATACATGACCACTGGAAAAGCCATAGCCTTGACTAGACGGACCTTTGTTGGCAAAGTAATGTCTCTGCTTTTGAATATGCTATCTAGGTTGGTCATAACTTTCCTTCCAAGGAGTAAGCATCTTTTAATTTCATGGCTGCAGTCACCATCTTCAGTGATTTTGGAGCCCAGAAAAATAAAGTCTGACATTGTTTCCACTGTTTCCCCATCTATTTCCCATGAAGTGGTGGGACTGGATGCCATGATCTTTGTTTTCTGAATGTTGAGCTTTAAGCCAAATTTTCACTCTCCACTTTCACTTTCATCAAGAGGCTTTTGAGTTCCTCTTCACTTTCTGCCATAAGGGTGGTGTCATCTGCATATCTGAGGTTATTGATATTTCTCCCAGCAATCTTGATTCCAGCTTGTGTTTCTTCCAGTCCAGCGTTTCTCATGATGTACTCTGCATAGAAGTTAAATAAACAGGGTGACAATATACAGCCTTGACGAACTCCTTTTCCTATTTGGAACCAGTCTGTTGTTCCATGTCCAGTCCTAACTGTTGCTTCCTGACCTGCATATAGGTTTCTCAAGAGGCAGATCAGGTGTTCTGGTATTCCCATCTCTTGAAGAATTTTCCACAGTTTATTGTGATCCACACAGTCAAAGGCTTTGGCATAGTCATAAAGCAGAAATAGATATTTTTCTGGAACTCTCTTGCTTTTTCTATGATCCAGCGGATGTTGGCAATTTGATCTCTGGTTCCTCTGCCTTTTCTAAAACCAGCTTGAACATCTGGAAGTTCACGGTTCACGTATTGCTGAAGCCTGGCTTGGAGAATTTTGAGCATTACTTTACTAGCATGTGAGATGAGTGCAATTGTGCGGTAGTTTGAGTATTCTTTGGCATTGCCTTTCTTTGGGATTGAAATGAAAACTGACTTTTTCCAGTCCTGTGGCCACTGCTGAGTTTTCCAAATTTGCTGGCATATTGAGTGCACCACTTTCACAGCATCATCTTTCAGGATTCGGAATAGCTCAACTGGAATTCCATCACCTCCACTAGCTTTGTTTGTAGTGATGCTTTCTAAGGCCCACTTAACTTCACATTCCGGGATGTCTGGCTCTAGGTGAGTGATCACACCATCGTGATTATCTGGGTCATGAAGATCTTTTTTGTACAGTTCTTCTGTGTGTTCTTTCCATCTCTTCTTAATATCTTCTGCTTCTGTTAAGTCCATACCATCTCTGTCCTTTATCGAGCCCATCTTTGCATGAAATGTTCCCTTGGTATCTCTAATTTTCTTGAAGAGATCTCTAGTCTTTCCCATTCTGTTGTTTTCTTCTATTTGTTTGCATTCATCGCTGAGGAAGGCTTTTTTATCTCTCCTTGCTATTCTTTGGATCTCTGCATTCCCATGCTTATATCTTTTCTTTTCTCATTTGCTTTTGGCTTCTCTTCTCTTCACAACTATTTGTAAGGCCTCCCCAGACAGCCATTTTGCTTTTTTGCATTTCTTTTCTATGGGAATGATCTTGATCCCTGTCTCCTGTACAATGTCACAAACCTCATTCCATAGTTCATCAGGCACTCTATCTATCAGATCTAGGCCCTTAAATTTGTTTCTCACTTCCACTGTATAATCATAAGGGATTTGATTTAGGTCATACCTGAATGGTCTAGTGGTTTTCCCCACTTTTTTCAATTTCAGTCTGAATTTCACAATAAGGAGTTCATGGTCTGAGCCACAGTCAGCTCCTGGTCTTGTTTTTGCTGACTGTATAGAGCTTCTCCATCTTTGGCTGCAAAGAACATAATCAATCTGATTTCGGTGTTGACCATCTGGTGATGTCCATGTGTAGAGTCTTCTTTTGTGTTGTTGGAAGAGGGTGTTTGTTATGACCAGTGCATTTTCTTGGCAAAATTCTATTAGTCTTTGCCCCGCTTCATTCTGTACTCCAAGGCCAAATTTGCCTGTTACTCCAGTTGTTTCTTGACTTCCTACTTTTGCATTCCAGTTCCCTATAATGAAAAGGACATCTCTTTTGGGTGTTAGTTCTAAAAGGTCTTGTAGGTCTTCATAGAACCATTCAACTTCAGCTTCTTCAGTGTTACTGGTTGGGGCACAGGCTTGGATTACTGTGATATTGAGTGGTTTGCCTTGGAAACGAACAGAGATCATTCTGTCGTTTTTGAGATTGCATCCAAGTACTGCATTTTGGACTCTTTTGTTGACCGTGATGGCTACTCCATTTCTTCTAAAGGATTCCTGCCCACAGTAGTAGATATAATGGTCATCTGAGTTAAATTCACCCATTCCAGTCCATTTTAGTTTGGTGATTCCTAGAATGTTGATGTTCACTCTTGCCATCTCCTGTTTGACCACTTCCAATTTGCCTTGATTCATGGACCTGACATTCCAGGTTCCTATGCAATATTGCTCTTTACAGCATCAGACCTTGCTTCTATCACCAGTCACATCCACAACTGGGTGTTGTTTTGCTTTGGCTCCATCCCTTCGTTCTTTCTGGAGTTATTTATCCGCTGATCTCCAGTAGCATATTGGGCACTTCCGTCCAAGGAGCAACGGCTGCATGGGCACAGGAGGGCCAAGAGGAGCTACTCCACATTCAGGGTCAGGAGGGGTGACCTCGTCCAAGGTAAGGAGCAGAGGCTGTGCTTTGCTGGAACAGCTGTGAAGAGATACCTGACGTCCAAGGTAAGAGAAACCCAAGTAAGACAGTAGGTGTTGCAAGAGGGTATCAGAGGGCAGACACACTGAAACCATAATCACAGAAAACTAGCCAATGTAATCACATGGACCACAGCCTTGTCTAACTCAATGAAACTAAGCCATGCCATGCGGGGCCATTCAAGACGGATGGGTCATAGTGGAGAGGTCTGACAGAATGTGGTCCACTGGAGAAGGGAATGGCAAATCACTTCAGGATTCTTGCCTTGAGAACCCCATGAACAGTATGAAAAGTGACAGGTCACTTGGGGCTAAACAACTAACAGGGAGGGAACACAGACCTGTTAGTTGTTTAGCCTGAGGTGACCCATTAGCAGAAAAGTAGATTAAAGTTTTACTGAACATGCTTCTGCCCACCAGAGCAAGACTCAGCTCTGCTCACCAAAAATCCCTTTAGGAAGCTTGCACAATCCTCTTAGATAACCTCATCCACTAGAGGGCAGACAGTATAAACAAGAAGAATTGCAACCCTTGCAGCCTGAAGAATGAAAGTCACAATCACAGTGTGTTAGGTAAAATGAAAAGGCAGAGGATTAAGTCTGAGATGAAAAAACAGCATAAAATCCCAGAAAAACAATTAAATGAAGTGGATATAGACAACCATCCAGAAAAACATTTGAGAGTAATAACAGTGAAGATGATCCAGGATCTAAGAAAAAGAATGGAGGAAAGGATCTAGAGAACATAAGAAATATTTATAAAGACCTAGAAGAACTAAAGAACAAACAAATAGAGATGAAAAACTCAAATGAAAATATACACTGAAAGAATTAATAGCAGAATAACTGAAGAAAAAGAACAAATAAATAGCCTAAGATGCAGAATGGTGGAAACACTACTAAGGAATAGAACAAAGAAAAATGAATGAAAAGTAATGAAGACAGAATAAGAGAACTCTGGGCAACATTGCATATACTGACATTTACAATTTAGGAATCCTGGAAGAGGAAGAGAGAGAGAAAGGACCCAAGGAAATACTTGCAGAGATAATAGCTAAAAATTTCCCTAACATGGTAAGGAAATATTCAACAGAAAGAGCAGAGGGTCCAAGGCAAAATAAACTGAACCATAAACAATCTAAGAAATATAACAGTCCAACTGATGAAAATTAAAAAGAAAAGAAACTATATTAAAAGCATCAAGTGAAACATGACAAATAGCATACTCCCATAAGGTTATCTGCTGATTTCTCAACAGAAACTCTGCACACACAAAGGGAATGGCATAATATATTTAAAGTGATGAAAAGGAGGTCCCTACATACAAAAATAGTCTACCAAGAAAGGCTGTCATTTAGATTTGATGGAGAAATAAAAAGCTTTACATACAAACAAAAGCCAAGAGAACCCAGCAACATCAGGCCAGCTCTGTGACAAATCCTAAAGGAGCTCCTCCAGGGAGGAAAGAGAATAGCAACATAAAAATAAAACCTTATACATATATAGAATGCTATATCAAAACCACATTAGAACAGCAAATCCAAATACTACAGTAAATACACACACACAAAGAAAAGCAACCAAAACCCAAAACTAAAGATGATCATAAAAACACATGCAAAACCAATACAATATTGTAAAGTTAAAAAATAAAATAAAATATCAAAAAAATAAGAAACACAATAGAAGAGAACAAAAGAGAAAAAGAAGAAAAAAGACTTACAAAAACAAACCCAAAACAATTATGAAAACAGCAAATAGATACCTTAAATATAAATAGATTAAATGCACTAACCAAAAGACATAGACTGCCTAAATGGTTACAAAAATAAGACCCATATATATTCTGTCTATAAGAGAGAGACCTCAGATCTAGGGAAACATACAAAATGAAAGTAAGGGGATGGAAGAAACTATTCCATGTAAATGGAAATCAGAAGAGCAGCAATATTACTGCTGGAACAGTAATGTTCATATCAGAAAAAAAAAAAAAGACTTTAAAGGCTATTGTAAGAGACAAAAAGGAAAATATGTAATGATCAAGAGATTAAGAAGAAAATATAACAATTATAAATAGATGTGCACTGAACATAGGAACACCTAAATACATAAAGAAAATGCTAGAGCCATACAAGGAAACATCAACAATAGCAATAAAATAATGGAGGTACTTTAATACCTCACTTTCATCAATAGATCATCAAGACAGAAAATCAACAAGAAAATTCAGGACTTAAATGCACACATTAGACCAGATGGATTTTATTGATATTTATAGAGCATTCCACCTAGAAGCAGCAGAATGCACATTCTTCTCAAGTGCATATGAAACGTTATCCAGGATTGATCACATATTAGGCCACAAGGCAAGCCTTGGTAAATTTAGGAAAATGGAAATAATATCAAGCAACTTATCCAATCACACCACTATGAGATTAGAAACAGATTACAAAACAACTATTCTAAACAACACAAATACATGGAGGCAGAGCCATATTCTACTAAACAACAAAAGGACCACTAAAGAGGGTATGAAAAACAACCTAGACACAAGGCAAATGAAAATACAAGGTTCAAAACCTATGGGATGCAGCAAAAGAAGTTCCTTGAAGAAAGTTTATAGCAATACAATATTACTTCAGGAAACAATAAAATCTCAAATAAACAAACTAACATGTATCTAAAGCAATTAGCAAAAGAATAACAAGAAAACCTAAAGTTGCCATAAGGAAAGAAAGCATGATATAAAAGCAGATATAAATGAAATACAGGAAAGAAAGCAATAGCAACGATCAATAAATTAAAAACTAGTTCTTCAAAAGATTAAAAAATTGATAAATGTCAGACAGACTCATGAAGAAAAAAGAGAAATAACTGAAATCAATGCAGTCAAATTATAGGGGTCCCAAAAGAAAAAGAGAAAAAGAAAGGGTATGAAAAAAGGAAAGATATACCCATATGAATGCAGAGTTCCAAAGAATAACAAGGAGAGATAAGAAAGCCTTCCTAAGAGATCAATGCAAAGAAATAGAGGAAAACAATAGAATGGGAAAGACTAGAGATCTCTTCAAGAAAATTAGAGATACCGAGAGAACATTGCATGCAAAGATGCGTACAATGAAGGACAGAAACAGCATGGACCTAACAGAAGCAGAAGATATTAAGAAGAGGGGACAGGAATACACAGAACTACACAAAAAAGATATTAATGACTCAGATAACCAAGATGGTATGATCACTCACCTAGAGCCAGACATCCTAGAGTGTGAAGTCAAGAGGGCCTTAGGAAGCATCACTACAAGCAAAGCTAGTGGAGGTGATGGAATTCCAGTTGAGCTATTTCAAATCCTAAAAGATGATGCTGTGAAAGTCCTGCACTCAATATGCCAGCAAATTTGGAATATTCAACAGTGGCCACAGGACAGGAAAAGGTGAATTTTCATTCCAATCCCAAGGAAAGGCAATGCCAAAGAATATTCAAACGACTGCACAATTGCATTCATTTCACATGCTAGCAAGTTCATGCTCAAAATCCTTCAAGCTAGGCTTCAACGGGATATAAACCAAGAACTTCCAGATGTTCAAGCTGGTTTTAGAAAAGGCAGAGGAACCAGAGATCAAATTGCCAACATCCTTTGGATCATAGAAAAAGCAAAAGAATTTCAGAAAAAAAAAATCTACTTCTGCTTCATTGATTATGTTAGAGCCTTTGACTGTGTGGATCACAACAAACTGTGGAAAATTCTTCAAGAGATGTTACTACCAGACCACCTTACCTGTCTCCTGAGAAACCTGTATGCAGGACAAGAAGCAACAGTTAGCTGGTTCCAAGTTGGGAACAGAGTACTTCAAGGCTATATATTGTCACCCTGTTTATTTAACTTCTATGCAGAGTACATCATTTGAAATGCCAGACTGGATGAAGCACAAGCTGGAATCAAGATTGCAAGGAGAAATATCAATAACTTCAGATATGTAGATGGTACCACTATAATGGCAAGAAGCGAAAAGAAACTAAAGCTATTCTTGATAAGGGCGAAAGAGGAGAGTGAAAAAGCTGGCTTAAAACTCAACACTCAGAAAACAAAGATCATGGCATCCGGTTCCATTACTTCATGGCAAATAGATGGGGGAAAAAATGGAAGCTTTTTATTTTCTTTTCTTGGGCTCCAAACTCATGGCAGACAGTGACTGCAGCCATGAAATTAAAAGACACTGGTTCTTTGGAAGAAAAGATATGACAAACATAGACAGTATATTAAAAAACAGAGACATCACTTTGTCAACAAAGGTCCATCTAGTCAAAGCTATGGTTTTTCCAGTAGTCATATACAGATGTGAGAGTTGGACCATAAAGAAGGCTGAGTGCCTAAGAAAGCCGCAGCTTTCAAACTGTGTTGCTGGAGAAGATTCTTGAGAATCCCTTGGACAGCAAGGAGATCAAACCAGTCAATCCTAAGGGAAATCAGCCCTGAATACTCATTGTAAAGACTTATACCAAAGATGAAGCTCCAGTAATTTGGCCACCTGATGTGAAGACCCGATTCATTGGATAAGATCTTGATGCTGGGAAAGACTGAGGACAGGAGAAGAAGGAGGGCAACAGAGGATGAGGCGGTTGGATGGCATCACTGACTCAATAGACATGACTTTTAATAAACCCTGGAAGATGGTGAAAGACAAGGAAGCCTGACATGCTGCAGTCCCTGTGGTTGCAAAGAGTCAGACACAACTGAATGACAGACCACAAATGCATATATATGGAATCTAGTGACTAAAGCGATTTGGCACACAAGTATGCATTGAATCTAGAATGATGGTACTGGTGAGCCCATTTTCCTGGGCAGCAATGGAGATGCAAACCTAGAGAACAGACTTGTGGACATAGTTGGGAGAGAAAGGGTGGGGCAAACTAGGAGAGTAGCATTGGAACTTATGCTTTTCTGTATGTAAGATTGATGGCCAGTGGGTAGTTGCTGTATGAGGCAGGGTGCTCAAACTCGGTGCTCTGTAACAATCTAGCGCGATGGTATTGTGTAGGAAATGGGAGGGAGTTTCAAAGCAGGCAGGGGGTGACTGATTCATGTTGATGTATGGAAGAACACAACACAATATTGTAAAGCAATTATCCTCCAATTAAAAAATTAAATAATTCTACAAACAATAAATGCTGGAGAGGGTATGGAGAGAAGAGAACTTTCCTACAGCGTTGGTGGGAATGTAAATTGGTATAGCCACTATAGAGAACAATACAAAGGTTCCTTAAAAAATAAAAAGAGTTACCATATGACCCTGCAATCCCACTCCTGGGCATATGTCAGAGAAAATCTTAATTCAAAAAGATACTCGCAGTCCAATTTTTATTGTAGTTCTATTTACAATAGCCAGGATATGGATACAACCTAAATGTCCATCAATAGAAGAATAGACAAAGAAGATATGATACATATATACAATGGAATATTAACTGTAACAGAGAAAAAAATAATGCCATTTGCAGCAACATGGATGGACCTAGAGATTGTCATACTGAGTAAAATCAGACAGAGAAAGAGAAATATCATATGATATCCCCTATATGTGAAAACTATAAAGAAATGATACAATTCAACTTATTTATAAAACAGAAACAGAGTCATAGACTTAAAGAATGAAATTTTGGTTATGGTGGGAGGAGGTAGGGGAGAAGGGATAGTTAGGGAATCTGAGATCCATACATATACATTGCTGTATTTAAAATGGATAATCAAAAAAGACCTACTCTATACTTCAGGGAACTCTACTCAATGCTATGTGGCAGACTGGATGGGAGATTGCCACACGAGTGAATGAATGTTTATGTATGGCTGAGACTCTCTGCCATGCACCTGAAGCTATCACAACATGGTTAACTGACTCTGCTGCTGCTGCTAAATCGCTTCAGTCGTATCCAACTCTGTGTGACCCCATAGACGGCAGCCCACCAGGCTCCCCCATCCCTGGGATTCTCCAGGCAAGAACACTGGAGTGGGCTGCCATTTCCTTCTCCAATGCATGAAAGTGAAAAGTGAAGTCGCTATAGTGCAATACAAAATTAAATTGTTTACAATTTTTTTTAAATTAAGGATATTTGGACCCCTGAGTAAAATTAAAATGGAGTAACAATCAATTAAAATTACAGTTTTAAATACAATTACTAAGAAAATTATGTATAACTATCGGATCTCATTTTTGAGAATGTGTAACAAATCTCTCAACTATCAGGAATTTTCCAGAAGTTTGTATTTTCAGATATGCACAGACTCTGTCAAAATATAGTTTTAAAAATTTAAAGTAACCTGATTATTTACTTTCATTAAAAAATCTGTAACAAAGTTTTTCTTATTACCTATTTTAAATTAGTTCACATGCAAGGAATTTTTATTTCTGCTTAAGACTAGCTTCAACTCTAATATCTCTTGTAGATCTATAATATAAATGCCATTATTCATGAAAGTAGGATTATTTAATACAGACTTCTTTTATAGACACAATGTTTATTTTATTTTCTTTTGATATGTATTCAAGCAAAAACAGCTATAAGCTTAGATATGTACATATATTTGGTAAAACAGAATATACAAAATTACTGTCTAAATTTTTTGCAATGATAAGTATTGTTTTGATATTCAAGAAAAAAGCAAGAGAAGACTTTTCTGAAAACATAAGAAGGCATCACTAAAGTATAATTTACTATGGTTGTTGAATATACTGTGAAACAAAGATCCCAAAACTCAGTGTTTACAATAGTAAGAATTTTTTACCCTGGGTTTGTAGGCCAACTGCATTCCTGCTGGTAACAACCTGTGTCCAGTGTGCAGCTTTATGGTCCTGCTTCATACTATGGGTTAGCTGAACTTAACTGAAAGCTGAGGCTACTGTCTATATGCCCCTCATTCTCCTTTGGTCAGTTCCTATCTGGTGTATATTTTCCTTATGGCAAATTATTGAGTAGAAAGTACAAATGAAAATGAGCAATCATAATTCAAGCCTCTGTTAACATCACATCCACTAATATTCCATTGCCCAAAGCAAATCACATAGCCAAGCCCAAAGTAAAAGTATGTGGAATTTCACCATGATGACATGGTAAGGATATGGATGCCCACTTTCAACAAGGAAAGTTGAAAATCAGTACCAATAATTTAATTTTCCATATAAGGTTTGATAAAGCCAAAATCAACCAGAGGCAAAAATGAAAAAGACACAAGGATGCCCCAAAATTGCTCTATCTTCCTATGCTCCTTTCTTCTTTTGGAATCAATCTGAGGACTCTGGAATCATTTCCTCAGCAGCAGTACCTATTCTTGGTTGTTTGTCCTCCTCCAGGGGATCTTGCCAACCCAGGGATCGAACCCAGGTCTCCCGCATTGCAGGCGGATTCTTTACCATCTGAGCCACCAGGGAAGCCCTTATCTATTCCTGCTCTCCTTAAATTAGGCTCCAGTTGTAAACATTGTACTGTATTGTCTACTACACTGCCACTTGTTTATGTCCCATTCCTTTACAGTCTGATTAGTAAAACATAGAAATTAATTCTCTCTCAAGTGTTAATGACCAATTAAAACTTCTAACACCTTGCTCAAAGATTTCGGCATTTTACCGCTGTAGCTTGAAAGCTTAGCAACAGCTCACACCATCAAATTAGTTTGAATTACGTCAGGATCATTAGACATCCAAGGAAAAGTGATGTTTTAGCATGACCACATTACAATTGTTTATCTTAAAGTGAGCTGAAAACAATTTTGGACTATTTACATATGGTTTTGGAATGTAATTAATGTAGGAGTATTTCTTCAGTTATCTTCCACTGAGGATAAATATGATAGGTTTTATTAACATGCACAATGAGTCCTGCATTTAATTACAGTCCCTTGTCATCTACCTGTACCTCCAATTCATCTCTCTTGTTGATATGAATTTGTTACATTAACCCAGTGTCAGTTAAGATCAAGTACTTTGTCAGCTCACACATAATCATCTTCCAAAAAAGGCAGTCACTGAAATACAGGTTAAAGTATTAGATAGTATCAGATTTTCTTCCAGAAGATAATCATGAAAAAAGAATGCAGTTATAGATTTCACCATTATATGAACATAAAGGATATAAAATGACTGACTTTTAATGCCAGAAAGGACCTTAGAAATCAGTTGTTCAAAATCTTTAATGTTTCAAGTGAACAAAAGGAAGTGAAGTTATTTGATGGAATGTAATTAACAGCAGAGCTAGGCTTTATTCTAAATACTCTTTTCTTTCCATTACACCAAGCATATTAGTCATGATCATTGTGGATAATCAATAAAAGGTAATCTAGTTATATATAATCAATATCTTTAAATTCTTATGATTCTTACAAAAAGAGAGTTACCTAAAATAGTCTTGGGAATTCAGTATTTTTAAAGAACAAAATGAACATGAAGCAATAACTTTTCTCAGATGAGGAGCTTGGACAATGATGTAACTGTGGATATAGTAACAGTATGGAGAGCAGCCTCTGGGACCCCCAGGAAGCAAATTAAAGCACATGTAACCCAAAGCAATGGCACCCCACTCCATACTCTTGCCTGGAAAATTCCATTGACGGAGGAGCCTGGTGGGCTGCAGTCCATGGGGTCGCGAAGAGTCAGACACGACTGAGCGACTTCACTTTCACTTTTCACTTTCACACATTGGAGAAGGAAATGGCAACCCACTCCAGTGTTCTTGCCTGGAGAATCCCAGGGATGGGGGAGCCTGGTGGGCTGCCGTCTTTGGGGTCGCATAGAGTCAGACATGACTGAAGTGACTTAGCAGTAGATATAATGGTCTTCTGAATTAAATTCATCAGTTCTGGTCCATTTTAGTTCATTGATTCCTAAAATGTCAATGTTCACTCTTGCCATCTCCTATTTGACCAGTTCCAATTTACCTTGATTCATGGATCTAACATTCCAGGTCCTATGCAATACTGTTCTTTAGAGAAATGGACATTACTTCCATCACCAGTCACATCCACAACTGGGTGTTGCTTTTGCTTCGGCTCAGCCTCTTCATTCTTTCTGGAGCTATTTCTCCAGGAGCATATTGGGCACCTACCAACCCAGGTAGTTCATCTTTCAGTGTCATATTTTTTGCCTTTTCATACCGTTCATGGGGTTCTGAAGGCAAGAATACTGAAGTGGTTTGCCATTCCCTTCTCCAGTGGATCACGTTTTGTCAGAACTCCCCAATTTTGTCAGAACTCTCCAGAAGAGTTTGTCAGAACTCTTCACTGATTTTATGAATCAGTGAACTAAAACGGACTGGAATTGGTGAATTTAATTCAGATGAACATTATGTCTACTAATGTGGAAAAGAATCTCTTAGAGAAATGGAGTAGCCCTCTTAGTCAAAAAAAGAGTCCAAAATGCAGTATTTGGGTGCAATCTCAAAAATGACAGAATGATCTCTGTTCATTTCCAAAGCAAACCATTAAATATCACAGCAATCCAAGTCTATGCCCCAGCCACTAATGCCAAAGAAGCTGAAGTTGAACAGTTCTGTGAAGACCTACAAGACTTTCTAGAACTAACACAAAAGAAAGATGTCCTTTTCATTATAGGGGACTGGAATGCAAAAGAAGGAAGTCAAGAGATACTTGGAGTAATGGGCAAGTTTGGCCTTGGAGTACACAATGAAGCAGGTCAAAGGCTTGCTTTTGAGTTTTGCTAACAGAGTTTTGCCAAAAGAACACACTGCTCATAGCAAACACCCTCTTCCAACAACACAAGAGAAGACTCTACACATGGACATCACAAGATGGTCAATACTGAAAACAGATTGACTATATTCTTTGCAGCCAAAGATGGAGAAGCTCTATACAGTCAGCAAAAACAAGACTTGGAGCTGACAGTGCCTCAGGTAATGGACTCCTTATTGCCAAATTCAGACTTATATTGAAGTGGGGAAAACCACTGGACCATTCAGGTATTACCTAAATCATACCCCTTATGATTATACAGTGGAAGTGACAAATATATTCAAGGGATTAGATCTGATAGATGGAGTGCCTGAAGAAGTATGGATGGAGGTTCATAACATTGTATAGGAGGCAGTGATGAAAACCATCCCCAAGAAGACATGAAAAAGGCAAAATGGCTGTCTGAAGAGGCCATACTGGAAAAGATCAGTTTGCATTTCAATCCCAAAGAAAGGCATGCCAAAGAATATTCAAACTACCACACAATTGCTCAAAATTCTCCAAGTTAGGCTTCAATAATACATGACCCGAGAACTTCCAGATGTTCAAACTGGATTTAGAAAAGGCAGAGGAACCAGAGATCAAATTACCAGAATCTGTTGGATCATAGAAAAAGCAACAGAACTCCAGAAAAACATCTACTTCTGCTTCATTGACTACATTAAAGCCTTTGACTGTGTGGAAAACTCTTAAAGAAATGAGAATATCAGACTACCTTACCTGCCTCTTGAGAAATCTGTATGCAGGTCAAGAAGCAATAGTTAGAACCAGACATGGAACAACAAACTGGTTCCAAATTGGGAAAGGAGTACGTCAAGGCTATAAATTGTCACCCTGCTTATTTAACATATAAGCAGAGTACATAATGCAAAATGCCAGACTGGATGAAGTGCAAGCTGGAATCAAGATTGCAGGGAGAAATATCAATAGCCTCAGATATGCAGATGATACCACCCTTTTGGCAGTAAGCAAAGAGAAACTAAAGAGCCTCTTGATGAAAGTGAAAAAGGAGAGTGAAAAAGCCGGCTTAGAACTCAACATTCATAAAACGAAGATCATGGCATCCAGTCCCATTACTTCGTGGCAAATAGATGGCATCTACTTTATTATAAAGGTTGTTTATACAATCAGCAGGGTGTTGATTAACTGTCTGGACTTAGTATTTCTTTCTAAGTTGTTACAGAGACATAACAGTTTCTTCATATTAGTAATTTGGCGGTAGCTAGTTCCCTAAGGTTTTCCTGAAGAATATGGGAAGTGGGTCCCTGAGAGCAGCAGTCTGTTAGCATCAGACTCATACCTGCCTACCTTCTATAGCACAGTGTTGAGTGAAGTCATTGGGGGTGTTGGACAGCAGGTGTCCCCAAGTATTCACTGGCATAGAGTTATAAACTGTATTTTTAAAGTCTTTATAGCATATAGCATAGACGAATATTTTTATATACATTTGAAAATCTGTACCATTCTTCATTATTACTTAAGTTTCTCAAGGGCCAGTAGAGCAAAGACAAACCTCTAAACCATCTGGGGGGACACAATTTTCCCAGGAAAAACTTAGTCTTCATTGTGTGTGTGTTCTAACTAAAAATATGTAAATTCCTCCACTTGGAAGAAGTAAAGAAGACTTTGTTAACAAAAAAACAAAAATCCCAGAAATTTTCTATAAATACAAACATCTTATTGAAGTGAAGGTCTGTCAATAGTGACTCAACACTGATTTACTGAATGAGGACGAGCTTGAACTTAACCTTCACTTGTTGCTTTCCCATCTCAGAAACTTAGGACATTGATTAAGCCCCACTGGTGACTAACTTAGTGACTAAATAAAAGGAGTCCGGCAGGGGTTAGCGCATAAGGCTATGACATAAGCACTTGGGCATCCTAAGGCCTTTAACTGGGCCAACGTTAAGTTATCTACTTACCTCTACAAACTCAACCCCACAGCCTAGATCTGGAAAAATCAGGTGGGGAGACAAAAAAAAAAAGTGAGGTGAGCACCCATAACACACCTCATGCCACTCCTTCTGCAGCTATTCCTAGCCAGCATGTGGGAAAGACTTAATTTGTCAGCTTGTTTCACTTTTTCTTGATCGTCAACTTTCTTAATGGCTGCTTGGATAGCCTCTTGGTCGCCCAGGAACTGGTGAGGCCCAACAGAATGCAGGTTCTCATCCAGTTCCAGGAGAATGGGGACCCCAGTAGGAAGAGTAACGTTGATAATTTCTTCATCCGAGATACCTTCCAGATATTTCAGGAGTGCCCGGCAGCTATTTCCATGAGCAGATATCAGAATGGTTTTACCATGCAATACTTCAGGAGCAATCCTCTCATTTCAATAGGGAAAGAGTCTCTCCAGAACATCCTTTAAGCTCTCAGATCGTGGCAGCTGATCCAAAGGCACATCACATACTTTGTACCTCCAGTCGTTGTTTTTTGTTTTTTGTTTTGAAAAAAAGCATCATTTATTTCAAAGTACAACATAAAGTTATATTTTTAAGAAATACACCTTCAATCTTGTATCTCAAGACTTGGCAATGTGCATTTCAGTATATCTGGAAAATAAATTCAGGTATACAAATGTTACATACCTCAAGTACAAACAGTACAGAAAATGCATATGGTCTCAATCGAATGTTTTAACATTCATTCACTGTTCTTAAAGTTGACTTAACATTTCTGTAATCTGCTTTTAAACCGAGACAGCCTTATTTAAAAAAATACTCTGTATTTTTCAGCACAAAGTCCTCATACATTTTTAAAATTAGATCTTGGCGTATAATATTGTGAAATTATTAAAAAACCAACCTTGGTAATTTAATAAAATTTATTAAAATAAAGGAATCAGTAAAAGACTTTATTTTTGTAGCTCCAAAATCACTGCAAATGATAACTGCAGCCATGAAATTAAAAGACACTTGCTCCTTGAAAGAAAAGCTGTGACCAACCTAGACAGCATATAAAAGGCAGGGACATTACCCACAAAAGTTCATCTAGTCAAAGCTATGGTTTTTCCAGTAGTCATGTATGGATGTGAGAGTTGGACTATAAAGAAAGCTGAGCGCCAAAGAATTGATGCTTTTGAACTGTGGTGTTGGAGAAGACTCTTGGGAGTCCCTTGGACAGCAAGGAGATCAAACCAGTCAATCCTAAAGGAAATTGGTCCTGAATATTCATTGGAAAGACTGATGCTAAAGCTGAAACTCCAATACTTTGGCCACCTGATGCGAAGAGCTGACTGATTGGAAAAGACCCTGATGCTGGGAAAGATTGAGGGCAGGAGGAGAAGGGGACGACAGAGGATGAGATGGTTGGATGGCATCACCAATTCGATGGACATGAGTCTGAGCAAGTTCCGGCAGATGATGATGAACGGGTGTGCTGCAGTCCATGGGGTCGCAGAGTCAGACATGACTGAGTGACTGAACTGAACCGATAGTAACAGTAAATCTTTATGTCAACCAGTTCCTTCCATTATTGATTGCTCTGGGTAATTTTCAGAGATACTGTCTATACCTTACTTCCCAAAGTGGCGCTGAGCAGATAGTACCTCACATAGAGCTGTTTCGACGGAACTGTTGTCAGAAATAGTCAATAATTGCAGAGCATTTTAGTAAACTATGCCATATAAATAAAACAAATATTGTATTCCCAGTGGATCTACAATGTTTAGACCTAAAAGGCCAATTCTTTAACCAGTTGTTCTATGGCTACAACATGAGGCATTTGTGCTAGGAAGCAGCACTTTTTCTAGTGTATAACCAAAATATTTACTACATACTAATATTTATTTGTTCCTCGTCAAAATTCAAGAGAAGTTGTTCTTTAGGTTGAATAGCTGCTATATGGTTTGTACAATGAAAACTCACTACTCAAAAATCAACAGAATACATATCCACAAACAAAACAAATATTTATTTGACTGTCCAGGGAGATATTCATAGTAATGGGACATATGAGGCTACCCTTGATGTTCTAGGTGTAATTCAGCCAGCAGCCTATTAAAATAAATGTTTTGTAAAAGTCAGATTTGGGTAGAAAAAATAAACTATACATGATTGGTGTCATCCTCAAACCACTATCCATACTGGCCCTGCTTTGTTATTTTATAAGGCCAAAAGAAGCAGTTTAGAATCATATATTTTTTTTTCTCCACTTTTGTCCTGTTTTAGTAGAAGCTGTGCTGTGTCTGCTGGTTGAAACATTAGACAAATGAACCCTGTGGCAGTTTGTCTATTGCTTCTCATTACACTAATATGGAAAATTAACTAGGAATCATGCTTTCTCTCTCGTTAGCCTGGTGGCACATTTATAAGGACACCATCAAGACTGTTCTTTTCATTCAGTCCTCAGATTGTCTCTGGGTAGTTGCTGCTTTCTACACATTTGTAATCGTTCTTCATTAAACTGAACTACAACACTACTGAGAGTCTTTTGTTACAAGTAGCCACGGACATGACTGTCATTTTGTTCATTATTAGGTCAGTGGTGTGAGTTTTGAGAACAAAGGCAATAGGAATAATAATAGTTGGTATTAGATATTAAAGTCACTAAGTTATCCTGAAGGATTCACAAAGAAAAGGGATCATTGCCCTTGTTTTCACAGATACATGAACAAATACTGAATGACTCTACAAGGTCAAGAAAACTCGTGATATATAGAGAGAAGATTAAAACAATTTAAGTCCTTATGGCAGCATATTTTTGGAGGATAACAGTTGCAATGCTTGTTCTTTTTCCTTTTTCCTCTACAAATCCCCTAGGTGGACTCTGCTCTGGTTTTTCTTATCTTTTAATATCATACTACATTTTAAAATACTGGCTTTTTTTTTGCTTCTTTCTTTGCAGATACATTACATTTTTAAAAGCCAGAAAACATGTTTTTCTTTGAGTAACCCTCCTTGAAAAGAGGGGGTTTTAAAGAAAGCTTCCCAATATTGTTTTAGAAATACACTAGAGAAAACATGATCCAGGTCTAAGCAACATTTCTTTTTCTGTTTCCTTTACTCTGGATTTAATGTATTCAACTTTTGGAAAGAAGTGGGTTTTATAAGTGTCCCATGATAAGAAAGATGAGAAAGGCTTTAAATCTCTGTAAATCATCCTTTTGCTTAAGTGTTTCCTGATACTTCTGTGAGTTGAACCCATACTGTGGTCCCAATTTATTCTAATTTTAGGACCATACATGACTGATATAAAATATTAAATTACAAATTAGATATTTAAAAGGGAAAATTTTGTTTCTATGCACATGAGTCGTGTCTAATAATCCATGCCAATATGAGAAACAGTAACATTAAATGTGTGGATCACAATAAACTGGAAAATTCTGAAAGAGATGGGAATACCAGACCACCTGACCTGCCTCTTGAGAAACCTATATGCAGGTCTGGAAGCAACAGTTAGAACTGGACATGGAACAACAGACTGGTTCCAAATAGGAAAAGGAGTACGTCAAGGCTGTATATTGTCACCCTGCTTATTTAACTTCTATGCAGAGTACATTATGAGAAATGCTAGGCTGGAAGAAGCACAAGCTGGAATCAAGATTCCCAGGAGAAATATCAATAACCTCAGATATGCAAATGACACCACCCTTATGGCAGAAAGTGAAGAGGAACTAAAAAGCCTCTTGATGAAGGTGAAAGAGGAGAGTGACAAAGTTGGCTTAAAGCTCAACATTCAGAAAACGAAGATCATGGCATCTGGTCCCATCACTTCATGGCAAATAGATGGGGAAACAGTGGAAACAGTGTCAGACTTTATTTTTTGGGCTCCAAAATCATGGCAGATGGTGACTGCAGCCATGAAATTAAAACACGCTTACTCTTTGGAAGGAAAGTTATGACCAACCTAGATAGCATATTGAAAAGCAGAGACATTACTGTGCCAACAAAGGTCCATTTAGTCAAGGCTATGGTTTTTCCAGTGGTCATGTATGGATGTGAGAGTTGGATTGTGAAGAAGGCTGAGCGCCAAAGAATTGATGCTTTTGAACTGTGGTGTTGGAGAAGACTCTTGGGAGTCCCTTGGACTGCAAGGAGATCCAACCAGTCCATTCTGAAGGAGATCAGCCCTGGGATTTCTTTGGAGGGAATGATGCTAAAGCTGAAACTCCAATACTTTGGCCACCTCATGTGAAGAGTTGACTCATTGGAAAAGACTCTGATGCTGGGAGGGATCGGGGGCAGGAGGAGAAGGGGACGACAGAGGATGAGATGGCTGGATGGCGTCACTGACTCAATGGACGTGAGTCTGAGTGAACTCCGGGAGTTGGTGATGGACAGGGAGGCCTGGCGTGCTGCGATTCATGGGGTCGCAAAGAGTCAGACATGACTGAGCAACTGAACTGAACTGAACTGAACATTCAAAGTGATCAGTGGAGCATAATAATGACAATGATAAAACTTCTTAAATCAGCAGATTTGACTTTGTCAGCTTGGAAGCTGCACCTGCTCCTTAGGGCCTGCTTTAGATGCCTGGTATATTCTTTGTCTAGAAACATGCCTCGTTCCCCTACTCACTTCTTTCAAGGCTTTTCTCAATTCTCACCCTCTTGATGTGGCCTCTCCTGAATGCTCCATTTAACTCTGAAAGCTAATACTGCCCTCCCCTTCCTAGACCTCACTATGTCAAATGCTGTTCTACTCTGTCATTATATCCTTGGCCTTTATCATTTTCTAACAAATAGCTGTGAAAAGAAGAGAAGCATAAAAAAAGGAGAAAAGGATAGATATACCCATTTGAATGCAGAATTCAAAAGAATGCAAGGAGAGCTAAGAAAACCTTCCTCAGTGATCAATGAAAAGAAATAAAAGAAAACAATAGAATGGAAAAGACTGGAGATCTCTTCAAGAAAATTAAAGATAACAAGGGAACATTTCATGCAAAGATGGGCTTGATAAAGGAGAGAAATGGTATGGACCTAACAGAAGCGGAAGATATTAAGAAGAGGTGTCAAGAATACACAGAAGAACTAAACAAAAAATATCAAAAAAACAACCCATATAATCATGATAGTATGATCACTCACCTAGAGCCAGACATCCTGGAATGCGAAGTCAAGTGGGCCTTAGGAAGCATCACTATGAACAAAACTAATGGAGGTAATGGAATTCCAGTTGAGCTATTTCAAAACCTAAAAGATGATGCTGTGAAAGTGCTGCACTCAATATGCCAGCTAATTTAGAAAAGTCAGCCTGGTGCTGGGAAAGATTGAAGGCAGGAGGAGAAGGGGACGACAGAGGATGAGATGGCATCACCGACTCAATGTACATGAGTTTGAGTAAACTGCGGGAGTTGGTGATGGACAAGGAAGTCTGGCATACTGCAGTCTATGGTGTTGCAAAGAGTCAGACACAGTCTGGAACACACAAAGAGATTCACGGAGTTGGATAGAGAAGAGAAGGGGGAGGGAGGAGACAGAGGCGACATGGTGGAGAAAAAGGAGAATCCAAAGGGGGAGAGAGCAGTCAAGCCAGTAATCTCGCTCCCAAGTAAAAATGGGTACTGAAGATTGGGTTTTTAAAGGTACAAAATTGATAACAAATACCAAAAAGCAAAGATTAAAAATCTAGAGTAGAGGTTGGATTCTCAAAAATACAATATTCAAGAAAAAAACAAAGTCACAAAAATTATAAAATATATATATATGAAGTTTGCTTTAAAAAAATAGGGTCTTTTTTTTTGCAAAGTAATAGGTTATAAAAATAAAAATTAAAGGAGTAATAGAGGACTTAAAATAATTTTTTTTTTAATTTAAAGAATGATAATAGTAAAAATATATCTAGGACTTTCTCTGGTTTTCTTGTGGACAGTGTGGGCTCAGTTCATTTTCAGATAGTTCTTTGATCCAGCTTATACTTCTCAAGATCTATAGGCCCCTTCCTATGTAGTCGGTGCTAACTACAGGGTTTTAATCTATTGCACATGTCACTTCCAAGGCGGTTCCCTCTGTTTCAGCTTCTTCTGTTTGCTGGTCTCTTCAGTGTCTAATTTCTGCCCTGACACTAGGGGGCGGTGGTGGACACTTTTTTAGGCTCACTTGTTCAGATGGGATGGGGAGGGATGGCAAAACCAATATAATATTGTAAAGTAATTAGCCTCCAATTAAAATAAATAAATTTATATTTAAAAAAAAAAGTCAGACACAACTGAGTGACTGAACTGAATGAACTGATTGTATAATTTCCATGTATCCGTCTTTTTTTTACAGTGTCTTTTCCTATAATTGATCTAGGCTCACAAAACTGTGGTCTGAAAAGATAGTTGATATTATTTCAATTTTCTTATTTACTGAAGCTTGATTTGTGACCCAAGATGTGGTCTATCCTGGAGAATATTCCATGTGCACTGGAGAAGAAAGTATATTCTTCTGCATTTGGATGGAATGTCCTGAAGATATCAACTAGGTCCATCAGGTTTAAAGTTAATTTAAGGCTTGTGATTCCTTATCAATTTTCTGTTTTGATGGTCTGTTCATTGGTGTAAGTGGGGTTTTTATGTCCCCTACTGTTATTGTGTAACTGTCAATTTTCTTTTCTGTATCTCTTAGTGTTTGCTTATATATTGGGGTGCTCCTTTGTTGGGTGCATAAATGTTTTTAATTGTTATATGTTCTTCTTGGATTAATCCCTTTATCATTATGTATTGTCCTTCTTTATCACTTATAATATTCTTTTAAGGTCTATTTTGTCTGATATGAGAATTACCACTCCAGTTTTATTTGCTTTCTATTTGCATGCAGTATCTTTTTCCACCCTTTTACTTTCAGTCTGTATGTGTCTCTAGGTCTGATGTGGGTCTCTTGTAAACAGAGACAGCATATATATGGGTTTTGCTTGTCTGTCTGTGTCTCTTGTTGGAAGCATTTAGTCCATTTACCTTTAAAGTAATTATTGATATATGAAGCGACTTAGCAGCAGCAGCATGTTCCTATTGGCATTTTCTTAATTGTTTTGGGTTTGTTTTTGTATGTCTTTTCCTGTTCTTGTGCTTCCTGCCTATAGAAGTCCCTTTGCCATTTGTTGTAAAGCTGTTTTGGTGGTGCTAAATTTTTTTAACTTTTGTCTGTAAAACTTTTGATTTCTCATCAATTTTGAATGAGATCCTTGCCAGGTAGAGTAATCTTGGTTGTTGATTTTTTGTTTTCCTTTGTGTTCTTTAAATATATCTGGTGATTCCCTTTTGACCTGTAGAGTTTCTGCTGAAAGATCAGCTGTTAATTGTATGGGGTTTCCCTTGTATGTTACTTGTTGCTTTTCCCTTGCTGCTTTAATAGTTTTTCTTTGCGTTCAATCTTCATTAGTTTGATTAGTGTGTGTCTTGGCAAGTTTCTCCTTGCTGCTGCTGCTGCTGCTGCGTCACTTTAGTCGTGTCCGACTCTGTGCGACCCCATAGACGGCAGCCCACCAGGCTCCCCCATCCCTGGGATTCTCCAGGCAAGAACACTGGAGTGGGTTGCCATTTCCTTCTCCAATGCATGAAAGTGAAAAATGAAAGTGAAGTCGCTCAGTCATGTCAAACTCTTAGCGACCCCATGGACTGCAGCCTACCAAGCTCCTCCATCCATGGGATTTTCCAGGCAAGAGTACTGGAGTGGGGTGCCATTGCCTTCTCCGAGTTTCTCCTTGGGTTTATCCTATTGGGACACTCTGTGCTTCATGGACTTGATTGTTAATTTCCTTTCCCACGTTGGGGAAGCTTTTGATTATAATCTCTTCAAAACTCTTCTAAGATCTTTTATTTTTCCTCTTTTTCTTCTGAGACCCTTATAATTTGAATGTTGGTCAGTTTCACATTGTCCCAGAGGTCTCTGAGACTATCCTCAATTTTTTTCCTTTTCCCTTTATTCAGTTCTTCAACAGTTATTTCCACCATTCTGTCTTCCAGTTCACTTATCTCTTCTTCTACTTCAGTTATTCTGTTATTGATTCCTTCTAGAGTATTTTTAATTACAGTAAATGTGTAACTCATCCCTGTCTTTTTATTCTTTATTTCTTCTAGTTTCTTGATGAACGTATTATTTGATTCTTGCATTTTATTCTTTATATTTTTGAGGTTTTGAATCGTCCTTTTTTCTATCTTTACTCTGAAATCTTTTTTTTAGGAAGTTTGCCTATTTCCTCTTCATTTACTTGGTCTTGTGAATTCTTACCTTGTTCTTTCATTTGCATTATATTTCTCTGTCTTTTCATTTTTTTCTAACTTACTCTGTTTGAGGTCTCCTTTTCCTAGGTTTTAGGGTTGTATTCCTCTTCCTTCTTGTTTCTGCCCTTGGTAGATAAGGCTGGCCTGGTTGTTTGTGTAGGCTTCGTGTTGAGAGTGACTTGTGCCCATGTTCTGTGGGAGAAGTTGATTTTTTTGTATTGTATTTTTCTCTCTAATGGGCAAGGATATGTAAAGTAGTATGTTTTGGGGTGAATCGTGTATGCTAACGATTGGATTTGTATTTTTGCCTTGCTTGTCTTTGAGTGAAGAATCCTTCACTGGGTGCAGCAAGAAGTTGAGTGATGCTGGCTCTTTTGTGCAGGTGGAGGCCTTTGTGGGAGTTCTCACTAATTAATACTCCCTGAATTTAGGAGTTTTCTGACAGCCTAGAGTCCTGAACACAGTGCTCCCACTCCAAAGACTCAGGCCCAATCTCTGGTCAGAGATCCAAAATTCCATAAGTCATTTGTTATGGCATTAAAGGGGGAATAAAACAAACACACAAATAAACAAAATATAAAAAGAAACAAAAGATGATCCCACACAAATGGTCAAGACAAAATAAGACAAATAATAACAAAAACAATGAAACATACCCCCACACACACATACACACATACAAATGAAATCACAGCAGTCCAAAAAAAGAAAGTAAAAGAGAATGACCCAGCAAGCAAAGGAAACCAGAAATTATATCAACCAATTAAAAGAAAACTAACTAAATGCAAACTGGAAAATAAAACCAAAGCAGAATGTCAACTGGGGAATAAAGCAAAGAAAAAAAAAAAAACAAACTAACAAACATATTGAAAAAAGAAAGAAAAAGAAGAAAAGAAAAAATCATAGAAAAACAAAGTTAAACAGAATTATATAAAACAGATTTATATATATATTAAAATAACAGCAGGAAAAGAAAAATAAAAAAAAATAATTGAACAAAAACAAACAAACAAAAAAACCCACAGAACTACAAAGGGCCAAAATAGAGGTAGAAGTTTATAAAGGAAATAAAAAGTATGATTAAATAAATTCTCAAAATCTTAAATAGAGTTAATAGTAATAATAAAATCAACAACCTCAGCAACAGAGGGGAAAGAAAAGAAAAAAACTCCAGAACCAACTCCAGAACCAATCAAAATATAAGGATAATAATTCTTTTCTCAAATATCAGTTGTAAATATCCTTTCCTTCTCTGTGAGTCACAGTTCACTTCTGTCTCCCTAATGATGCCCTCCAATACTGGGCTTTTCTCTGGACCTGCTGTAGGCCTGTAGACCTGATGAGCTCAGAGTCTCATCTGGCCTTGCTCCTGTGTGTTCTTGCCTCTATGGTCCACAGCTGCCAGAATCAGTAAATTTTCCTTTGTGGGAGCTCTCATTGTCAATTTATATATTGCATAGACACAGTCTGCCTACTTGATCATGTGGATTTAATCTGCAGCTTGTACAGCTTGTAGGAAGGTTTTTGATCCTCTTCCTTAGCCACATTCCCCCTGGGATTCAACTGTGGTTTTTATCTCCACTCTCTATGTGGGTCATCCACAGGAGTTTGTTCCCCAGGCTGCCCTGGAGGATTTGGGTCTGTCACAGTGAGGGCTGGGTATGGAGGAGGTGCAGCTCCTTGAACCACAATGACCCTGGCAAAACCAGGTACACAGGGGATCCTGCAGCCAGGGGAGCAAGAGATATGATGCCATTAGGGATTTTCTAGCCTCTAACAGATCTGTTCCACTGGGGATCAAGCAAGCAGGTGGCACAGCTGCTTGAATCACAGAGAGCCTGGCAATGCCACATAGGCAGGGGAGCCAGCAGCCATTGGCCTAGGAGATATGGTGTTCAGTTCAGTTCAGTCACTCAGTCTTGTCCAACTCTTTGTGACTCCATGGACTGCAGCACATGCCAGGCCTCCCTGTCCATCACCAACTCCTGGAGTTTACTAACTCATGTCCACTGAGTCTGTGATGCCATTCAACCATCTCATCCTCTGTTGTCCCCTTCTTTTCCCACCTTCAATCTTTCCCAGCACCACGATCTTTTCAAATGAATCAGTTCTTCACATCGATGGCCAAAGTATTGGAGTTTCAGCTTCAACATCAGTTTTTCCAATGAATATTCAGGACAGATTTTCTTTAGGATGAACTGGTTGGACCTCCTTGCAGTCCAAGGGACTCTCAAGAGTCTTCTCCAACACCACACTTCAAAAGCATCAATTCTTCAGCGCTCAGTTTTCTAGTCCAAATCTCACATCCATAATGACTACTGGAAAAACCATAGCTTTGACTAGATGGACCTTTGTTGGCAAAGTAATGTCTCTGTTTTTTAATATGCTGTCAAGGTTGGTCATAACTATTCTTCCAAGGAGCAAGCATCTTTTAATTTCATGAATGCAGTCACCATCTGCAGTGATTTTGGAGCCCCCCAAAATTAAGTCTGTCACTGTTTCCACTGTTTCTCCATCTATTTCCCATGAGGTGATGGAACCAGATGCCATGGTCTTAGTTTTCTGAATTTTGAGCTTTAGCCAACTTTTTCACTCTCCTCTTTCACTTTCGTCAAGAGGCTTTTTAGTTCTTCTTCACTTTGTGCCATAAGGGTGGTGTCATCTGCATATCTGAGGTTATTGATATTTCTCCCAGAAATCTTGATTCCAGCTTGTGCTCCATCCAGCCCAGCGTTTCTCATGATGTACTCTGCATAGAAGTTAAATAAGTATGGTGACAATATACAGCCTTGATGTACTCCATTCCCTACTGGGAACCAGAATGTTGTTCCACGTCCAGTTCTACTGTTGCTTCCTTATCTGCATATAGGTTTCTCAAGAGGCAGGTCAGGTGGTCTGGTAGTCCTATCTCTTTCAGAATTTTTCACAGTTTCTTGTGATCCACACAGTCAAAGGCTTTGGCATCGTCAATAAAGCAGAAATAGATGTTTTTCTGGAACTCTCTTGCTTTTTCCATGATCCCGCTGATGTTGGCAATTTGATCTCTGGTTCCTCTGCCTTTTCTAAAACCAGCTTGAATATCTGCAAGTTCACAGTTCATGTACTGTTGAAGCCTGGCTTGGAGAATTTTGAACATTACTTTACTAGTGTGTGTGTAGGGGCGGCGGCCAAGAGGAGCTACCACACGCCTGAGATCAGGGGAGGCAGCCAGGAGGAGCAATGCCACATCCAAGGAGCAGCGGCTGCACGGGTGCAGGAGGGCCAAGAGGAGCTACTCCACGTACAAGGTCAGGAAGGGTGGCCCTGAGGAGATACCCCTTGTCCAAGGTAAGGAGCAGCAGCTGTGCTTTGCTGGAGCAGCTGTGAAGAGATACCTCACCTCCAAGGTAAGAGAAACCCAAGTAAGATGATAGGTGTTGTGAGAGGGCATCAGAGGGCAGACACATTGAAACCATAATCACAGAAAACTAGCCAATCTGATCACACCAACCACAGCCTTGTCTAACTCAATGAAACTAAGCCATGCCGTGTGGGGCCACTCAGACAGGAGGGTCGTGGTGGAGAGGTCTGACAGAATGTGGTCCAGTGGAGAATGGAATGGCAAACCACTTCAGTATTCTTGCCTTGAGAACCCCATGAACAGTATGAAAAGGCAAAATGATAGGATACTGAAAGAGAAACTCCCTGAGTCGGTAGGTGCCCAATATGCTACTGGAGATTAGTGGAGAAATTACTCCAGAAAGAATGAAGGGATGGAGTCAAAGCAAAAACAACACCCAGTTGTGGATGTAACTGGTGATAGAAGCAAGGTCCAATGCTGTAAAGAGCAATATGCATAGGAACTTGGAATGTCAGGCCCATGAATCAAGGCAAATTGGAAGTGGTCAAACAGGAGATGGCAAGAGTGAATGTCGACATTCTAGAAATCAGCAAACTAAGATGGACTGGAATGGGTGAATTTAACTCAAAAGACCATTATATCTACTACTTTGGGCAGGAATCCCTTAGAAGAAATGGAGTAGCCATCATGGTCAACAAAAGAGTCCAAAATGCAGTACTTGCATGCAATCTCAAAAACGACAGAATGATCTCTGTTCGTTTCCAAGGCAAACCACTCAATATCACAGTAATCCAAGCCTGTGCCCCAACCAGTAACGCTGAAGAAGCTGAAGTTGAACGGTTCTATGAAGACCTACAAGAGCTTTTAGAACTAATACCTAAAAAAGATGTTCTTTTCATTATAGGGGACTGGAATGCAAAAGTAGGAAGTCAAGAAACACCTGGAGTAACAGGCAAATTTGGCCTTGGAGTATGGAATGACGCAGGGCAAAGGCTAATAGAGTTTTGCCAAGAGGATGCACTGGTCACAGCAAAGACCCTCTTCCAACGACACAAAAGAAGACTCTACACATGGACATCACCAGATGGTCAACACCGAAATCAGATTGATTATGTTCTTTGCAGCCAAAGATGGAGAAGCTCTATACAGTCAGCAAAAACAAGACCGGGAGCTGACTGTGGCTCACATCATGAACTCCTTATTACCAAATTCAGACTTAAATTGAAGAAAGTGGGGAAAACCACTAGACCATTCAGGTATGACCTAAATCAAATCCCTTATGATTATACAGTGGAAGTGAGAAATAGATTTAAGGGACAAGAGCTGATAGAGTGCCTGATGAACTATGGACAGAGGTTCGTGACATTGTACAGGAGACAGGGATCAAGACCATCCCTATGGAAAAGAAAAAAAAAAAGCAAATTAGCTGTCTGAGGAGCCCTAACAAATAGCTGTGAAGAGAAGAGAAGCCAAAAGCAAAGGAGAAAAGGAAAGATATCCATTTGAATGGAGAGTTCCAAAGAATAGCAAGGAGAGATAAGAAAGCCTTCCTCAGCAGTCCATGCAAAGAAATAGAGGAAAACAATAGAATGGGAAAGATTAGAGGTCACTTCAAGAAAATTAGAGATACCAAGGGAACATTTCATGCAAAGATGGGCTCGATAAAGGACAGAAATGGTATGGACCTAACAGAAGCAGAAGATATTAAGAAGAGGTGGCAAGAATACACAGAAGAACTGTACAAAAAAGATCTTCATGACCCAGGTAATCACGATGGTGTGATCACTCACCTAGAGCCAGACATCCTGGGATGTGAAGTCAAGTAGGCCTTAGGAAGCATGAGTATGAACAAAGCTAGTGGAGGTGATGGGATTCCAATTGAGTTATTTCAAATCCTGAAAGATGATGCTGTGAAAGTGCTGCACTCAATATGCCAGCATATTTGGAAAATTCAGCAGTGGCCACAGAATTGGAAAAGGTCAGTTTTCATTCCAATCCCAAAGAAAGGCAATGCCAAAGAATTTTCAAACCACCGCACAATTGCACTCATCTCACACGCTAGTAAAGTAATGCTCAAAATTCTCCAAGCCAGGCTTCAGTAATACATGAACCGTGAACTTCCAGATGTTCAAGCTGGTTTTAGAAAAGGCAGAGGAACCAGAGATCAAATTGCCAACATCTGCTGGATCATCGAAAAAGCAAGAGAGTTCCAGAAAAACATCTATTTCTGCTTTATTGACTATGCCAAAGCTTTTGACTGTGTGGATCACAAGAAACTGTGGAAAATTCTGAAAAAGATAGGACTGCCAGACCACCTGACCTGCCTCTTGAGAAACCTATATGCAGGTAAGGAAGCAACAGTTAGAACTGGACATGGAACAACAGACTGGTTCCAAATAGGAAAAGGAGTACGTCAAGGCTGTATATTGTCACCCTGCTTATTTAACTTATATGCAGAGTACATCATGAGAAATGCTGGGCTGGAAGAAGCACAAGCTGGAATCAAGATTGCCGGGAGAAATATCAATAACCTCAGATATGCAGATGACACCACCCTTATGGCAGAAAGTGAAGAGGAACTAAAAAGCCTCTTGAAGAAAGTGAAAGAGGATAATGAAAAAGTTGGCTTAAAGCTCAACGTTCAGAAAATGAAGATCATGGCATCTGGTCCCATCACTTCATGGGAAATAGATGGGGAAACAGTGGAAACAGTGTCAGACTTTATTTTGGGGGGCTCCCAAATCACTGCAGATGATGACTGCAGCCATGAAATTAAAAGATGCTTACTCCTTGGAAGGAAAGTTATGACCAACCTAGATAGTATATTGAAAAGCAGAGACATTACTTTGCCAACAAAGGTCTGTCTAGTCAAGGTTATGGTTTTTCCAGTGGTCATGTATGGATGTGAGAATTGGACTGTGAAGAAAGCTGAGCACCGAAGAATTGATGCTTTTGAAGTGTGGTGTTGGAGAAGACTCTTGAGAGTCCCTTGTACTGCAAGGAGTACCAACCAGTCCATCTTAAAGGAGATCAGTCCTGGGTGTTCATTGCAAGGACTGATGCTGTGGCTAAAACTCCAATACTTTGGCCACCTCATGTGAAGAGTTGATTCACTGGAAAAGACTCTGATGCTGGGAGGGATTGGGGGCAGGAGGAGAAGGGGACGACAGAGGATGAGATGGCTGGATGGCATCACCGACTTGATGGACATGAGTTTGAGTGAACTCCGGGAGTTCGTGATAGACAGGGAGGCCTGGCATGCTGTCATTCATGAGGTCGCAAAGAGTCGGACACGAATGAGTGACTGAACTGAACTGAACTGAATTTACTAGTGTGTGAGATGAGTGCAATTGTGTGGTCGTTTGAGAATTCTTTGGCATCGCCTTTCTTTGGGATTGGAATGCAAACTGCCCTTTTCCAGTCCCGTGGCCACGTCTGAGTTTTCTAAATTTGCTGGCATATTGAGTGCAGCAGTTTTACAGCATCATCTTTCAGGATTTGAAATAGCTCAACTGGAATTCCATCACCTCCACTAGCTTTGTTCATACTTATGCTTCCTAAGGCCCACCTGACTACACATTCCAGGACATCTGGCTCTAGGTGAGTGATCACACCATGGTGATTATCTGGGTCGTGACGATATTTTTTGTACAGTTCTGTGTATTCTTGCCACCTCTTCTTAATATCTTCTGCTTCTGTCAGGTTCATACCATTTCTGTCCTTTATTAAGCCCATCTTTGCATGAAATGTTCCCTTGGTATGTCTAATCTTCTTGAAGCGATCTCTAGTCTTTCCTATTCTATTGTTTCCCTCTATTTCTTTGCACTGATCACTGAGAAAGGCTTTCTTATCTCTCTTTGCTATTCTTTGGAACTCTGCATTCAAATGGGTATGTCTTTCCTTTTCTCCTTTGCTTTTTGCTTCCCTTATTTTCACAGCTATTTGTAAGGCCTCCTCAGACAGCCATTTTGCTTTTTTGCATTTCTTTTTCTTGGGGATGGTCTTGATCCCTGTCTCCTGTACAATGTCACGAACCTCCATCCATAGTTCATCAGGCACTCTATCAGATCTAGTCCCTTAAATCTATTTCTCACTTCCACTGTATAATCATAAGGGATTTGATTTAGGTCATACCTGAATGGTCTAGTGGTTTTCCCCACTTTCTTCAATTTCAGTCTGAATTTGGCAATAAGGAGTTCATGATCTGAACCACAGTCAGCTTCCACTCTTGTTTTTGCTGACTGTATAGAGCTTCTCCATCTTTGGCTGCAAAAAAGGTATTCTGATTTCATTATTGACCATCTGGTGATGTCCATGTGTAGATATGGTGTTACTAGTGTTGTTTTCCAGCCTCTGGTCACTCTGTCCCAAAGAGGACTGGGTGTGGAGGTAGCACAGCTGCTTGGTACCCGGGCAGTGCCAAGTGTGTGGGGATGCTGCCATCTCAGCCACAGGAGCTATGGCACTATTAGTCCCTTTCTAGACTCTGAAGCTGGCATTCAAAGGACCTCTTTGATTGCTCCTTATCTGCTCCCTGGTGCGTCAGGCACTTAAAGTGCACTGTGGCTGGAGTCATTCTCTGTTTCTTAGTGCTTCAGGCACTTGAAGGGCCGCTCACTATGAGTCCTTCTCTACTGTTCAACTTCCCAATCTGGTGTGTAGGGAGAGAGGCTACGGTGATGGCTTCATCATGCGCACATGACTCAGCATTATTGCCTTGTCTCTATGGCCACTCTGCTTTCCTGCAAAGGCATTTCCTACCATGATCTCCTCCCGCATGTCCCCTCATACTGTCTCCCCACAGTCAACAGCAGACCTTGCCCTGGGATTGTTCTCCAATCTCTATGATCCAGCTCCCAGCCACCAAGCATGCCAGAGAACTTGTGTCCCTGTCCAGGGTATGTAGGGCTACAGCAAGGATCGTCTGTGTGGTTCTTATTCCATTCAGCCTGTCACAGGTCAGCTTCTGCACTCTCCAACAGCTTCAAGTGCTCCTCCACTGTCCCAGCAATTTCCCTGATGTGGGGAGTTGACCCCTGCCTCAGATCTCTCACCCCTTGGGTGGAGGTCCGTTTGTTCACTCTCCTCTTTTCCCCTCCTTCCTTCATCCTACTGAGTTTTGTGTGGATCTATGCATCCCTCTCAAAATTATAATTTTGAATTTTACATTTAAATCCATAACCCAGTTAGAATTATTTTTTATGTAAGTTTTGAAACTTAGGTTGGGGTTCTTTCTTTTCTTCTTTATTTTTTTTTCATATGATTGTTTAATTATTCCAGCATGATTTTTTGAAAAGACTATTATTTTTCCTTTGAATTTCTTTTGTACTTTCATCAAAAAGTTACTTACATCTGTTATACTAGCTTCTCTATTTTATTTCACTGATGTGTCTATCTCTTTACCTATTTTATACAGTCTTGATTACACTAGCTATATAATGTTCATTCTTCCTACTTTATTCTCCTTTTTCAAGATTGTTAGCTATTATAGTTGTTTTGCCTTTCATATAAATTTTTAGAATAATATAATCTATATCTGCAAAATGTTTTTGCTTGGCAGGTTATTTGTTGTTGTTCAGTCATTCGGTTGTGTCCAACTCTTTGCGACCCCATGGACTGCAGCACGCCTGGCTTCCCTGTCCTTTACCATCTCCCAGAGATGTGTAAGCTCAAGTTCATTGAGTCGGTGATGCCATACAAACATCTCATCCTCTGTCGTCCCCTTCTCCTCCTGCCTTCAGTCTTTCGCAGCAGCAGGGTCATGGATGGCATGACCTCCAGCAAGGACATGGATGTCAGTTCTATGAGTGCAAGGCACTGGATTCCACCAACCAAAGTGAGCAAGGGAACAGATTCTCCACTAGAGTCTTCAAAAAGGAATACAACCTGCTAACACCTTGATTTTAACCCAGTGAGAACTGTATTGGAGACTTGAGACCTACAGAGATATAATCTAGTTATGTTGTTTTAAGCTCCTAAAGTTGGGGAATCTGTTATAGTAGCTGTAGAAATCTAATACGGACCTCCAAATACAACTGTTTTTCTAAAGCAAATAAAATGAGATGAATTTATCTTTCTTTATGCAACAAGATAATGATAGTGATGCATCAGTTCAGTTCAGTCACTCAGTCATGACCCATGGATTGCAGCACTCCAGGCTTCCCTGTCCATCACCAACTCCCAGAGCTTGCTCAAACTCATGTCCATCAAGTCGGTGATGCCATCCAACCATCTCATCCTCTGTTGTCCTCTTCTCCTCCTGCCTTCAACCTTTCCCAGCATCAGAGTCTTTTCTAATGAGTCAGCTCTATGCATCAGGTAGCCAAAGTATTGGAGTTTTAGCTTCAGCATCAATCTTTACAATGAATATTGATTTCCTTCAGGATTGACTAGTTTGATCTCCTTGCAGTCCAAGGGTTATAAGAATTGCATTAAACATGCAATTGGCAGGTTATAAGAATTGCATTAAACATGGATATTAATCTTGAGTGAATTGATATCTTTAATAGGTTAGATCTTTTAATCCATGAAGAAAGTATGTCTCTCCACTTATACAGAGCTTTAAATTCATTCAATATTTTGTAGTTTTCAGAATGCAAACCTAAAATGTTTAGATAGACTAACATTAAACATTTTTTTAAATGATTGCATTTTCCCCTTTTTTTTCATTTTTATTGAAATATAATGGACATACAGCACTTACAAGTTTAAGGTGTACAACTTAATGACTGATATACATATGGCAGTGTGAAATTATTAATATAAATTTAGTTAACATCCATCACCTCATACATTCACAAAAAAATGTTTTTCCCCCTTTGTGTAACTAGTTTTAGGCCTTATCTATTAGCAACTTTTAAAAACACCATGCTGCTGCTGCTACTGCTAAGTCACTTCAGTCGTGCCCGACTCTGTGTGACCCCATAGACGGCAGCCAACCAGGCTCCCCTGTCCCTGGGATTCTCCAGGCAAGAACACTGGAATGGGTTGCCATTTCCTTCTCCAATGCATGCAAATGAAAAGTGAAAGGGAAGTCGCTCAGTCGTGTCCGACTCTTCGTGACCCAATGGACTCCAGCCTACCCAGCTCTTCCGTCCATGGGATTTTCCAGGCAAGAGTACTGGAGTGGGGTGCCATTGCCTTATTATCCATTATATCCCAGTCCTTGTTCATCTTATTTTAACCATATTTATTCAATTCCTCCATCCCTGACCTATCATCTCTTTAAACCACAAATCTCTTCTCCTTTTTCTACAAGATTTTTTGGTTTTGTTTTCACTTTTTGATTTATTTATAAGTGAGATCATGCATTTGTCTTTCTTTATCTGATTGAACCCGGGTCTCCCTCATTGCAGGCAGACGCTTTACCGTCTGAGCCACTAGGGAAGCCCTTGAGTTAGTTCACTTAGCATAATACCTTCAAAGTTCATCCATGTTACCACAAATGATGGGATATCACTCATTTTTTAATGGATATTCCATATGCATATGGAAATATACATGTATATATATTATGTTATATATATAATATACATTTAATACATATACAATATGTCCCTGCCTCCATCTTATCCATTCATCTGTCAGTGAACCTGTAAGTTATTTCTGTGCCATGGCTATTGAAAATAACACTATAATGAGCATAGGGGTGCAGATACCTCTTTGACATAGTGATTTTGTTTCCTTTGTATATATTCCTAGAAATGGAATTGGTGGAGCACATTGTAGAAGTTCATGCACAACAAAAGTAATGATCAATGAAGTTTAAAACCAAACTATAGGATGGAAGAAAATATTTGCAAATTATGCATCTGATATGGAGTTAATATCCAAAATATATAAGAAACTCATAAAACTCAATAGCAGAAAAATAAATAATTCAATTTAAAATTTTTTCAAAGGACCCGGAAAAGACATTTTTCCAAAAATGACCTTTAAATTCCCAATAGGTACATGAAAAGATGTTCAACATCACTAAGCATCAAAGAAATACAAATTGAAGCCACATAGGGTATCATTTCACACCCGTTAGGATGTATATTATCAAAAAGATAGTTTGGTTTGTGTACATATATATATATATATATATTTTGCACTACACAAATGATAAACATTTTAAGGACTAATATTGCTGATACTTGAATAATCAATCTCAACTAGGTGATAAGTAGCATAGATTTCCCCTAGCCTTGACTTCGAAGGACATTAAATTATTAATTACTGTTTGGTAACATGTTTACCTGATTATCTCCCATAGAGAATGATAAGCTGCTTTTCCCAGGTATAGTTGTGATGATGAGAACAGATTTATAACTGGGTATTTTTAACTTTCTAAATTAAATAGGAGAAAGTATGCAAACCAGGAGTGAATTTCAACTAATAAATCAACCGTCTTTTTAAGTCACTGAACCGCCATGCAGTTTACTAGAAAAAGACTGGAAGAATCTTCTCCACATCCACTCTGTGGGCTGCTCAAGATCCCACTTGGGCATGCACAGCTCTGACTTCAGTGTTCAGGCATCATGACAAAGCAGAGCCCTGTGTACTAGGCTTCATTTTTACAAATGATTCACAGAACAGACCTTACCAGCTAATGGAAATGATGAAGAGTGGGCTTAAAGTAGGTTTGTCAGTGTGTTCTGAGTCTGCAGATCATTAATAAGATTTGTATTCAGTTATATACATGGATTCCTTTGTAATCATTTTCCTTTAACTGAGAATATCTTGTTTCTGCTTCATAGGGTGCTTTGAAATATAAAATGAAAACTTATTTATACTGTTTTTACAAAGGTCAAAAGGAAACACATGAAAAATCACTTTTCTGCAACTGGTGTAAACCACACAGACCAGACTCTTAACCTCTTAGTGCCTCAGTTTTTCTTCGGGGTATAATATTGGAGACGTACCTATTTCTCAAGGGATGTTGGAGGGATTTGCAAGCTAGCAGGACATAAGCTTCTATTTGAATAAGACACACCCAACTAATGTAAATTTAAGTGTCTCTCCCCAACCCTCCACCTACAGATTAAGAAGAAGACTGTAACTTAGATTCTTGAAGGCTTTCTTGGGAATTGTCCTTCCTGTATACCTTTTGAAACTCCCTACTCATGTAGATGTACCTTACTTATACTTCCAAGATTTCTCTGATTCAAAGGCTTAGTATCAAATGATTTTTAAATATTCTTGGTATGTGTGATGTTGGCTTTAGCATCATGTGTTCAGAGTGTTTTTGATAAGAGAGAAAGTAATGTGTCCCTAGTATAGAGGGTGGTTCTTTGTTTACCTGAAGAAAAAGAATATGATTTGCTTTTCTGAAGACTGTTTTTTCCCTTGATTTTTTCTTACATGTAACTTGGTGTTTTTTTAAAAATTTTTAATCCCATCTTGATTAAAATGTGTCTGTCTAAATGGATCTACTGATTATTTGCTTTTAAAAAGCTGTCCTCTATTTATTTAGGGGAAAAAAGTGAAGCCAGTAACTGAATTATATGTAACAATAAAATTTAAACCTGTGGATCTGGAATTATTCTAAAAAATTAGCCCTCTATCTGGTATCAGAAAATGGTGGCTTTCCTCTTAGTATATAAGGAAATAAGATGCAGAGTAAGAATGTAAGCAGTTGTGATTCGTGACAAGCAGTTGGAGGTAACTAGCTCCTAGGGATAACCAATTGTATCCTATTCCAAAGTCTTATTTTATAGTTTGAAAAGCACTTTGCACACTGTTTTTGTATATACAAGTAAAGATGTAATTACATGACATAGTGTTACTGCTTTGTTTAACAAGAATCTCATTTAAGATTGACAGCTATGGTATTTTTTAAATGATAATACTTTTCTGTTTCTTTACTGTAAAATTAAGTTAAAAATAAAAGGTTAATGAGAAAAAAAAAAAAAAAGAAGTTAAAACTGTTGGTAATGATGTGGAGAAAAGGGAACACTGTTGGTGGGAAACACCAATTGGTACACCCACTATGGAAAACATTAAGGAGTTTTCTCAAAAAATGAAAAACAAAACTATCATATGACCTAAAATTCTGCTTCTGGTTATTCAGTTCAGTTCAGTTGCTCAGTTTTGTCCAACTCTTTGTGACCCCATGGACTGCAGCACGGCAGGTCTCCCTATCCTTCACCAACTCCCAGAGTTTACTCAAACTCATGTCTGGTTATTAGACATATATAATGGAATAGGACACTATTCAGTAAAAATGGAATACAGTTAAGCCATAAAAAGAAAAAAATCTTGTCATTTGTGACAATACAGGTGGACCTTAAGGGCATTATGCTAAATGAAAAAAGCTAGAGAGAAAAATAAATCCATTGGGATCTCACTTATATCTGGAATTCAAAACAAATGAACAAACATGTTCATAGAAAAAGAGAACATAGAAAAACAGTGAGAGATCACTTACTCAAAGCGTTAAGTGCAGGGTATAAGAATTAATGAAGATAGTCAAAAAGGGAATGATTCTCCTTTTAAGTTCACTGAGTACATGCTAACTACTAGTATGTAGAAATATAATTTATTTTTGCATTTTTATATTAGCGATATTTCTGAATTCTGTAGTAAAGGGAGGCTCTTTTGTTAGTTTTTTGTTTGGTTGGTTTTGGGGTTTTTTTGTAGATCTCTTGTTATTTTCTGTGTAGACAGTCATGTCATCTGCCATGGGGAAAGTTTTATCCCTTCCTTTACAATTTGTATGCCTGTATATATACAATCTATTCATTTTTATTGTATTGCATTGGTAGAAATTCCAGCATTATGTTGAATAGGAGTGGTGAAAGTGAATATCTTTTTCTTGCTCCTAGTCTTAGAGAGAATGCATTGTCTCACTTAGATGACACCACCCTTATGGCAGAAAGTGAAGCAGAACTAAAAAGCCTCTTGATGAAAGTGAAAGTGGAGAGTGAAAAAGTTGGCTTAAAGCTCAACATTCAGAAGACTAAGATCATGGCATCTGGTCCCATCACTTCATGGGAAATAGATGGGGAAACAGTGGAAATACTGTCAGACTTTATTTTGGGGGGCTCCAAAATCACTGCAGATGGTGACTTGAAGCCATGAAATTTAAAGACACTTACTCCTTGGAAGAAAAGTTATGACCAACCTAGATAGCATATTCAAAAGCAGAGACATTACTTTGCCAATAAAGATCTGTCTAGTTAAGGCTATGGTTTTTCCAGTGGCCATGTATGGATGTGAGAGTTGGACTGTGAAGAAAGCTGAGCGCCAAAAAATTGATGCTTTTAAACTGTGGTGTTGGAGAAGACTCTTGAGAGTCCCTTGGACTGCAAGGAGATCCAACCAGTCCATTCTGAAGATCAGCCCTGGGATTTCTTTGGAAGGAATGATGCTAAAGCTGAAACTCCAGTACTTTGGCCACCTCATGCGAAGAGTTGACTCATTGGAAAAGACCCTGATGATGGGAGGGATTGGGGACAGAAGGAGACGGGGATGACAGAGGATGAGATGACTGGATGGCATCACTGACTCGATGGACATGAGTCTGAGTTAACTCTGGGCATTGATGGACAGGGAAGCCTGGCGTGCTGCGATTCATGGGGTCGCAAAGAGTCGGACACAAGTGGGCGACTGAACTGAACTGAACTGAAGAGGTTGTAGTGTTTTACACTGTCTTTGCGAAAGTCTTTGTATATCGTCTTATACAAATTGAGGTCCTCTTCTATTCCTAATTTTCTAAGAGTTTTTATCATGAATGGGTGTTAAATTTTCTTAAATGCTTTTTCTGCACTGATAAGATCGTGCTATTTTTCTTCTAGAGCTTTTCAATATGATTTGATTGTATTACCTTTCAAATATTAAAGTGACCATGCACCCCTGCTATAAATCCCATTTGGTCACAGGGTATGTACATTGCATAATTCTGCTTACTCATATTTTGTTAAGGATTTTTGCATCTATATTTATGAAAGATGTAGCTAATTGATTTTCTTGTTTTATGTTTTGGAGTCAAGGGAATAGGATCTTCATAAAATGAATTCAGTTTTTAGGAGGAGATTGTGGTGAATTGGTGTTTTGTTTGTTTATGTTTGGTAAAATTGTTCATTGAAACAAAGCTGGGTCTAGGAATTTCTTTCATGGGAATTTTTATATTACAAATTTAATTTCTTTAATAGGGTTACTCAATTTACTTCATAATGAATGAGTTGTGTTTATGGTTTTAAAGAAATGGTTCATTTCATCTTAGTTGTCAAATATATGCATACAGAGTTGTTTATACTATTTCCTTATCTTTTTTATGTCATCAAGCTCTGTAGTGATAGCCTTTATTTCATTCCTGATATTAAATATCTGTATTTTCCTTTTTTTCTTGTCAGTCTTACTAGATACTTGTATGTTTCATTCAAATTTCCAAAAAACAAGCTCTCACTTTTCTTTCACAGTTTCAATCGTTTATGACCTTTATTTCCTTCCTTCTCTTTGCTTTGGATTTCTTTTTCTATGTTCTTGACGTAGAACTTAGATTATTGTTGTCAGGCTTTTCTTTTTTGTATCATTTGTAATTTAGTGCTATAAATTTCCCTTTTATCAAACCAGCCAATCCTAAAGGAAATTAACCCTGAATACTCATTGGAAGGACTGATGCTGAAGCTGAAGCTCCAATACTTTGACCACCTGATGCAAACAGGCAACTCGTTGTAAAAGACTCTGATGCTGGGAAAGATTGAAAGCAGAAGGAGAAGAGAGTAACAGAGGGTGAAATGGTAGGATGGCATCACCAATTCAATGGACATGAACTTGGGCAAACTCCTAGAGATAGTGAGGTACAGGGAGGCCTGGTGTGCTACAGTCCATGGGATCGCAAAGAGTCAGACATGTCTTAGCAACTGGACAAAAATAAACATTACTCTAGCTGTATCTCACAATTTTTTATGTTGTATTTTCATATATATATATACACATACAAAACTTTTAAATTTAAATTTATAAATATATTTACCATGACATTTCATCCTTGACCTATGAATTATTTAGAAATTTTGCTTGGTTCACAAGTGTTAGATGATTTTCCTTTTATGTTTATTATTAAATTAAATTCTTTTAAATTTGATGATGTCTATTCTTAAGCACCAGTTATAATCCTGGGACTATATATGTTATTATATGGTCTTTTGACACTTAGAAAAGAATGTATACTCTCTTGTTGTTAGGGTGTTCTAAAATATCAATCAGATTCTGTTGGTTAAATGTATTGATATTATTGAGTTCTGTATTCTTGCTGATTTTCTATTTCTTCTATCAATTATTAAGAGAAGGATGTTGCAGTCTCCAGCTTTAGTTGTGGGTTTGTTTGCTTCTTTTAATTCAGTTAGTTTTTTCTTCACGTATTCTCTAGCTTCATTGTTTGGTGCATGCACATTTAGGGTAACTATGTCTTCTTACAGAGAAGGCAATGGCACCCCACTCCAGTACTCTTGCCTGGAAAATCCCATGGACGGAGGAGCCTGGTAGGCTGCAGTCTATGGGGTCGCAAAGAGTCAGACACGACTGAGCGATTTGACTTTCACTTTTCACTTTCATGCATTGGAGAAGGAAATGGAAACCCCCTCCAGTGTTCTTGCCTGGAGAATCCCAGGGATGGCGGAGCCTGGTGGGCTGCCGTCTATGGAATCGCACAGAGTCGGACACGACTGAAGCAACTTAGCAGCAGCAGCAGCAGGGTTAATAATTTATGTCTTTAATTTATCATAGTCTGTCTTTAGGTAATATTAGGCCAGTTCACATATAGTACAAAAGCTTTACAATTTTTATATATGTCATAAACCCACAGTTAACCATAGGTGTACATACATACGTCCGGAGAAGGCAATGGCACCCCACTCCAGTACTCTTGCCTGGAAAATCCCATGGACGGAGGAGCCTGGGAGGCTGCAGTCCATGGGGTTGCTGAGGGTCAGACACGACTGAGCGACTTCCCTTTCACTTTTCATTTGCATGCATTGGAGAAGGAAATGGCAACCCACTCCAGTGTTCTTGCCTGGAGAATCCTGAGGACGGGGGAGCCTGGTGGGCTGCCGTCTGTGGGGTCGCACAGAGTCGGACATGACTGAAGCAACTTAGCAGTAGCAGCAGCAGCATGTCTTCTTAACTGACTGACCATTTTATCAATACATAATGCTCATTTCTGTCTCTCATAATTTTATTTTGCTTCAAACTTGTTTTATTATTATTATAGCCACTCCTGTTTTCTTAGATTATTTATTGTTGATTATTGATTACTATTGATACATTTTGTTTCATCTTTCTTACTTTCAATCTACCTGTATAATTATACTTGAAATAAATTTCTTGTGGATATAGTTAGGCCATGTTTAATTCTCTCCACCAGTATTTTTGCTTTAATTGGTATATTTAGAACATTTGCATTGTGTTGTTATATCTTTGTTAAGGGTTAAGCCAGTCATTTCATTTTCTGTTATCTCTATCTTTTATTTCTATTTTTCATATGTAACTTTCTGTGAATCACTGGAACATTTTTAAAAATTCTGTTTAGGTTTATCTATGAGTCTATCTATTTGAATATATTTTATATTGGTTTCTATAGTTAATATATACTGATAATTTATATTAGTCTACTTGTGCTATTTACTAGTTTTCCTTTCTTTATATCTTTTTATGCTCTATAGAAGGCAATATAATTGCCTTAAATATTTTCTCTGATTTAGAATCACATCAGACAGAGTTCATTTTTTTGTTCAATCACCAAACAGGAAAATTAAAGAAGAAGAAAAAGTCAATTGTAGTCATCCATATTTTTGCTTACTATATTTTTTCTTTCTTCTTTACATTCTAAGATTCCTTCTTTTATCATTTCCCTTTGTTCAAAGAACTTCCTTTTAGACTGTGTGTGTGTAAGTGTACTGCTACTGATAACATATTTTCTTAAGTTTCCTTCATTTGGGAATGCTTTATTTCTCCTTAATTCTTAAAGAATACTTTTTGCTATGTGTGTAATTCTGGGTTAGCAATTATTTTCTTTCATCACTTAATACATATTGTGTTATTTCCTCCTGGCTTCTGTGGTTTCTAATGAGAAATTCATTATAATTTGAACTTTTCACCATATAGGTAAAATGTCCTGTTTTTCTGAATGTTAGAGTTTTGTGTGTGTGTCTTTAGCTTTTAGAAGTTTAATTATGTGTATTGACGCGGATTTCTTCAGCTTTATCCTGTTTAAAGTTAAATCAGTTTCCTGAATTCGCATATTTTGATCTCAAACTACCCCAAGAGATGCAATTTGTTTTAGAGCTGGATGAAATAGTCTCATCTGTGTAGTTGATTCCACTCATGTGATAAACCAGTAGATGCAGAGATAAACAGATTAGCTCAAGTTCTCAGTAATTTGGTACCAGGTTTGTGTTAAGGGAGCCATGATGGTGATTTCTTCGGGATTAGGAATGACAGACTTTTTTTTTTAATCCCGTGTCTCTCACTGACTTAAAAAAAAGTATTTGTTGGAAAATCACTTAGCATTTTGAATTGTGTAGTGGAAGCAGACTTTTCACACCAATGTACCTGAATTAAATCATTCTTGACTTATACAAGTTTCTGAGATTTAGTGTTTAACTCTTTGATTTTTGTTTTACTTAGCTATATATGGGGATAAGTAAACTATCATTTCTTATCCCTTTTCCAGAGTGTTTCAAAGTCAGATCCTGTAATGCATATAGAATTGTTTTGGAATCTGCACGGAAATGATGAAGTTGAGGGGCATTTTGTCCTTTATCTCATGTATTGTCATGGGTTGCAATTCATATTTGTCAAGTATAAGTTTTAGGTACATATTGCATGGCTGTGCCTCAATTTAAATAGTATTTAATAGTATTTATTATTCAATATTTAATAAAATATTTATTTAATTTTTAGAGATTTAATAGTTTATTTAATTAACCTATATTTACTTAATAAATAAAATATATTAATTAGTAATTATTTAACATTTAATAAAATATAAGATATAATTTAAGTACTAGAGCATAATGAAAGGAATAGTCAGAAAGAGTTGCCCAGGCAGCCTTTCTATAAGATATATTGAAATGTATCCAAAGAAACAAACTATGAGAGGAAATGTGATTAGAAAGAAAAACAAAACCTTAAGCAGGAAACTTTGCAGTTGAACACTGTACATATTTGCAAAGAATATGGAGAGTCTAAGTGGAGAATGCCCCAGTGATATAAATAACCAATTTTGTACACTTCATTTAAAATCTTATTGCGAGAATCATCAGGGCCTTTCAGAGATTTAAATTGCTCACATTTTCAATAATCATATGTTGCTAAAATGGTCAAAACATGTCTTTAAGCCTGCTCACAAGCTGGTCCTATACATTTCAACATTGCTTGCTCTAATCTTATAATTATACTTGCTTCTGGCATCATGAGGATAGTCCCAAGTCCACTGTGTTATTCTCCTGTGGAAGGACATAGAGTCAGCTACTCTCTATGGAAAGAAGTATGTCAGAGACCACTTGCCAGGGCCTGGAGAAATCACCAGACTTCCTGGTAAGCAAATGGCATTGTTGCTACTGCTACTGCTATTGGGCTGCTTTGGTGACAGGTCTGGAAAAGGTATTTCTTTTTAGGAGTATAATTTTTCTTTCTATATTCTATAATTTTTACATTTCAAACATAAATAAGTTATTGTAGCCTCTTTTCTTATAATAAATAAGTTTACTGTAGCCTCTTTCTTATAACCTCTTATTAGCTAACCATTAAGATGTTCTACTACTCTGACAAATAAGATCATAAGAAAATATCAATTTCTACTGATAGAATACATAAATCAGTCTTTGGCAATAGTTTATTCAGCAAACTTCACAATTAAACTTTGAGTTCTCCTTCTGTGGCAGGATTAAAATTTCTTTTCAATTATAATGAAAATTATTCCACTATACTAACATAATTATGTGAGATGATATTATAAGGGAATAGGAAACAATGCACTTTTTTTACTTAGAAAGGATATTAATTTGAAGACACACAGAACTTAAACCCAGTGAAGGTAAGAAATGAGATATAAATTAGTAAACTAATTGCCAATATACTAATTAAAAATCAACATTTTTTGCAATTTTAATAGTCTTTCTTTGTGTCAAGAGCCAAAAAGAGAGAGTAACTGAAAGAGCAATCACACATATTTCAGAAAATTGAAGATCAAATGTAAAAGATTTCAGAGTTGAAGAGAATTATTTCATATCAATTCAGTTCAGTTCAGTTGCTCAGTTGTGTCCGACTCTGCAACTGCATGGACTGCTGCACACCAGGCTTCCCTGTCCATCAGGGGACAACTCCCAGAGTTTACTCAAACTCATGTCCATTGACTCAAAGATGGCATCCAAACATCTCATCGTCTGTCATCCCCTTTTCCTCCCGACTTCAATCTTTTCCACCATCAGGGTCTTTTCAAATGAGTCAGCTCTTCGCATCAGGTGGCCAGAGTATTGGAGTTACAGCTTCAGCATCAGTTCTTCCAGTGAATATTCAGGACTGATTTCCTTTGGATGGACTGGTTGGATCTCTTTGCAGTCCAAGGGACTCTCAAGAGTCTTCTCCAACACCATAGTTCAAGCATCAATTCTTCAGTGCTCAGTTTACTTTATAGTCCAAATCTCACATCCATACGTGACTACTGGAAAAACCATAGCTTTGACTAGACGGACCTTTGTTGGCAAAGTAACATCTCTGCTTTTTCATATGCTGTCTAGATGTGTCATAGCTTTTCTTCCAAGGAGCAAGCATCTTTTAATTTCATGGTTGCAATCACAATCTGCAGTGACCTTGGAGCCCCCCAAAATTAAGTCTGTCACTGATTCAACTGTTTGCCATGAAGTGATGGGACCAGATGCCATGATCTTAGTTTTCTGAATGTTGAGTTTTAAGCCAATGTTTTCACTCTTCTCTTTCACTTTCATCAAAAGGCTCTTTAGTTCTTCTTCGCTTTCTGCCATAAGGGTGGTGTCATCTGCATATCTGAGATTATTGATATTTCCCCCAGCAATCTTGATTCCAGCTTGTGTTTCATCCAGCCCAGCGTTTCTCATGATGTACTCTGCATATAAGTTAAATAAGCAGGCTGACATTATACAGCCTTGAAGTATTCCTTTCCCAATTTGGAACCAGTCTGTTGTTCCATGTGCAGTTCTAACTGTGCTTCCTGACCTGCATACAGATTTCTCAAGAGGCAGATCAGGTGGTCTGGTAGTCCCATCTCTTTTAAATTTTCCACAGTTTGTTGTGATCCACACAGTCAAAGGCTTTGGCATAGTCAATAAGCAGAAATAGATGTTTTTCTGGAACTCTCTTGCTTTTTTGATGATCCAGCAGATGTTGGCAATTTGACCTCTGGTTCCTCTGCCTTTTCTAAAACCAGCTTGAACATCTGGAAGTTCATGGTTCATGTGTTGTTGAAGCTTGGCTAGGAGAATTTTGAGCATTACTTTACTAGCATCTGAGATGAGTGCAATTGTGTAGTAGTGTGAGCATTCTTTGACACTGCCTTTCTTTGGGATTGGAATGCAAACTGACCTTTTCCAGTCCTGTGGCCACTGCTGGGTTTTCTAAATTTGCTGACATATCGAGTGCACCACTTTCACAGCATCATCTTTCAGCATTTGAAATAGTTCAACTGGAATTCCATCACCTCCACTAGCTTTGTTCATAGTGACACTTCCTAAGGCCCATTTGACTTTGCATTCCAGGATGTCTGGCTTTAGATTGGTGATCACACCATCGTGATTATCTGGGTCATGAAGATCTTTTTTTTTTTTTTTTGGTATAGTTCTTTTGTGTATACTTGCCACCTCTTCTTGGTATTTTCTGCTTCTGTTAGGTTCATACCATTTGTGTCTTTTATTGTGCCCATCTTTGCATGAAATGTTCCCTTGGTATCTCTAATTTTCTTGAAGAGATCTCTAGACTTTCCCATTCTATTGCTTTCCTCTATTTCTTTGCATTGATCACTAAGGAAGGCTTTCTTATCTCTCCTTCCTATTCTTTAGAACTCTGCATTCAAATGTGTATACCTTTCCTTTTCTCCTTTGCCTTTAGCTTCTCTTTTATTTACAGCTATTTGTAAGGCCTCCTCAGACAACCATTTTGACTTTTTGTATTTCTTTTCCTTGGGGATGGTCTTGATCCCTGCCTCCTGTACAATGTCACAAACCTCCATCCATACTTCTTCAGGCACTCTGTTCATCAGATCTAATCCCTTGAATCTATTTGTCACTTCCACTGTATAATCGTAAGGGATTTGATTTAGGTCATATCTGAATGGTCTAGTGGTTTTCCCCACTTTCTTCAATTTAAGTCTGAATTTGGCAATAAAGACTTCATGGTCTGTGCCACAGTCAGCCCCCGGTCTTGTTTTTGCTGACTGTATAGAGCTTCTCTATCTTTGGCTGCAAAGAATATAATCAGTGTGATTTCGGTATTGACCATCTGGTGATGCCATGTGTAGAGTCATCTCTTGTGTTGTTGGAAGAAGGTGTTTGCTATGACCAGGGTGTTCTCTTGGCACAACTCTGTTAGACTTTGACCTGCTTCATTGCGTACTCCAAGGCCAAATTTGCCTGTTACTCCAGGTATCCCTTGACTTCCTACTTTTGCATTCCAGTCCCCTATGATGAAAAAGAGATCTTTTTTTGACTGTTAGTTCTAAAAGGTCTTGTAGGTCTTCATAGAACCGTTCAACTTCAGCTTCTACAGCGTTAATGGTTGGGGCATAGACTTGGATTACTGTGATATTGAATGGTTTGCCTTGGAAAAGAACAGAGATCATTCTGTCATTTTTGAGATATCACCCAAGTACTGCATTTCAGACTCTTTTGTTAACCATGATGAGAATTGTTTAAATGGTATTAAATTTGGAGGTGACTCCTTACAGTTATTTTCTTTAGTTTCTTCTTGCTCACCTTTTATTAGAAGAAAATTTGCATGAAAATAGAATCTTTGCTGCTTGAGGCTTTGTTTTACCTAATGACCTGATAAAAATAAAAGTTTTAATAGGTACAACATTCTCTGACTCACCACATAAAACAAGACTTTTAAAAATAAGACACAAGGAGACAAAATCATCTTTTTTACTTGAAGCAAAGCACCTCATTTTACCTCACCTGGATATAGGCCTTTCAAACAATCGCAGTGAATTCTTTCCTGCATAGGAACTGAAGGCCCCACAGTTTAACATACGTTGACACTTGAACAACATTGGATTAGACTGTGTAGGTTCACATATATGGGGATTTTTTTCAATAACTACATTGGAAAAAATGTTTGGAGATATATGACAGTTTGAAAAACTTGCAGATAAACTCTGTAGACTAGAAACATGAAAAAATTAATAAAAAGGGAAGCTAGGGATACATAAAATTTATAAGAATACTATGCCTATCCTTAGATAGGCATAAAGTGAGCTATATTTAATATAAAATGAATAATGTGTTAGTTTTCTGTTTTACAACTTTGATTTCAAAGAATTCAGTTCAGTTCAGTTCAGTCACTCAGTCGTGTCCAACTCTTCGCAACCCCATGAATTGCAGCACGCCAGGCCTCCCTGTCCATCACCAACTCCTGGAGTTCACTGAGACTCGTGTCCATCAAGTCAGTGATGTCATCCAGCCATCTCATCCTCTGTCCTCCCCTTCTCCTCCTGCCCCCAATCCCTCCCAGCATCAGAGTCTTTCCAATGAGTCAGCTCTTCGCATGAGGTGGCTAAAGTACTGGAGTTTCAGCTTCAGCATCATTCCCTCCAAAGAAATCCCAGGGCTGATCTCCTTCAGAATGGACTGGTTGGATCTCCTTGCAGTCCAAGGGACTCTCAAGAGTCTTCTCCAACACCACAGTTCAAAAGCATCAATTCTTCAGCGCTCAGCCTTCTTCACAGTCCAACTCTCACATCCATACATGACCACTGGAAAAACCACAGCCTTGAATAGACGGACCCCTGTTGGCAAAGTAATGTCTCTGCTTTTGAATATGCTATCTAGGTTGGTCATAACTTTCCTTCCAAGGAGTAAGTGTCTTTTAATTTCATGGCTGCATTACCCATTACTGTATAGTATGTCTTTCTTCCTCCCATCTAATTGAAGGCAAAGGAAAAAAGGAACAATATACACATCTGAATGCAAAGTTCCAGAGAATACCAAGGAGAGATAAGAAAACCTTCCTAAGTGAACAGTGCAAACAAATAGAGGAAAACAATGGAATGGGAAAGACTAGAGCTCTCTTCAAGAAAATTAGAAGGAAACCAGAATTGAAAGAGACATATGTACCCCAATGATCATCACAACACTGTTTATAATAGCCAGGACATGGAAGCAACCTAGATGTCCATCAGCAGATGAATGGATAAGAAAGCTGTGGTACATATACACAATGGAGTATTACTCAGCCATTAAAAAGAATACATTTGAATCAGTTCTAATGAGGTGGATGAAACTGGAGCCTATTATACAGAGTGAAGTAAGCCAGAAAGAAAAACACCAATACAGTATACTAACGCATATATATGGAATTTAGAAAGATGGTAATAATAACCCTGTATACAAGACAGCAAAAGAGACACTGATGTCTAGAACAGTCTTTTGGACTCTGTGGGAGAGGGAGAGGGTGGGATGATTTGGGAGAATGGAATTGAAACATGTATAATACCATATATGAAACGAGTCACCAGTCCAGGTTCGATGCACGATACTGGATGCTTGGGGCTGGTGCACTGGGATGACCCAGAGGGATGGTACAGGGAGGGAGGAGGGAGGAGGGTTCAGGATGGGGAACACGTGTATACCTGTGGTGGATTCATGTTAATATATGGCAAAACCAATACAATATTGTAAAGTTAAAAAATAAAATTAAAAAAAAAAAAGAAAATTAGAGATACCAAGGGAACATTTCATGCAAAGATGGACAGAGTAAAGGACAGAAATGGTATGGACCTAAGAGAAGCAGAAGATATTAAGAAGAGGTGGTAGGAATAAACAGAAAAACTACACAAAAGAGATCTTAATGACCCAGATAACCACAATGGTGTGATGACTCACCTAGAGACAGGCATCTTGAAGTGCGAAGTAAAGTGGGCCTTAGGAGGCATCACTATGAACGAAGCTAGTGGAGGTGATAGAATCCCAGCTGAGCTATTTCAAATCCTAAAAGATGATGCTGTTAAAGTGCTGCATTCCAAAGCAAATTTGGAAAACTCAGTAGTGGCCGCAGGACTGGAAAAGGTCAGTTTTCATTCCAATCACGAAGAAGAGCCATGCCGAAGAATGTTCAAACTACCGCAGTATTACACTCATTTCACATGCTAGTAAGGTCCTACTCAAAATCATTCAAGCTAGGCTTCAACAGTATGTGACCAAGAACTTCCAGATATTCAAGCAGGATTTTAAAAAAGCAGAGGAAACAGATATCAAATTGCCAACATCCACTGGATCATAGAAAAAGCAAGAGAATTCCAGAAAAAAAAATCTACTTCTGCTTCATTGAATACACTAAAGCCTTTGTGCAGATCACAACAAACTGCAGAAAATCTTCAAGAGATGGTAATACCAGACCACCTTACCTACCTCCTGAGAAATATGTATGCTGGTCAAGAAGCAACAGTTAGAACTGGACATGGAACAATGGACTGGTTCATAGTTAGGAAAAGAGTACATCAAGGCTGTATATTGTCACCCTGCTTATTTAACTTATATGCAGGGTACATTATACGAAATGCTGGGCTGGATAAAGCACAAGCTGGAATCAAGGTTGCCAGGAGAAATTTCAATAATAGCTAATATCAATAAAGATATGCAGATGACACCACCCTTATAGCAGAAAGTGAAGAGGAACTAAAGATCCTCTTAATGAAGGTGAAAGAGGCAAGTGAAAAGCTGGCTTAAAACTCAACTATCAAAAAAAAAAAAAGATCATGGCATCCAGTCCCATCATTTCATGCGAATAGATGGGGAAACAATGGAAATAGTCACAGACTTTATTTTCTTGGGCTTCAAAATCACTGCAGATGGTGACGGCAGCCATGATATTCAAAGACACTTGCCCCTTGGAAGAAAAGCTATGAAAAGCCAAATAGCGTATCGTAAAGCCAACAAAGTCTGTACAGTCAAAGCTATAGTTTCTCCAGTAGTCCTGTATGGATGTGAGAGTTGGACCATAATGAAAGCTGAGCACTGAAGAATTGGTGCTTTTTAACTGTGGTGTTGGAGAAGACTCTTCAGAATCCCCTGGACTGCAAGGAGATCAAACCAGTCAATACTAAAATAAGTCAGTCGTGAATTTCATTGGAAGGACTTATGCTGAAGCTGAAGCTCCCATACTTTGGCCACCTGATGGGAAGAGCTGACTCATAAGAAAAGACCCTGACACTGGGGAAGATTGAAGTCAGGAGGAGAAGGTGATGACAGAGGACAAAATGGTTGGATGGCATCACTGCCTCGATGGACATGAGTCTGAGCAAGCTCTGGGAGATGGTGAAGGACAAGGAAGCCCGGTGTGCTACAGTCCATGGGGTCACAAAGAGTCAGACATGACCTAGCGATTAAACAACAACAAATGGAGGACTAATCTGGTGTGCTTGGTATTATTTTTTGTTTTATTTGCTATTTTGGAAAATTATAGGTTGAATTAATTATAAACACATAGGAACCAAGACACTATTTCTTAAATTAAAGGTCCAGGATTTTTAGCTCCAAGTTGCAGAAAAAGAACTGTACAAGAAAGGCAACATCCTCTAGTACATTTTAAAGCTTATATAATCATAATAATATTAAATATCATATAATGATTTAACAAAATTGTGTTGTAAATATACTGTGGTAATTGGAAAAAAAATTTTTGGTGGTGAGTATGGAAGGAGATACACATATACATGTATACATATTTACTTATAATATTAAATATTATATACAAGCCTATAATATTTATATAATATACTTTCTATATAAATATATGTAATTTTTTTTTTTTTTAGGAAAAAACCTATTTAAATCACAGCATGGAGGGAGTTCAATATCTTCACCCTAATACTACTGACTTTAATCTGCTGCATAGGAGTGAACTGTCCAATGTCAACAGATCCATAGAAGTATTCAGATAAGCAGAAAAAAAAGCTTCCTGAAGTATTTCATTCTTACCCCGGGTGCAGCAATAGCTTAACAATCTGCAGAGTAAGTTAGCCTCAAGAAAAGAAAGGGATACTGGTTATAGTTAAAGGGATATATTACGTAAAGTGAAAGGAGTATATATGGGCTTACAACATATGCAATATATGCAGTGTGTCATATATAATCTAAAACATTGAAAATAAACAAATAGGTTAAAAGTATCAGATAGATGAAATTTGTACAAAAATATGGAAGAATATAATAGAAAGAGCACTTTACAATTATTAAAGGAGATTGCCTCTAGTATGAAGAATTTGTGGTGGTGATTCAGGTAGCTTTTTTCCTTATGTGATAGCATTATTTGGCTTTTTATACTACATGCTTTTATAATTTTAATAAAACTCATAAAATAAAAAAGAAAACATAGGGGACAAAATATAAGTAAAGGCAAATTAAAAGCATATACAGTGTTTATTGCTGCTGTTGTTCAGCCACTCAGTTGTCTCTGAGTCTTTGTGAACCCGTGAACTGCAGCACGCCAAGCTTCCCTGTCCTTCATTATCTCCCTGAGTTTGCTCAAACCCATGTCCATTGAGTCAGTGTTGCCTCAACTTGGTTTATATACACTCCACTGTTCATTTCAACACTTTTTCACAATACCCAAGACATGGAAGCAGCCTAAATATCCATGAGCAGATGAATGGATGAAGAAGGTATCACATACATATGTGTGTGTATATATATATAATGGAATATTAATCATCTATTAAAAACAATGAAATAATGCCATTTGCAAATTTCTTTTTTAATTATAAAAAGAAAATAATTGTAGCCACCTTAAAAAAAGAATGTACAACGTTTACCCTTGGAAACCTAAGAATTAAAAGAACTATTCTTCAATCTCTAAGAGATATCATAGAACATGAATTCTTATTACAAACAAAAAATTTTTAAAAAGAGTACAAGTCAAAGCAAAGGATTTCTTTAAGTAGAAAAAAAAAGAAACCAAATTGACAAAGTTAAAGAATTGAAAGAAAAATCAACACTACAGAGAATGCCACTTTAAAAGTAATACTAACAACAAAATAAAATTAATGCAACAGGAAATGTCTTAGACACAATGGCAAGATTGAATAAATAATATTTAAAAAGGAAAACTGCAAAGAGTGAATATAATGTGTTACAATTCACGACAAATATATATCAGTTATAAAATATATATTTGCAAACAAACCTAACATATACATACATTTTAAAATAACACAATAATGTAGAAACTTAGCAGACAGTTCATATAGGTGTCATAACAAGTAATATCAAGTTCCACAGATGCTGGCAGCAATGTCTCCACTTTCATACAAGTAGCCACACGCCCTAAGTATGTCACTGAGATGGTTACATAAGAGGTTTCTAACTTTCTCGCCTTTGACTGTGTGGATCACAATAAACTGTGGAAAATTCTGAAAGAGATGGGAATACCAGACCACCTGACCTGCCTCTTGAGAAATTTGTATGCAGGTTAGGAAGCAACAGTTAGAACTGGACATGGAACAACAGACTGGTTCCAAACAGGAAAAGGAGTACGTCAAGGCTGTATATTGTCACCCTGCTTATTTAACTTATATGCAGAGTACATCATGAGAAACGCTGGACTGGAAGAAACACAAGCTGGAATCAGGATTGCCGGGAGAAATATCAATAACCTGAGATATGCAGATGACACCATCCTTTTGGCAGAAAGTGAAGAGTAACTAAAAACCCTCTTAATGAAAGTGAAAGAGGAGAGTGAAAAAGTTGGCTTAAAGCTCAACATTCAGAAAACGAAGATCATGGCATCTGGTGCCGTCACTTCATGGGAAATAGATGGGGAAACAGTGGAAACAGTGTCAGACTTTATTTTTGGGGGCTCCAAAATCACTGCAGATGGTGATTGCAGCCATGAAATTAAAAGATGCTTACTCCTTGGAAGGAAAGTTATGACCAACCTAGATAGCATATTCAAAAGCAGAGACATTACTTTGCCAACAGGGGTCCGTCTATTCAAGGTTGTGGTTTTTCCAGTGGTCATGTACGGATGTGAGAGTTGGACTGTGAAGAAAGCTGAGCGCTGAAGAATTGATGTTTTTGAACTGTGGTGTTGGAGAAGACTCTTGAGAGTCCCTTGGACTGCAAGGAGATCCAACCAGTCCATTCTGAAGGAGATCAGCCCTGGGATTTCTTTGGAAAGAATGATGCTAAAGCTGAAACTCCAGTACTTTGGCCACCTCATGCAAAGAGTTGACTCATTGGAAAAGACTCTGATGCTGGGAGGGATTGGGGGCAGGAGGGGAAGGGGACGACAGAGGATGAGATGGCTGGATGGCGTCACTGACTTGATGGACGTGAGTCTGAGTGAACTCCGGGAGTTGGTGATGGACAGGGAGGCCTGGCGTGCTGCGATTCATGGGGTCGCAAAGAGTCGGACACGACTGAGCGACTGAACTGAACTGAACTGAACTTTCCCACAGATATACATTAACATACAGATCAACTCCCTCGGAGAGAAATCCAAAAAGTAGTTGAGTGATTCCTCCATATTTGGGTGACTGAGAAAATATCCACATCAAATATCCACATACCAGCCTGTGCCTAGGTATGGACTAGAATCCTCAACAGACCCTGAAAGGATCAGTGGGTACTTCCCCAGCCTTCTCTCTCCAGCTCACTCCAACAATAAAGGCAAGTCAGCAGCATCTCCCTGGAAGGAGCTTATTCATACATCTAGCACACCAACTTTTGTGGTTGCTACACAAGGGACATTCCCTGAATCATCTTGTTCTGATAGTTAACAGGGTTTGCATTCATTAGTCTCACAGTAGTATAGCAAACAAACTCTGTTTTAAAACTGGTACTTGAGCACTCCCTATGGTTCTATGTTAGGCTCAGTGCAGAGGGAACAGGAAAAATAAACACTCATTCCCCAGTTTCTCCCTGGAAGGAGTTGACTAAATACATTCCCAGCTTCTGCCCCAGGGTCTAGTTTCTAATAAGCCTGCATCTAGGTGCTGACTGGGATCCTCCTGGAAGACCCAAAGAGCCAGCGGGCATTACCCTCAAATTTTCCCTCTGCGTGGCTTCAACAATAAAACCAAGTCTCCAGCTTCTCCTTGAAAGGAGCTTGTCTGCACTTTTAGCACTTCAAGGTCCACACAACTGATGGACCTTCAAATCACCTAGATCTGTTAACAAAGTCTATAGGTTTAGAATTCACAAGTCCATGTGAAAGTCACTCAGTATGTGTGACTCTTTGCAACCCCATGGACTACACAGCCCATGGAATTCTCCAGGCCAGAATACTGGAGTGGGTAGCCTTTCCCTTCTCCAGGTGATCTTCCCAACCCAGAGATAGAACCCAGGACTCCCACATTGCAGGAAGATTATTTACCAGCTGAGCCACAAGGGAAGCTCCCACAAATCCATAGAGCCATATTACATAACAAGTAGTTTTGAAACAGGCACACAGCATTTTCTGCAGCTATGACCTCTGGGTTCAGTTCAGAGGGAGTGGGCAAAAATGCCCATCTTCTGATTTCTCTCTGGAAAGAAATGCTTCCAAACTCATTTCATGAGACCAGTGTTACCTTGATACCAAAGACAGACAAGAACACAAGAAAAGAAAAGTACAGGCCAATACCCCTAGTGAACATCAGTTCAGTTCAGTTCAGTCGCTCAGTCGTGTCTGACTCTTTGCGACCCCATGAATCACAGCACGCCAGGCCTCCCTGTCCATCACCAACTCCCGGAGTTCACTCACACTCGCGTCCATCGAGTTGGTGATGCCATCCAGCCATCTCATCCTCTGTTGTCCCCTTCTCCTCCTGACCCTAATCCCTCCCAGCATCAGAGTCTTTTCCAATGAGTCAACTCTTCACATGAGGTGGCTAAAGTACTGGAGTTTCAGCTTCAGCATCATTCCTTCCAAAGAAATCCCAGGGCTGATCTCCTTCAGAATGGACTGGTTGGATCTCCTTGCAGTCCAAGGGACTCTCAAGAGTCTTCTCCAACACCACAGTTCAAAAGCATCAATTCTTCCACGCTCAGTCTTCTCCACAGTCCAACTCTCACATCCATACATGACCACAGGGAAAACCATAGCCTTGACTAGACGGACCTTAGTTGGCAAAGTAATGTCTCTGCTTTTGAATATGCTATCTAGGTTGGTCATAACTTTCCTTCCAAGGAGTAAGCGTCTTTTAACATAGATATACAAAAAATCTTCAAAAATATTTCCAAACTGAATTCAACAGTAGAGTAAGAGGATTGTACACCATGATAAAGTGAGATATATTCTTTGGATGCAAGAATGGGGTGGACATATGCAAATGAGTCAGTGAGATATATCACATTAAAAAATTGAAGATAAAAATCATATGACCATCCCAATAAACACAGAAAAAGTACTTGATAAAATTCAACATCCTGTCATGAAAAAGACTCTCAATGATTTAAGCATAAAGGGAATATACCTCAACATAATAAAAGTCATATAGGACAAGCCCACATTTAATGTCCCCAACAGTGAAATTCTGAAAGATTTTCCTTTAAGATCAAGAACAAGACAAGTGTGCCCGCTTTATCACTTTTATTAAACACAGTTCTGAAAGTCCTAGCTAGAACAATTAGAAAAGAAAACAAAGCAAAAGGCATCCAAATTGGAAAGGAAGAAGTGAAATTATCTCTATTTACAGATGACATGATCTTATAAATAAAACCCTAAAGACTCCACCAAAAATTTATTAGAATAAAGAAATTTAGTAAAATTGGAAGACAAAAAATCAATAGGCAAAAATTATATACATTTCTCTGCATTAATAATGAACTATGAGAAAAAGGAAATATAAAAAATCATTTACACGTGTATAACCAAAGAGAACTATGGTGTTGGAGAAGACTGTTGAGAGTCCCTTGGACAGCATGATCAAACCAGTCAATCCTAAAAGAAATCAGTCTTGAATATTCATTGGAAGGACTGATGCTGAAGCTGAAGCTCCAATACTTTGGCCACCTGATGTGAAGAATTGATTCATTGTTATTGGAAAAGACACTGATGTTGGGAAAGATTGAAGTCAGGAGGAGACGGGGATAACAGAGGATGAACTGGTTGGATGGCATCACTGCCTCGGTGGACATGAATTTGAGCAAGCTCCAGGAGTTGGTGATGGACAGGGAAGCCTGGCATGCTGTAGTCCACGGATTCACAAAGAGTTGGATGACTGAGTGACTAAACTGAACTGAAACATAAACTTAATTTTAAAACATCAAGATGGTAGTGTCAGCAACAGTATGTTAGATATTTAGAAAATTAAATTATTTTCCCAAAGAGTCCTTTTTCGAAACTCTAGCTAATTTTTCTCTTCCTTCCCATGTTTGTTGCTCTCTATCTGAGTGAAAGTGAAGTCACTCAATCGTGTCCAACTCTTTGCGACCCCATGAACTGCAGCCCACCAGGCTCCTCCATCCATGGAATTTTCCAGGCAAGAATACTGGAGTGGGTTGCCATTTCCTTCTCCAGGAGATCTTCTTGACTCAGGGATTGAACCCAGGTCTCCTGCATTGTAGGCAGATGCTTTACCATCTGAGCCACCAGGGAAGTCTCTAAGTACTACCTTATTTGATTCCCTTAAGCATTTACGACTAAATTAAATTATTTATTTACATTTTCCTTCACTAGAATGTAATACTCCTGAAGACAGAATCTTTATAACACCATTTCTAGATGCTAAGCATTTATTGACTGTGTAACCATAAAAGATGAGATAATTGGGGCCCTTATGCTTCCTTCTACCTCCCCTCTGCCAGATATTATTATTTTTATTACTCTTTTATTTATATTATTTATTTTTATCTTTATTACCCTCAAGGTATACTACAACTATGTTTTGTTGTATTCTCAGTTCCAACAAGTCCTTAGCCTTAATTTTATATGAAAATTAATTAAATGCTCATCATCATTCCCTTTACCACAGTTTACTCTTTTCAAGTTTCTGCATTCTGATTCCATACTCAATTAGCTGCATTTGACCACTGGGAAAATTTTCCAAGAAGAGTCACTAAATGTTATTTCCTTGCGTCTTCTGATGTTTGAGGATGTCTGTTAATTGCCTTCATAATTGAAACTCATATCAGCTGGATAATTTATAATTGAGTCACATTTATTTTTCATTTAATTTTATAAACATAATTTCTTTGTCTTCTGGCCCATATGTTACAGTGGAAAAGGCTGAAGTCAGCCAGAGCTTTTCACCCTTGCAGATAATTTGTCATTTTCCCTGAATATGTATGCATTTCTCTCTTTTCCTAGAACTTAAATGTCAGTTTTCTGGACTGATTTTTTTTTTAATAGCATAGTTCTCTTTTCATATTGAGAATAATTTCCCTCTATTTCAGAAGAACGTTTCTTCATGACCACTTTTAATTCATTATTTTCTTTCCCATTGATTGACTTCTTGACTTCATCAAAGCAAATTACACTTGTCTGTTCAACTTTTTCTCTCTCTACATTAAACTTTCTTCATATTATTCTTTCTTCCATCTATATTATCTATTATTTCTCATTGCATATATTATTTCCCATATATTAAGGGAGATTGTCATTAAACAACATATGGAAAAACATTATAAAATTACAAATCTTGAGAAATGGTGCAAGGAAAAAAAAAACTTTAATAGTTATATAGAAAATGAAAGTTGCTCAGTCGTGTCCAACTCTTTGGAGCCCCATGGACTGTATAGTCCCTGGAATTCTCCAGGCCAGAATACTGGAATGGGTAGCTTTTCCCTTCTCCAGGGGATCTTCCCAACCCAGGAATTGAACCAGGGTCTCCTGCATTGCAGGTAGATTCTTTACCAAATGAGCTTAGTGATATAGGGGGTCCTAATTTATACTAGGTAATTTATACTAGGTCCCCCATAGTGATATAGGGGGTCCTAATTTATACTAGGTAATCAGGAAAGAGTTCTCAGTAGAAGCGATATTTAAGCTGTGAAGTAAATGTTGAGTTAATCAGGTAAAGAGTTAGTGGGAAATCATTGGGACAAATTGCATATAGAGGAAATAGCTTGTCTCTCTCTGCACCAGGAAAATAATTGGTGTTTGAAGAACCAAAAGACAGTCTGTATAGCTGAAGTACAATGAATGCCAGAAAAAAATAAAATGATTTGGAATGGTTTTTGAAAGGAAAGGAAAATCATATAGAGCAACAGTAGATAAAAGAGTCATTGTTTAGTTGCTAAGTCTTGTTCAACTCTTTCACAACCCCATCAACAATAGCCTGCCAGGCTCCTCTGTCTATGGGGTTCTCCAGGCAAGAATACTGGAGTCAGTTGCCCTTTCCTTCCCCAGGAGGTCTTTCCCACCCAAGGATTGAACCCACATCTTCTGCTTGGTAGGCAGATTCTTTACCACCTGGGAATCCCAAAAGGATTCTATTTTATTCTAAATTAGATTATAATTCAATCAAGTTATTTTTAAAGGAGAGATACGAGGTATTTGTAGTAATAAATAAAATATCACCTCATTAGCAGTATGAAATTTAAGGGGTAGAACAAATATGTGATGAATAGAGTAACAAGTAGATATAGTGTGAAGAAGTATTGGTAATGGTTTGTATAATGGTGATAGCAGTGGACTTGAAAAGAGATGCATAAATTTAAGATATTTGGGGGAAGTAGAACTGACAGAATTTTGCAATGTGTTGAGGGTTGCATATGTGAATAAAAAAGAATGTCAAGGAAACCTTCATATTTCTGAAATACACAAGGAGAGGTATAGACACTATTTACCAAATCAGAAAAATTAGAAAGGAGAGTCACGTTGCCTTGGTTGTGAGAGGTTGAAACATAAGGATCACTCTGTATATATATTAAATTTGTGATGCCCATTAAATAGCAATGTGAGATGTGGAGGAGGCAGCTGTAATATGAATTTGATACTTAGAGTTCTTAATAACTGTTAGACAAAAGAGTCTAGGCATCATAATCAGTGGTTGCAGCACACAAGCTCAGCAGTTCCGGCTCACGGGCTCTAGAGCGCAGGCTCAGTGGTTGTGGCGCATGCGCTTAGTTGCTCAGAAGTGTGTGGAATCTTCCCAGACCAGAGATCAAACCCACGTCCCCTGCACTGGCAAGCAGATTCTTACCCACTGTGCCACCAGGGAAGTACCTGAATGTAATACTTAATTACGTAACGCTAACATAGCGTTCAGAGACTATTCATAGAAAATTTTAAATATAGTGAAATACTTATAGAATACTTAGAAGTTACCATTTAAAGCTTTACTCAGATTAACTCACTAAATCCATATAATAAAGCCAGTAAGTAACTAGTAAGTTACTCTTATTCTAGTTTTAACAATGAACATTCTGAGGCAAAGAGAGGTACATGCTCTAGGACACACAGCTAATTAATTACATGTCTAGAATAAAGAAAATTAAAGGAAAGAGTAGAGGAAAAAAGAAGTAAGGATGATTCTAAAAGACCCATGTACCCCAATGTTGATAGAAGCACTGTTTACAATAGCCAAACATGGAAGCAACCTAGATGTCCATTGACAGATGAATGGATAAAGAAGCTGTGGTACATATATACAATGGAATATTAGCCATAAAAAGGAATGAATTTGAATCCATTCTAGTGAAGTAGATGAAACTAGAGCCTGTTATACAGAATGAAGTAAGTCAAAAAGAGAAAAACAAATATCATATATTAATGCAAATACATGAAATCTAGAAAAATGTTACTGGTGAACCTATTTGCAGGGCAGCAATAGAGACACAGACATAGAGAACAGGCTTGTGGACACAGCGGGGGAAGCAGAAGTGGGATGAATCCAGAGAGTAGCATTGAAACATCTACATTACCTATGTAAAATAGATAGCCAGAGAGGACAGACAGACTGCAGCCCAGGGGAGAGTTTTTGTGGTTCTTCTGATTTCAGGTGATGGGCAGGGTTGGGCTGGTGCTATGATCTCTCTAACTCAATAGTTCCATGATTCTATGATGTCACTGAAGAGAGAAGAATTGGGAGCTGGGCTCGGCTCCAGCTACGCCAATTCCTCCGTCCTCTGGATTCTGATAGTTTTGGGGATGAGGGGAGATGAGCTGAGTTCCAGCTCAGTCTCCCCTCTAGCCACCTCAGCCCCCACCACATTTATGGAGAGAAATTAACCAGGGTGAGTCCACACCACCAGAACAAGCCGAGCATCTTTTATGAAGCTGATCAAAAGAACAACAATAAAAACATCCTTTTATTCTTCTGTTTCTAGAAAACTTAAAGAACAAGAGAACTACATTCACACTGAGCTGGAAAACATATTTGGACAATCTGTGATTGTGAGAGTAGATGAGTCGTCTAGTTAACCATATGAACTTTGAAACCACAGCATTCACTTTCTTCATCATCCTTCTAATTTGCCTCAGTTGCATCTTCCTTTTATTGGTGGTTTTTTTATATAAATGGTATAAATCCATGCTGATAAATTGGGATCAGACTTTAAGTCAGTAGCAAATGTATCTAGTAATAATATAAAGCAATTTAAAATAGAGCAAATAATAATGCTGTAGGTATCTGTTTTTTCTATTTCAGGGTTTTAGAAATGCTAATTTCCTGCTTAAAAGTGAAGTTCCTTTCCAAGTCTTCACATCAAGACCTTTCTTTCTTTTCCACACTTTCTCCTTTGTGATTATAGTTCCCAAAGCAGGACAGATGAAGAGACAGAAAAAGGTCCTTGTACAGAAAATGAAGGTGAAGATTGTCCAGCTGCTAATACAGAGATGAACAATTTAGACAACCAAGAAAAGTAAGTCCGCACCTTAGGATGTGCTGGAACACCATTTTTGTGTGTGACCATGAGGGCTAAGATGCATGAATTTTAAAAACCTTGCTGATTGATTTTCTAGGACTCTTGCACCTGCAAGGCATGGCATTCTTGTCCAGAGACGGAGTAAAGATGCGATGACCACACCCTTAGGAAATAGAGAGGATGTGGAGGGTGAAGAAGAGAACAAAATAAAAGAGAAGCAAAAGCCTGAGAATGCTAGAGAAAATGGTCAAGAGGTGATATGCTTTTCTACTCTTAAGAGGCATTTAGTATTTAAAGAAGAGGTAAATTCCTTGGCTAGGTATATTGAAGGATGGTCTTGTTTGTAACTTAGGTTTGTATCTGGAAGGAGTGCAGTGTTGACAATCATTTAAACCACCCTTCTTAGCTTATTGGTTCATTTTGTTAAACCAATTACACATGCCATGCCTGGACACTTGCTCCATCTTCATCCTTACATTTGTGGTTTTCTTAATAATTCCCTTTCATTTTGCTTTATTCAGAATCCTAAGGTGTTAGAGCTGGAGGAGATCATTTAGGGAGCCAACCCTCTTATGTTACGAGTGAGAAAATAAGATGAATTGTTGAAGTCACTCCTCCTCCCTAGTCAGGCTCAGGACCAGATGCCAAAGACCTGCTCTACTTCTGGGTTCCTTCTACAACAGCTTGTAAACATTGTCGGGGCCTTCTTGAACTCCGTGTTTGAGGCTGCCTAATAACAACAGCTCACATGTCCTCCTAACATGAGACCCATGACCACTTGGAGACAGAATGGTGATCCAGGTGGCTCTTGGGTTTGCCTCCTTTGTAGAGAAAATAACACATGTTGCCAGATGCTATTTGAATATAGCAGTGTGTGCTTTTATAACCATAGAAATATGAAAATTATGCCTTTATGGATTATTACTGCTTTTCTGTATCATTTAGAAATCCTTTTTCTGTTTCTTACTAACAATATACATATAACCCATATTTTTTAAAAGCAGGGCTTGTTGTATTCATAAATTTATCATTGATATTATTTGTTATATTCTCTTACAGGATGACTATTTGCAAAAATCACTCATACCTCTCACTGGAAGTTCTTCAGTTGTTGATAACCATAAAAGACCCTTAAAAGGAGTCACATTTTCTAGGGAGGTAATCGTTGTGGACCTTGGAAAGGACAATCCTATGGCTCGAAGCTATACTCGATTACATAAAGAGAGAAAGTGAAGCTCAAAAAAGGCTGAGAGCAAAAGAAATGTAACCTTAGACTAACAAGGAAATGACTGGGGGTGCAAAATCATGTTGAAACAGCAAAATAATGGGGAATTATGCAAATATGGATAATATTTTATCTTTGTGCAGAAAAGGTGGACTATGTGCAAAATTCTATAAGTAAAATACCCAGGGCAACTCAAATGTGAGTTCAAGAAATTGATTGTATTAAGTGTCCTTAAAACTCTGTCTACTCAAACACTGTTGTACCATGTGAATAAAGTTATTTGTGTTTGTGCAGATGTCTTTTAGGTCATATTCAAGGGGGATTTTGGAAACAGCCCAGGTTCTTGGTGCTTTGATCATAGGCATTTAGAATCAAATAACATTACTGCTAACATCATGGAAACTTTCAGTAAGTAGGACTTGGGTCTCCTCGACATAGTTCCCTTTGAATTCAGTCCTGAAATCTTTCTTGTCCTGACAACTCCTTTTTTTTTCTAATTTAAATATATATATATATATATTTATATATAATATAATAATATATAATAAAAAGGCAGAGAGGTGAAAATGTGTGTTGAGCCTGGTAGCTGGAGGCGTGTTGAGAGTTAAGAGTGAAGTGTGGTGAGGGGTCCGAGTACAGTAACTCTGAGGATTCCAGGCTAGAGAGAGGTACTGGGTAGAGAATGCAGTAAAGTAGTGTGTGCTGGGGGTGGGGGTCTACAGTAATATCCATCCAGAGCCCTAGAGTCCAGGAACTGTCTACAAGCACTGAAAAATATTGGTCTTTCACCTGATGGTAACATTAATTTTTTTTTGCCTGCATCCCACAGCATGTGGGATCCAACTTACCCTGTCAGGGATGGAGCCTGTGCCCCTTGCAGTGGAAGCACAGTCTTAAGCACTGGACTGCCAAGGAAGTCCCAACATTAAAAATTTTTTAATTTAATTATTGTAAAATACACATAAAATCTACCACCTTAATGATCTTAAGTGCACAGTTAAGTAATACTAAGTACACTCACATTGTACAGACATCACTTACATCCACAGTACTCCTCATTTTGCTGAACTCTAAGTCTACCCATTAAACACTAACTCCTCATTTGCTACCACCCCAACCCCTGGTAACTACCAACCTACTTTCTATCTCTATGAATTTGACTACTCTAAGTACCTCATACAAGTGGAATTGCAGTATTTGTCCTTCTGTGACCAACTTCTTTCACCCAGCATAATGTCCTCAAGGTTTATCCATGTGTCAGAATTTCCTTTCTTTTAAAGCCTGAATAATATTCCATTTTTTTTTGCATATTCCAAATGTTTATACATTTATCCATTAATGAATACTTTGGGTTGCTTCATTTTTTGTCTACTAAAAATAATGCTGCTCTGAATGTTTCAAATTCTAATATGAAATTTCAGACCTAGATGACCATTTATTTCCATATGAGTATTTCCATATGAGGGCTTCCCTGGTGGCTCAGATGGTAAAGAATATGTCTGTGGTGCTGGAGATCCCAGGTTCAACACCTGGGTTGGGAAGATACCTTGGAGAAGGAAATGGCAACCCACTCCAATATTCTTGCCTGGAGAACTCCAAGGACAGAGGAGCCTGGTGGGCTACAGTCCATGGGGTCGCACATGGGGTTGCAAAGAGTCAGACACTATTGCATAACTACTAACACTTTCACTCTTTTTTTGTTTCCATATGATGTCATGATTTCATTGCCTATATCTGAATTTATAAAACCAAGTTACTTTTTCACAAACTGACAAGAGTATTGAAGAATGAATCCATAAATGGCGCATCTATGTCAAAGTAAAGGCCAGTTTCCTGGTGAGTGGACTGTACTAGCTGAAGTTTTGTAAAACTTTCAGTAGAAGAAAATGGTAGGAAAATGGGCCATCAGTGCCTACGATAGTACAGACACCCGAAATTCCAAAAAGACCAATCAATGTGCCACCACTATGGGGTGAGTCAAATTCAATGTTAACTTGAATTTTATTAGTTTTTATGCTTCTGTTTGTATTTTGTTTGTAAATTTGTTTTGATTTGATTTTTTTAAAGATACCTGGCTAAAAATGTTCAAGACAGCTCTGATTTTTCTGAAAAATGTTAATTAGTTTGGCTGCGCCGGGTCTTAGCTGGGGTACTCGGGACCTTTGATCTTTGTATTGGCACACAGGGGTCATTTACCGCGGCATATGGGATCCAGTTCTCTGACTAGGGGCGCAATGCTCCCCTTGCATTGGGAGCACGCAGTCCTAGCCACTGGGCCACCAGGGAAGTCCCTGTTTTGATTTTAGAATTGAATGAGAGCACTAAAGATATTCAGTTTTATGTTTCAACACAGTTTAAAAGTTACCCTATATATACTGAACAATTCAAGGTCATTGTGTGTGTGTTGCGGGGTAAGTCCCTGAGAATTCTACTACAGGATTAGGTTATTGATTACCTGGGAGATAAATGGAGATGACTGTAGTGACAATTCAGGGTTTAAGGATGAGGGTCTGGAACAGAGAGGTGGCAGAACACAAAGTAAAGAACATCAGTTTCTGGTTAGATGCGGGAAAATGAGAGGACTCGACAGTGACTCCTGAGTTTGGAAACCTGATGGTCAGAAAGAGGCAAGTCCAAAGAAGTGACTGGTGGGAAGGAAATGATTAGCTAGATTTTAGCTCTGCTGAACTTGAGATGTTTGCCTGCGGGGCAGGAATAGAGATGCAGATATAGAGAATGAACCTTTGGAACAGTGAAGGAAGAAGAAGGTGGGACGAATTGAGAAAGTAGGATTGACATATATACATGTGTTTGTAAAACAGATAGCTAGTGACAAGCTGCTGTAGAGCACAGGGAGCTGGACTGGTGCTCTGTGAGGACCTGGAGGGGTGGGATGGGGTGGTGGGAGGCTCAACAGGGAGGAGATATTTGTATACTTGAGTGGATTCACATTGTTGTACAGCAGAAACTAACACAACATTGTAAACCAATTATCCTTCAATTAAAAAAAAAATTACAGAAAAAGTTGTACAAGTAGTACAGAGAACTATATATGCTTTCACTCAGATTCCCCAATTAACTGTTTGCCATATTTGTATTACCATCCTCTCTCTCCATAAAATTCATGTTTTAAGCATTTGAGAGTCAGATGCAAACATACTGTATCACTCAGCCTTAGCACTTCAGCACAAATTTCCAACAAACTGGGACATCTTCCCACGTAATCAACCATCAATTAACATTGATACACTTGCTGACTAATCCACAGGCCTCACTCAACATTTGCTGGTTGTCCCAGTTATATTCTTTGTAGGTCCAGGATCCAGTTCAGGATAACACTTTCTGTTTAGCCATCATTCTTTGGTCTCTTCAATTTGGACAGGTTCCTCAGACTTTCTTTGACTTTTTTGACCTTGACACGTTTGAAGATTGCAGATCAATTACTTTGTAGCATGTCCCTCACTGTTGGACTTGGCTGATGTAACTTCATGATTAGGTTCAGGTCATGTACCTTTAGCAAGAATATTCAAGAGGTGATCCTGTGATCTCAGTGCATCGTATCAGGAGGCATGTGCTGTCATATGTATTGATGTAATTTAATTTTTACCACTTGGTTTTGTCAGATTTCTCCCCTGTAAATTAATAAGTGGTTTTTACTTATTAATAAATAATATTAGTTGACAGCCTACAGAAAGGAAAGCCTTCTCTTCCCTCCTACTCAATCACTTATTCAATATATCAGTATGAACTTTTAGATCCTGTTTTGTTCAGTGGGTTATAGTCCTTTACGATCATTATTTATTTGGATATTCACATGTTCCCAGATAGGGCCAAGGGAGCCCCTTCCAAATGGCTCTTGGGTCTTTAGACATATTTGAGCACTCTGTTGTATAAGATGTTCCAAGCTCATCTTATACTTTCTCTGCCCCAGCCCTGGAATCAGCTATTTCTTTAGGGGAGAATGCTATTCCAAAAATAAGATCTGCATGCTAGGCATGCTCATAGCTCCTGGGTTATCATTGCTTCTAGAATTTTTCAGTGGACAGAGGTAGGAAATGTATGTATGCACAAACACATGATATACACATATGCAGACATATAATACATATTAATTATCTACAAATGATCCTCAAACTTAGTGGCTTAAATAATAATTCTGTATTATCTCTCATGGTTTATGAGGGCCAGGAATTCAAAGTGCATACAATGGGGAATGACTTGTTTCTGTGCCATGATGTTTGGGTCTTTGGGGCTGAAATCATCCAAAGGTTGTTCATTCACATGTGTGGCACTTGCTGCTGGCTGTCAGGGTCAGGAGCTATCCCTGGAACACCTACATATGGCCTGCCATGGGACCCTGGCTTACTCACAAGTTGGTGACTGGATTCCAAAATCAAGTAATGAGAGAGAGAAAGAAGGTGAATTTTTATATCCTTTTTATAACCTAGCATTGGAGGTCATCTAAACATTAAGTTCTAGACTAGAAATCTTTTCAAGAAAGTTAGAGATACCAAGGAAACATTTCATGCAAAGATGGACACAATAAAGGACAGAAATGGTATGGACCTAACAGAAGCAGAAGATATTAAGAAGAGATGGCAAGAATACCAAAAAACTACACAAAAAAGATCTTCATGACCCAAATAAACATGATCGTGTGATCACTCAACCTAGACCCAGACATCCTGGAATGCAAAGTCAAGTGGGCCTTAGGAAGCATCACTATTAACAAAGCTAGTGGAGGTTATGGAATTCCACTTGAGCTATTTAAAATCCTAAAAGATAATGCTGCTAAAGTGCTGCACTCAATATACCAGCAAATTTGGAAAACTCAGCAGTGGCCACAGGACTGGAAAAGGTCAGTTTTCATTCCAATCCCAAAGAAGGGCAATGCCAAAGAATGTTCAAACTATTGCACAATTATCTCACACACTAGCAAAGTAATGCTCAAAATTCTCCATACCAGGCTTCAACAGTATGTGAATCAAACTTCCAGATGTTCAAGCTGGATTTAGAAAAGGCAGAGGAATCAGAGATCAACTTGTCAACATCTATTGGCTCATAGAAAAAGCAAGAGAATTCCAAAAAAACATCTGCTTTACTGATTACGCTAAAGCCTTTGACTGTGTAGATCACAAAAACTATGGAAAATTCTTCAAGACATGAGAATACCATACCACCTTACCAGCCTCATGAGAAATCTGTATGCAGGTCAAGAGGCAACAGTTAGAACCAGACATGGAACAATAGGCTGGTTCCAAATTGGGGAAGGAGTTTGTCAAGGCTGTATATTGTCACCCTGCTTATTTAACTTATATGCAGAGTACATTATGTGAAATGCCAGGCTGGATGAAGCACAAGCTGGAATCAAGATTGCCAGGAGAAATATCAATAACCTCATCTATATAGATGATACTACCCTTGTGGCAGAAAGTGAAGAGGAACTAAAAAGCTTCCTGATGAAAGTGAAAGAGAAGAATGAAAAAGCTGGCTTAGAACTCAACTTTCAAAAAACTAAGATCATGGCATCTGGTCCCATCACTTCAGGGCAAATAGATGGGGAAACAATGGAAACAGTGACAGACTTTATTTTCTTGGGCTCCAAAATCACTGCAGATGGTGACAGCAGCCATGAAATTAAAAAACGCTTACTCCTTGGAAGAAAAGCTATGACCAACCTAGACCACATATTAAAAAGCAGACACATTACTTTGCTGACAAAGGTCTGACTAGTCAAAACTAGTGTTTTTCCAGTAATCATGTATGGACACGAGAGTTGGACTATAAAAAAGCTAAGCACTGAAGAATTGATGACTTTGAACTGTGGTGTTGGAGAAGACTCTTGAGAGTCCCTTGGATTGCAAGGACATCCAACCAGTCCATCCTAAAGGAAATCAGTCCTGAATATTCATTGAAAGGACTGATGCTAAAGCTGAAACTCCAATACTTTGGCCACCTGATGGAAGAACTCACTCACTGGAAAAGACCCTGATGTTGGGAAAGATTGAAGGCAGGAGGAGAAGGGGACAACAGAAGATAAGATGGTTGGACGCCATCACCGACTTGATGGACATGAGTTTGAGCAAGCTCCGGGAGTTGGTGAAGGGCAGAGAAGCCTGGCATGCTGCAGTCCATGGGATCTCAAAGAGTCAGACTGAGAGACTGGACTGAGTGAGACATTAAGTTCAGCCCACATTCAAGGGCAAGGAGATTATACTCTACCTTTTGAAGGAAAAGAATTTTTTAAAAACCCACCAAAATGTGGATCTACTTTAAAACCACCACAGTATCAATATCTATAGCTATCCTTATGAAAGATCATGAGCTCATACCAAACTTTCAATTCCAATCCAGCAAGGTCTAGTCTAGCTTCCCCTGCTCCATAATTTCCTTCCCTGATAGTGAGAAACCTGGTTCCCATTACACTCAATTTATTTCTGTATTTTCTCAATCCCACTGTATGTCACTATGCAGCAAACACAGGGCCATATATCCCTGGCTCCACTGATTTGGTTATTATTATACCGGAAAAGTTTATTTTTTTGAAAGTCTATTTTTTAAATAAATTTTTAAATTTAATATTTATTTTATATTGGCGATACAGCTGATTTACAATGTTAGTTTCAGGTACCAAGCAAACTGATTCCGTTATATATATATCCATTCTTTTACATATTCTTTTCCTATACAGGTTATTATACAATGAGTTGAGTACCCTGTGTTATACAGTAGGTCCTTATTAATTATCTGTTTTATATATATTAGTGTGTATATGTTTAAAAATGGTAAAAATTAATTTCTCAGTCATGTCTGACTCTTTGCAACCCCATGGACTGTAGCTTGCCAGGCTCCCTGTCCATGGAATTCTCCAGGCAAGGATACTGGAGTGGGTAGCTGTATGTTATCCCCAAACTAATTTATCCCTCCCCTCCACCTTTTCCCTTTGGTAACCATAGATTCAGTTTTGGAGTCTATGGATCTGTTTCTATTTTGTAAATGTCCATTTGTATCATCTTTATAGAATCCACATATGAGTGATTTCATGATATTTATCTGTCTGACTTACTTCACTTAGTATGATAATCTTTAGATCCATCCATGTTGCTGCAAATGGCATTATTTTATTTTTTATAGCTAAGCAGCTATTCCACTGTGTATATATACCACATCTTCTTTCTCCATTCATCTGCTGATGGACATTTAGGCTGCTTCCATATCTTGGCTATTGTAAAAAGTGCAATAATGAACATTGGGTTCGTGTATTTTTTGAATTATGTTCTTTGTGAGATAAATGCTCAGGAGTGGGATTGCTGGATCACATGGTAGTTCTGCTTTGATTAGTTTAGGAAACCCCCATATAGTTCTCCATAGTGGTGGTACCAATTTACATCCCCACCAATGGCGTTAGAGGATTCCCTTTTCTGCACAACCTCTCCAGCATTTATTGTTTGTAGACTTTTTGATGATGGCTGTTCTGACTGATGTAAGATGGTATCTCATTGTAGCTTTTTAAAATTATTGTATTTACTTATTTTTGATGTGGACCATTTTTAAACCTTGTTTTTGTCTGCGCTGGGTCTTTGTTTGTCCAGACTTTTCTCTAGTTGTGGCAAATGGGGGTTCCTCTCTAGTTGCAGTGCACTGGCTTCCCATTGCAGTGGTTTCTCTTGTTGCAGAATAAGGGCTCGAAGGCACACGGGCTGCAGTAGTTGTGGCTCCCAGGCTCTAGAGAACGGGCTCAATAGTTGTGGCTCACAGGCTTAGTTGCTCCACAGCATGTAGGATCTTCCCAGATTCGGGATCAAACGTGTGTCTCCTGCATTAGCAGGAAGATTCTCTACCACTGAACTACCAGGGGGGCCCTCTCATTATAGTTTGGATTTGTATTTCTCTAATAATTAGTGATTTAGCATCTTTTCTTGGGCTTTTTGATATGTCTTCTCAGGAGAAATGTCTATTTAGATCTTCTGCCCAGTTTTTGATTGGGCTGTTGGTTTTTGTTTTGTTTTGTTTTGTCTTGTTTTTATATTGAGCTGCATGAGATGCTTGTATGGTTGCTTAATTTGCTAATATTTTTTTCCTTTCTGTGGGTTGTCCTTGTTTTGCTTATGGTTTCCTTTACTGTACAAGAGCTTTTAAGTTTAATTAGGTCCCATTTGTCTATTTCTGTTTTTATTTTCATTACTCCAGCAGATGAATGAAAAAAGATGTTGCTTATGTTTTCCTCTAACAGTTTTATAATAACTGGTCTCACATATAGGTCTTTAACTCATTTAGAGCTTATTTTTGTGTATGGCGTTAAAGAATGTTCTAGTTTCTTTTTTTAACATGAAGCTGTCCAGTTTTCCCAACACCACTTATTGAAGAGCCTGACTTTTCTCCATTATATAGTTTTGCCCCCTTTGCCATAGATTAATTGATCATAGGTCCATGGGTTTATTTCTGGGTTTTCTATCCTGTTGCATTGATCTATATTTTTGTTTTTGTGACAGAGTCATACTGTTTTGTTTACTGTAGCTTTGCAGTATAGTCTGAAGCCAGGGAACCTGGTTCCTCGAGCTCTGTTTTTCTTTCTCAGAATTGCTTTGGCTCAGTTCAGTTCAGTTCAGTCACTCAGTCGTGTCCGACTCTTTGCGACCACATGAATCACAGCACACCAGGCCTCCCTGTCCATCACCAACTCCCGGAGTTCACTCAAACTCATGTCCATCGAGTTGGTGATGCCACCCAGCCATCTCATCCTCTGTCGTCCCCTTCTCCTCCTGCCCCCAATCCCTCCCAGCATCAGGGTCTTTTCCAATGAGTCAACACTTCGCATGAGGTGGTCCAAGTACTAGAGTTTCACCTTTAGTGTCATTCCCTTCAATGAACACCCAGGACTGATCTCCTTCAGAATGGACTGGTTGGATCTCCTTGCAGTCCAAGGGACTCTCAAGAGTCTTCTCCAACACCACTTTGGCTATTTGCGGTGAAAATTAGCATTTCCATGCAAATTTAAAATTTTTTCTTCTAGTTCTGTGGAAAAGCCTATTTTTAAGAACATTTGTGACAAAAGGATGATTTCCATATTTATAAAAAAAAACTGTTAAGAGCACTCAGAATCATAAGAATTATTTCACCCATAGAAATAAGAAAAATGTAAATAACTTAAAATGGTAATTTTTGTAAAAGTATGAAGTCATGATGAGCATTTAAAAATTTGGCCATTAACTTTTATGTCTACACATATTATCTTTGCCTATTTTAATTAATTTATTTTTGGCCACACCATGAGGCTTGCAAGATTTAGTTCCCTGACCAGGGATTGAACCCAGGCCCTGGCAGTGAAAGCACTGAATATTAAGCACTGGACCACGAGGGAATTTCCCTCTTTGCCTTTTTTATGCATTTGTGCCAAGGCCACCCCTCGGGGTGCTCCTAACCAATATCTGAACTGGCAAGGGTTACTGGCAAGATTCAGGACTCCTTCAATATGAACACTGGCTCTAGGTGTTGCCAGTGGGTTGTCTGGGAAATCTAGACTGGTGGTGGCTTAGCAGCTAAGTCGTCTCCAACTCTTGTGACCCCATGAACTGTAATAGAAGTGTCAATTTAGTATTGTTTGGAGTTTGGTGGTGTACAGGTGTTATGCAGAGGGGAGGGTGAGGATAAGACAACAAAAACATTTTTAAGTGATTCGTTCATGCTTGGAATTGTTCTAAGAACTTCAGTTGTATTCATTTCCTTTAACTTCACATTGCCTATGAGGTTGGGGGCAGATACTGCTAGTTATCCCCCAATATCTATTCTTTCTTGGGAGCAGGACTCCCAGGTGTCGGCCAGCCAGGCCATGTAGCTGACTAGAATAAAGACGGCACTTCCCAGCTTTCCTTGCTGGCTGTTGCCATATGAACTGTTCTGACCAATAGGATCAAAGCAGAAGTGCTGGGCTGTGTCTTACAGGTTGAGGATGTGCTAGTGCTCTTTCTTCTTCCTTCTGGTTGTATTGATTGGAGTCGGACCCTGATATGGAAGCCATATTTTGGGGATTGGTGATGTAAACTCGGGGCCCTGATGATTGTGTATCTTTCATACTCGCCATGGACTGCCTATTTTTATGTGAAAGGAAAGGGCTATCTTGTTTAGTATTATTTTGTTATTGCTACTTTGCTACTAGCAGTTGAATCTAATGATAATACAGACAGGTGGTGATACTATCCCCATGTTACAAAGTACAAAGAGGTGATGAAGTACAGGGAGGTTAGGGAAATTGCCTAAGGTCACCCAACTGCTAAATGAGATCTGAGACTTGCATCCAAGCACTGAGCTGCAGCAGAGCCTGTCAGCATGGTCTAATTCTGCTATGGCAGATACAGCTCAGTACAGTTTTTCACGTTAGTATAGAGACTCTTCACACTGGCTTTCACACTCTCCTCCAAATGTCTTCATTGAAGTCTTTGTGCCCATTCTGCATGCATCCAGCCTACTTACCCCCGGTTACTTTCCCATCTTTGCTAATGCTTTTTCTCTTGGTCTGGACCGACCTCACCCATTTCCAACTTCAAGGTGCTTTCATATTTCTTCATTCCCATCTTCTTTTACTCCTATGAAATGATTCATTCAACCAATATTTTCCCCCTATGTATTAAGAATGACACTACTTATATATCATCCCGGGAAGAATCAAGAAAATAGTCACTGAAATTATTTTCTGTGTTCTGTAGTTCATATGAGGAGCTCCAGTTAAGAAAGGCTAATAATAGACATGCAAACTGAAGTCAGTAAAAATGACTTGCTCAATCTACAGCATATGGAAAAGCTAAAGACAGGAAATTCCTGTGCTAAACAGCCTCTCATGTTATTATATAAACTAATCTATGGGAACCATGTTAACATAAATCCCCTTAACTTCTTTTGTTACCTTTGCCCCCACTCAGTCAACCAAAATTTATTGAGATCTGCCGTGTACAAAGCACTGGGGATTATACTATGTGCAAAACAGATCAAGTTAGTTATAAGCTAGTGTACTTATCTTTGTTTGCCACAGCAGTGGCTTTCAAACATAAAATAAAAACAAGAACAATCTCACTTAATGTAACCATAGCATACTTCATATATGGGATGATTTAAGAAGCAATGTTTCTTCTTAAACATATCAGGCCTTCCCTGATAGCTCAGTTGGTAAAGAATCCACTTGCAATGCAGGAGACCCCAGTTCGATTCCTGGATTGGGGAGATCCGCTGGAGAGGAGATAGGCTATCCACTCCAGTATCCTGAGCTGGAGAATTCCACGGTCTGTATAGTTCATGGGGTCACAAAGAGTCGGACACAACTGAGTGACTTTCACTTAAGAAGCAATGTTTACCTTTACCACAGGTAATCACTCTGATACTTAAACTGTATTCTATTTCATTAAGGTAAAAATGATGATGAATGCCTGTTAAATTGATTTTACAGCCTACTCACAGGTTGGAAATACAGGTTTGAGAACTGTTCATTCCCTTTTCCATTCAGTTATCCAAACAAACATTTACTGGTGCCTACTGTGTGCTGGGCACAGCTCAGAGAGCAGTTGCTGAGCCCCACCTGCCTTTGTGCTCATCTCCTTCCATTGTTTCTGGGACTCTCTGCTCCACAACCTGACCCTCTTTTCACAAGCTAATCCCCATCAACACGTGAAAACATTTAAATGGAAAAGGCAAAATCTCCCTTCTCCACGTATTTTTACACAGCTACTGCCCACTAGTCTTAGCCATCCTGTCAAACATTTTAAAAGCATGGTCTCAACATTCTCACCTCCCATTCATTCTTCTATACACTGTGACTTGACTTCTGCCGTCATTCACCAAAACTGCTTCCTGGAAAGAGCCCAATGGCCGTCCTATCAAATCCAAAGAAGAATTTGTCTATTATCCTACTTGCCATCTTCCATAGCTAACACTGTGACTACTCCCTCCATCTCAGCCCTTGGCTTCCATGATCAAATATCTTCTCTGTTTTCTTCCTGCTTCTTTTGGTTTCCCTTTTCAGCTCCATCTTCTCTGCCAATCCCCTGCAGGCTGGTCTCCAGAGGTAATCACTTAAGTCCTCCTCCAGGCTCTTTTCATTCTAGCCTCTCAGAATGGTGGTGACTAACCAAGCTGAAAGTCCCATTCTCTTAAAAACACTTCCTCAAACACACCCAATATCTGATACACTCCTAGTTTCCATTTCCAAATGCTTCTCATATCTCGTCTCCTCTCTACTTGGACAAGTATTCCCCGCTTCCAATTTTTACCCACTCCTGTCAAATTGTCATGATTCTAAAACACAAGTCTGACCTCGTGACATTTCTCCATTTATATCACCTCGGTGGTCTCTTGCTGCCTACAAAGTCTGTGATCCTCAGCAGAGCAAATGGGGCTCGTTATGAGGTGGCAGTTTGCCCCACTGCAGACTCATCTCCTGCAGCCCCTACTCCATGTCTCGGTTAGAGCCCCCTTGTGCAGTGTGCTTCTCCAGGCTTCTGTGCCTGGGTGGACACTTGCTGCCCTTCATGCCTAGTGTCCCCTTTCCTCTATTGAACACAAAGCCCTCACATGGACTCCACTGGTGGACCAACGGTTAAGAATCTGCCTTGCAAAATACAAAGAAAACAAAAACAAACAAATGAAAAGAATCTTCCTTGCAATGCAGGGAACAAGGGTTCAATCTGTGGTTGAGGAACTAAAATCCCACCTGCTTTGGAGCAACTAAGTCTGTGCACCACAACTAGGGAGTCCCTGCGGCACAGTAAAAGTCCTGATGCAGCGAAGATCCTGAGTCCTGCAATTAAGACCTGAGGCAGCTAAAAAAAAAAAAAAAGAGTCCTAACTTTCAGACCTCCTCTGAGAAAAGAACTATGTGAGCACCACACTCCCTGAGGGAGAGGCACTTTATTTTCTGTGCTCCCAAGGCACCCTGGGTTTACCCTGAAGGTGAATTCACAATGGTCTCTTCACTAGTAACTGAGCCCCCATGTCTTACTCATTTTTCTGATGACATGAGCATACAGCAGAACTGGACACACAGTAGATGCTCGATAAATGTAGCATAATGTTTAGCCACCTAGCACTAGATGGTTACAAAAGGCTAGAACCCACGCACTGACCCGAAAGATGCCTTGCCTCATTCCTGCCAAAATTTTTTTTTAATAATCTCTAACTTACAGAAGCATTGCAAAAATAGTTTAAGGAATCTCAGATACGCTTCACCTGAATTCACCAGGTGTCACCCTTTTGCCCCGACACTTGCTTCATTTGTCTTCTTTTCTCTCTGCACTGAGTTAATTGCAGACATCGTGACAATTTACCCGCAAATATTTCAGCATGTCTCCCAAGGTCGAGAATGCTCTTCTCTAATAAATAAAGAATGCTCTTCTTTGTAACCAAAGATTAACACTCAGAAAATTTAACCGTTGACACAAGGTTATCCAGTATGTAGTCTGAAATGAAATTTAAATTTCCCCAATTATGTAATTTTAAATTGTTTGGACCCAGAAGCTCTGTTAGGTGATTGTTTCCTCATGATCAGATTCAGAATAAGCATTTTTGGCAGGAATACTAGGTAGGTGATGGTGTACACCAGTTATGTCTTTGCTCCATTATTGGTGATGCTGAGTTTGATCATTTGGTTAAGATGAGTTACAGATTTCTCTCCTGTAAAGTTTACTTTTCCCTTTTGAATGTAGTAAGCTAAGTGTGGGTGTATATATCTTCATGTTGCATGATTATCTTCCTCCCCAACAACTTTTTACTCATCAATTTAGGTGCTTTTTATCCAAAATTTTTTCATTGTGGTAAAACACACATAAAAGTTAACACTGTAACCATTATGTTTACAGTTCAGTGTTGTTAAGTATATTCATAATGTGCTACCATTACCACCGTCCATCTTCAGAATTCATTTCATCTTGTAAAATGGAAATCCTATACCCACTAAGTAATAATGCCCCACCCTCCCTTCAACTCCTGGCAACCACTGTTCTTTCTGTCCCTATGATTTTTGCTCTCAATACTTCATATAAGTCTAATCATGCAGTATTTGTCTTTTTGTTACTGGCCTAATTCACTTAATATAATATTAAGATGCTAAGTTCACACTAAGCGCATAATATGAATCTCAAGTTTCACCCATGTTGTGGTTTATGTAAGAATTTCCTCCCTTTTTAAGGATGGAATAGTATTTCATTGTATTGCTAATCCAATTCTTTTCTACTTGATACCTTGTGTTCGCTCTCCATGCTTTTGACAAAGTGTAAAAGGTGAAATCAAAATGCCATTTCGTTTGGGGGGGTCAAAACACTCTGAGGCAGTCTGTTTACAAAATTGTGATAGGTTTTGGAAAATGAGGTTGGAATGTAGTATCTCCAGTAAGCAAATGGAGAAAAATACCCTCCCCCAGTTCTGAGAAGACTAGATCACAGGGAGAAGACAGGTCATCACAGTGGAGCAGAAGGGAGAAGTAACCTGCAGACTTCCAACGTTCATACGTGTTCTGCCTTCTAACTAAACATCCTCAGACCTGTGGGCAACATTTTCCAAACAGTTGACGCAAAGTTTTTGCTGGAAGGTGGAAATTCGTTACAGGAATCATTAATTTCTGTACAATTGCATCAAGCTGCAATAATACACTCTTGCAATCTCCTTCTTTTGTCATCTCCAAAGGATCATCACATGAATAAAATGTAAACATTCCCGAAGTAACTAAGACCTTGGTGGCCCGTGCTACTTGGACAGGTGTTGGAAAGGCGTGAGAGGTGGCGTCCAGGGGAGAGTCAGAGGGCACCAACTCCTGAGAACTTTCCACACAACAGAGTTGTGCTGTAAAGTGGGCGCGCTCCGACCTCGGCAAGCCGGTCGCACAGCAAACCAAGTGTTCGGGCAGTGACCCCGGGAGGACCGAAGGCCGTCAGCGCGGGCGTTTCCCGCCTGCACCGGGGTGCTGCTCTCAGGCGCCCCTTACTCAGCGCCCCCCTCTACCAACACTGGAGGCAATCACTGCGGAAATAATAGTGAGTCGTGGAGAGGCGTCCGGCCTTCCGGAGGCGGCGGACGTTCCCCCTTCCCGGCCACTGCACTCGCAAGTCCCGTGGCAGGGCCCAGAGCCTCCGCAGACCCCACCCGGCCTCCAGGGCCGAGCCCCGGCTTCTAGGGTCGCCTCTCCGCAGCGCCGCGGCTCGGACCTCTCTCCCAACCGCAGCCGCCGCCGCCCCCCACCCGGGTCTCCCAGGCCGTGACCTCTCCCCCGCCGGCCGCATCCATCTCCGGCCCGGCGCCCTCCCGCGCGCCGACCTCCAGGGCCCAGACGCCGGCCTCCTGCCGCCCCTCGGGCCCCTCCCCGCGCCCCCGCCCCTCGGCTCGGGCCCGGTCGCTCTCCCCGGGCGCTCCGCAGCGGGGCGGGCGGGGCAGGCTGGCGCAGGGGCGGGGATTTCTGGCACTTTCTGGGCTCCGCGAACGCTCTGCTCCTGGGTTCGCCGGCCGGAAACGTCGGCGACGGAGCCGCACCGCCGCCGCGGCCGTTCCTTGTTCTCCGCCGAGGCCGCGCCGCCACGCTGACATGGCCAAGTGGGGACAGGGGGACCCGCGCTGGATCGTGGAGGAGCGGGAGGACGGGACCAACGTGAACAACTGGCACTGGTGCGGTCGGGCGGGGGCCGGGGCCGCGGCTTCCGGGCGGGCCTCCTCGCTCGCAAGCCGCCGGGAGGGACGGGAGGGACCCTCAGCGAGCGCCCGGTTCCCGGGTGGAGGGCGGCCGCGGGTCTCGGGGCGCTCCCCTGGCCGCGGCGAGCCCCGGGCGGGAGGAGCGGGGAGGGTTGTGAGGCTGCACAGGTGCAGATGCTTGTCTTTAGCGTCAGGGCTTGGAGAGCCCTTGGAGCCTGGAGACCTGGGGTCTTACCCTCACTGGCTCTGGGACTTGACTTTGCTGTTTGAAAGTTGGGTTGGGCCCCAGGAGTAGCAGTCATTCCTGACTTATCTCTTCAGCTTTGGCAGTCTGTGTGACCTCAGGAGCTACCCTCCCGTGGCCCTCCGCCCCAGCCCCTTGAAGTCTTGGGGGGAATTAAAATGAAGCTGGAAAGTGTGTGTGTGTGTGTGTGTGTGTGTGTGTTTTACGTCTATAGTGGAAAGAACAGGAAAACAGAAATTTGGATCGGAACTTCACATCTAACTTGATGGGTCTCTAGTGAGCCTGCTTTCTAGAAGTTGGAACTAGTTACTCATCCTTTTTCAATCTTATCTAGAGTATGGGCCAATTTCTGCCTCCCTCCTCCTTCCGCCTGAGCTTTCAGGAAGTGATGTTCTACGCTCCTTTCCTCTGAAGGCTAGGGCTATGCTACCTCGGGTCCATGAAGGTGATGCTGAGGCAGGTCCAGGGCAGAGCAAGGCTTTGGCCTGTGAGGGCAGCCTTTCCTGGGGATGTGGGGGGGGTGTAGGGGGGAGGGGACGTCCTGGCCTGGGGGTGGGACGGGCTGACCTCTTCTTTCCCAGCCTTGCCACCATGAACACTTAATAGACTTCTCTCAGCTTATTTTCACTCCCCTAAATTGGAAACATTATTTGGGAAGATTGTGTGAGATAATATACTTGTGAAAACACTTAATAATTTGTCTTATTACGATAAAAATTATCTCAGCTATAACTACTTTTTCATGTGGCCCAGGCTTTGCCCCTCCATTTCCAACAGGTGAAATTTCTAGACCTCCTTTCTCCCAAATAAGCCATGCCTCCCAGCATATCTTAAATCACTGATGAGAATTAGAAGATGTTTGGTAGAAAACTGGTCTGAGAAGTGTGCTTGTAAGTTTGTGGGTGGCAGGTCTTTCACATGGTTGAGAGGAATTGGGCCAGGGATGGGCGTGTGGATATCAGCAAGAGGGTCCATTCATGGCTCTGCTCTTCTTCTGGTCCTGGCAGGACAGAGCGGGATGCCACCAGCTGGTCCAAGGGGAGGCTTCGGGAACTCCTGGTGGGTATCACCGTGGAGAATGAGGCTGGCCGCTGCGAGATCAGTGAGCTGAAGCAGGTGGAAGGCGAGGCTTCCTGCAGCAGCCGCAAAGGAAAGCTGATTTTCTTCTATGAGTGGAACATCAAGCTGGGCTGGAAAGGTAACAGGGGCTCCAGGTACTGGCAGGGTAGAGTGCAGTGTTGGTGGAGCAGAGTTGGTTGACTCATTAGTCATTCATTCAGCAGATACAGTTGATTCATTAGTCATTCATTCAACAGATATTTTTATTTTTGGTTGCACTGAGTCTTTGTTCCTGTGCGTGGGCTTTTTCTAGTTGCTGCGAGCCAGGGCTACTCTTCGTTGTGTTGCACGGGCTTCTCATTACGATGGCTTCTCTTTTTGCCTAGCACAGGCCTTAGGCACATGGGCTTAGTAGTCGTGGTTCACAGGCTTAGTGGTTCAGCTGGCATGTGGATTCTTACTGTACCAGGGGTTGAACCTGTGTCCCCTTCATTGGCAGGAGGATTCTTATCCTCTGGACCATCAGAGAAGTCCAACAGATAGTTTTAGAACTCCTGCTTGGGCCCCTAAATTGGTGTTTGTGGTTGCAGACACCCTTACTACATGTGGAGTTCTTGCCCCGCGTGCCATGGGCTTCCCTCTCTCCCAGCATTCGGAGCTGCTTTTTGTTCAGTCACTCAGTCATGTCCAACTCTTTGCGACCCCATGAACTGCAGCAAGCCAGGCTTCCCTGTCCTTCACCATCTCATTTGCTCAAACTCATGTCCATTGAATTGGTTGGTTGTTCTCAGCAGGACTCAGTCGGCCAGGCACTTGTGAGCATTATTATTTCCTGGGGCTGCTGCCTGGACCACTCTTCCCCTGGATTGTTGCATGCTGGCTTCTTTGGCTCCTTCAGGTTTGCATCCTGAGTACATTCTATAAAAATGTCACCTGTCTCCATTCTATAAAAAAATACCAGATCTTTTCTTGTACTGTTTCCCTTCTCTGCTTAGTTTCTCCTGAAAGCACTTATACTTGGCACACTACATGCAGTTATATTATTATTGTTCTGGATCCCCCTTTTCTCCCCATTCATTGGGGCAGAGATTTTTAAAAATACCATCTTTATTGAGATATAATCACATACCACACAATTCACCTGTTTATTGTGTACGATTCCCTGGTTTTCAGTATATTCACAGAATATGCAGCCATTACTACAGTCAGTTATAGACATTTTCATCTCTCCCACAAAAATATTTACCTGTCACTCGCCCAGTCCTTGGCAACCACTGATCTATGTTCTGTCTCCACAGATTTGCCTATTCTGGACGTTTCTTATGAATGTTACCACAGTTTTTGGTCTTTTGTGACTTGTTTCTTTTATTTGGCATAATCTTTTCAAGGTTCATCTGTCTTATAGCACATTTCATTCTTTTTCATGGTTGATTGATGTTCTGTTGTATAGATGTAGCACATTTTGGTTATATATTCATCAGTTGATAGACATTTTGGTTGTTTTCGCTCTTTGGGTCTTTAGGTCAGGGATTGATTAGTTTTGTTTACAGATTACTGCCTGAAAGATTGTGTATTTGTTGAATGAATGCATTTCTCCCATGGTGCCCAGCTCCTTGCTGGGTAGACAGCCTATATTCAGTAAATCCTTGTTGAAAAAACGAGGAGCAAGGGTAAGATTTGGTTCTGGAGGATTGTGCTGTGTTAAAGTTTGGGCCTCAGCTCGAGTCATCTCCATTCTTGAGAGCTGCCCAGTTAGTGGCCTTGGGCCTCTGACCTAGTGACTGTCTTGCTGACTTAAGCCATGCCAGAGCCCAGGGAGGTGTTGAGTGAGCATCAAAAACAGCCCCACTCCTGCCTTGGAATATTCTGGCTGGAGGTTGCCTATCAGTTGCTCCCTCAGTGGCTCCTGCTGGCTGGATCATAGCAGGGTCTGGTTCCTTATACATTCCAGCTCCCCAAGACAGGGCTCTGAGAGCCCCAAGGAAGCTTTTGATCTTGTATCTCTTCCATCTCCCTTAGCTCAAAGCAGCAACCAGCTCCTTTGCAGGGTAAGTCCCTGGCAGGAGCCAGAGGGCAGGCACACCAGTGCTTCCCTGACGCCATGTGCTTTCTTTTCTAGTAGTGACTCCTAGAGGTGGCTAGTGGGACCTGCTGGGGAGGAGGCAGTACTCTGGTCTTGCTTTTTTTTTTTTTTAATTAAATTTTAGTTATATTAAATTTAGCTTTTTTCAGCTTTATTGAGATATAGTTGATTTATAACATTGTATGAGTCAAAAGTGTACAGTGTGATGATTTACTATATGCATATATTACAAAAGTCACTTCAGTCGTGTCCAACTCTGTGCAACCCCATAGACGGCAGCCCACCAGGCTCCCCCGTCCCTGGGATTCTCCAGGCAAGAACACTGGAGTGGGTGGCCATTGCCTTCTCCAGATTCTACAGTAAGATTAGTTAAAACATCCATCACCTCATAGAGCTGTAGTTTTCTTTGTTTGTTGAGAACCTTTAAGATCTGCTCTCTTAGCAGTTTTCAACTGCACTGCTCACCATGCTGTACATTAGGGTCCTCAGAACTTGCTCATCAAATGAGCTGAAGTTTGTACACTTTGTACCTTTCGACCACCTTCACCGCCCTTCCCTCCCCCACCTTGCAAACACCAGTCTACTCTGTTTCTGTGAGTTTGGTTTGTCTGGATTACACATATAAATGAGATCATACAGTATTTGGTTTTCTCTGACTTATTTCACTTAGCATAATGCCCTCAGGGTCCATCCATGTTGTCACAAATGGCAAGATTTCCCTTCATCTTTGTGGCTGAATAATATTCCATTATGTAAATATGTCATGTTCTCTTTATTCATTCATCCATGGATGGACACTTAGGTTTCCACGTTTTGACTACCATAAATAATGCCGTTTTGTACATTGGGGTGAAGATACCTCTTTGAGATAGTGATTCCATTTTCTTTGGCTATATATCCAGAAGTGGAATTGCTACATCATATGGTAATTCTATTTTTAATCTTTTGAGGACCCTCTACTGTTTCCCATAGTTGGCTGCACCAGTTGACTTTCCCACCAGTAGTGCATGAGGGGTCTCTCTCCTCCACATTCTCATCAGCACTTGTCGCTTTTTGATAGTAGCCATTCTAACAGGGGTGCAGCGGTATCTCTTTGTGATTTGGATTTAAATTTCCCTGTTGATTAGCAATATTGAACATCTTTTCATATACCGATTGGGCATTGGAATATTTTATTTGTATAGATATTCAGGTCTTTTGCCCATCTTAATGTTTTTTGTTTTTGTTTTTTTTTTTTACTATTGAGTTGTATGAGTTCCTTAGATATTAACTTCTTATCAGATAGAGTTTACAAGTATTTTCTCCCATTCTGTTGGCTGTCTTTTCATTTTGTTGTTTGTTTGGCCATGCAGAAGCTTTTTAGCCTGACTGGTCCCACTTGTTTGTTTTTGCTCTTGTTATTTGTGCTTTTGGTATCATATCCAAAAATCATTGCAAGACTGACATCAAGGAGCTTTTTCCCTGTTTTTCCCTAGGAGTTTTATGGATTCGGGTCTTTCATTTAAGTTTTTAATCCATTTCAAGTTAATTTTTATGTATGGTGTAAGATAGGGATCCATTTTCATCCTTTTCATCCTTTTCATGTGAATATTCAGTTTTCCCAGCACCATTTACTGACGATAGTAGCTTATAGCCATGGAGTAGTTTTGTGGCCCATGTCATGTACTAGTTGACCATGTATGCAAGGGTTTATTTCTGGCCACTTGATTCTTTTCCACTGATATGTGTCTTTTTTTATGCCAGTACCGTAATTTACCACTATTGCTTTGTAGTAAACTTTGAAATCAGGAATTGTGATGTCTCCAGCTTTGTTCTTTCTCAGGATTGCTTTGACTATCAGGAGTATTTTGTGATTCTGTGTGAATTTTAGGATTTTTTTTTCTAATTCTGTAAATGCCACTGGAATCTTGATAGAAGTTGCATTGAATGTACAGATGCCTTTGTGTAGTAGGAACATTTTAATAGTATTCTTTCAAGACACGAACGTGGGTTATCTTTTTTTTTAAGAGTTTTAAAATTCTTTACTAGTAAACACAAGAAACTTTTAAAATTACTAAACTGTTTGATAAAAATCCAGGTCCTCACCACCTGCCCAATGCATTAATCAATGCACAGAATATTATCTAAATGTTTGTTTAGCTTAAAGACTAAACATATATATAAGCATACACTTCAGCCCAACAGGAAAATTATCCATTCATATGTATATAGTTCCAGCTAGATGGTACCTTTGTGCAACAAAACTGCATTCCTGAGGAGCCACTTGGGGTTTCTTTTTAAGGTGTGGGACTAAAAGAAACAAATACAATTCTGTTAGGAAACTGAAGTTGTCATTTTAATTCTGCTCAACTCAGACAAGACCCAAGTCTTTATAATGAGTCTGAAAACCTAATTAAACATCCACTCCTAGGTAAATTTTGTCTCCAGACTGTAATTACTGATTATACACTTACTTTAACTTGTAAATAGATGTTTCATCAAGCAGGGAAGGAAGAGGTGTATATTACTGAGGGAGAATAGCAAGTAAAAATATTTAAGACCTATAAGAGTTCTAAACTGTTTCCTTATACAAGTGAATTAAAATTCAACACCATAAATCTTACCCTTTTGTAAAAACCAACACGCAATTTTTACCAAATATAACCACGTACAATAAGCAGTTTGAGTTGAATCTATCAAAAGGGAAGTTTCTTCAGTTCATTCCAACAAGTATCTTCTGGCTGAACTCAAGTTGGAGGAAGGAATATAAACAAAGCTTTACATGCTAATCACCAGTGGCAGGTACCTGTATTTAAAATCGACAATTCTGGTTTTCTTACACACATCCCCACCCTCCCCAGCCCAACAACCCCAGGTGCTGCAGTTCCATGGCTTGCCAGTTAGGAGTAGTGTCTGTGTTGTCAAGCTCTCTTTGTTCCAGTAGCTCTGCTTGTATTGCACTTTTCTGACATGCATTCCAGGGATTAATCCCATTTGATCATAATATATGATCCTTTTAGTGTGCTGTTGAATTCAATTTGCCAGTATTTTGTTGAGAATTTTTGCATCTCTACTTATGAGGGATATTTGTCTGTAATTTTTTCCTGTAGCATCCTTAACTGGCTTTGTTATCCTGATAATACCAGCCTCTTAAAATGAGTCTGAGAATGTTTCCACTCTTCAGTTTTTGGGAAGAGTTTGAAAAGGATTGATGTTAGCTGTTTAAGAATTCTCCATTGAAATTATCTGGTTCTGGACTTTTCTTCATTGAAAGTTTTTTTTGATTACTGATTTAGTTTTCTTAATTGTAATTGGTCTGTTCAGACTTTCTAGTCCTGAATGGTTCAGGCTTGGTAGGAAATATATTTCTAGGAATTTATCCATTTCTTTTAGATTGTCCAGTTTTACAGCATTTAATTGTTAACAATGGTCTCTTATTATCCTTTGTATTTGTGTGGTATTAGTTGTAATGTCTCATCTTTCATTTTTAATTTTATTTGAGTCCTCTTTTTCTCCCCTTGGTTAGTGTAGCTAAAGTTTTGTCAATATTTTTGTCTTTTCAAAGAACCAGCTCTTTATTAATCTCTTCCATTGTTTTCTTATTCTGTTTCATTTATTTTTGTTCTAATCTTTATTCCCTTTTTTATTGAGATATAATTGATAAGTAATATTATATTCACTTGGGGTTATAATGAATATATATGTGTGTGTTTATATTTGTACACATCAAGAAATGGTGACCACAAGAAGTCTAGTTAATATTTATCACCATACAGTTCCAAGTTTCTCTTTTTCCTTATGAGAATTTTTAGGATTTGCCTTTCAAATATGTAAAGTGGTCTTCTTATAGCTCCCATACTGTGTACTCCATCTCTGTGACTTACTTTCTGTAACTGGGAATTTGTACTTTTGACTACGTTCACCCATTTTACCCATTCCACCACTCCCTGTTTCTTGCAATCACTGATCTGTTCTCGGTATCTACGACTTTTTTGTTTTCTTTTAATTCCACATATAAGTGAGATCAAATGGTATTTATTTTTCTTTCGCTTATTTACTTAATGCCTTCAAGTTCCATCCAGATTGCTGCAAATAGCAACATTTTTTTCTTTTTTATAGCTAAATAATACTCCGTTGTGTGTATATACTACAGTTTCTTTATCCATGCATCTGTTGGGGGACAGCTTGCTTCCATGTCTTTGCTGTTGTAAATAATACTACAGTGAACACTGGGATGCAGGAATCTTTTTGGATTAGTGTTTTTGTTTCCTTTGGGTATATACCAGGAAGTCAAATTGCTAGATCATATGGAAGTTCTATTTTTAATTTTTGGAGGAACCTTCATTCTGTTTTCCATAGCAGTTGCACCAGTTTACATTTCTACCAACAGTGCACAAGCCTTCCTTTTTCTCCACATCCTTGCCAACACTTTTTATTTCTCCCCTTTTTAATAACAGACAATATAACGGGTTTGAAGTCATAATTCCCTGATGATCATTGTTGAGCACAATTTCATATACCTGTTGGCCATTTGTACCTCCTTTTTTTCTTAATATGTGTATTTTGTTGATGTATAGTTGACTTACAGTGTTTCAGATGCATAGCAAGGTGATTCACTTATACATAAATACACATACATTATTTTTGAAATTATTTTCCATTATAGGTTATTGTATGTTACTGACTATAGTTCCATGTGCTATACAGTAAACCTTCATTGCTTGTTGCATAGCTATTATTAATTAGAAATCTAGCATTCTATTCCTACTAAGTCAAACAAGTGGAATCAAAGTGTCATAAATTTTTTAGTTAGGCAAAAATTCTTAAAAGTTTTCTACAATATATACATATTGTGATCCCGTGGACTGTAGCCTACCAGGCTTCTCTGTTCATGGGATTTTCCAGGTAAGAGTACTGGAGTGGATTGCCATTTCCTCCTCCAGGGGATCTTCCTGACCCAGGGATCGAACCCAGGTCCTCCCACATTGTAAGCAGACGCTTTACCCTCTGAGCCACCAGGGAAGCCCCATATATAGGTATACAAAAGTTTTTTTACTGTGCTTGATAAAGGCTTGATCAAGATAGAAAAAGAGATGGAGAAATTGGAAAACAAACTGAATGGAATGGGAACACTGAATATGAAATAGAAAAACTGAAAATAAATAAATCACAGTAGTAAAAGTGTTTATCAGTTTTCACAATCAATGGCCAAAATCAGACAAAATATAAAAGATTGTTATAATTGCAAGCCATAATGGGAACATGATTAACCTAACAGTATAAAATAATTACATAGTCAAGCAGGATGATGTGTCAAAGCAAGCGAGATGCATGCACATGTTTTCATCCACCCAGACAGTCTGCGTCTTTAGGTTGGTGCATTTAATTTATTTATATTTAAGGTAATTATAGATATGTATGATCCTGTTACCATTTTCTTAATTGTTTTGGGTTGGGGCTTGCTTGGTGACTCAGATGGTAAAGTGTCTGCGTGCAGTTCGAGAGACCCGGTTTTGATCCCTGGGTCGGAAAGCTCCCCTGGAGAAGGCAATGGCAACCCACTCTAGTACTCTTGCCTGGAAAATTCCATGGATGGAGGAGCCTGGTAGGCTATACTCCATGGGGTTGCAAAGAGTCGTACACGACTGAGAGACTTCACTTTCTTTCTTTCACTTTCTCTTTTCTGTAGGTCTTTTCCTTTCTTGGGTTTCCTGCATAGAGAAGTTCCTTTAACATTTGTTGTAAAACTGGTTTGGTAATGCAGAATTCTCTCAACTTTTACTTGTCTATAAAGCTTTTGATTTCTCCATCAAAGTGGAATGAGAGTCTTGCTGGGTAGAGTATTTTTGGTTGTAAGTTCTTCCCTTTTATCAATTTAAATATGCTGTTCCCTTCTGGCTTGCAGAGTTTCTGTTGAGAAATCAGGAGTTCCCTTGTATATTATTTGTCATTTTTCCCTTGTTGCTTTTAATATTTTATCTTTGTCTTTAATTTTTGTCAGTTTGATTATTATGTGTCTCAGTGTCTTCCTCAGGTTCTTTCCTGCCTGGGACTCTCTGTGCTTCCTGGACTTGGCTGACTGTTTCCTTTCCCATGTTTGGGAAGTTTTCAGCTATTACCTCTTCAAATATTTTCTCAGGTCCTTTCTCTCTCTCTTCTCCTTCTGGGACCCCAGCATAATGTGATTTTTGGTGCATTTAATGTTGTCCCAGAGGAATTTGTGTGTATGTCTTCTTCTTTGGAAAAACATCTCTTCAGATTTTCTAACGAGATTGTTTCTTGTTATTGAGTCTTACAAGTTCTTTGGATATTAATCCCTTATCAGTTACACCATTTGCAAATATTTTCTCCCATTCAGTCAGATTCAGATTCAGATCAGTCGCTCAGTCGTGTCCGACTCTTTGCGACCCCATGAATCACAACACCCCAGGCCTCCCTGTCCATCACCAACTCCCGGAGTTCACCCAGACTCACGTCCATCGAGTCAGTGATGCCATCCAGCCATCTCATCCTCTGTCGTCCCCTTCTCCTCTTGCCCCCAATCCTTCCCAGCATCAGAGTCTTTTCCAATCAGTCAATTCTTCGCATGAGGTGGCCAAAGTACTGGAGTTTCAGCTTCAGCATCATTCCTTCCAAAGAAATCCCAGGGCTGATCTCCTTCAGAATGGACTGGTTGGATCTCCTTGCAGTCCAAGGGACTCTCAAGAGTCTTCTCCAACACCACAGTTCAAAAGCATCAGTTCTTCAGTGCTTAGCCTTCTTCACAGTCCAACTCTCACATCCATACATGGCCACTGGAAAAACCATAGCCTTGACTAGACGAACCTTTGTTGGCAAAGTAATGTCTCTGCTTTTGAATATGCTGTCTAGGTTGGTCATAACTTTCCTTCCAAGGAGTAAGTGTCTTTTAATTTCATGGTTGCAGTCACCATCTATAGTGATTTTGGAGCCCAGAAAAATAAAGTCTGACACTGTTTCCACTGTTTCCCCATCTATTTCCCATGAAGTGGTGGGACCGGATGCCATGATCTTTGTTTTCTGAATGTTGAGCTTTAAGCCAACTTTTTCACTCTCCACTTTCACTTTCATCAAGAGGCTTTTTAGTTCCTCTTCACTTTCTGCCATAAGGGTGGTGTCATCTGCATATCTGAGGTTATTGGTATTTCTCCCGGCAATCTTGATTCCAGCTTGTGTTTCTTCCAGTCCAGCATTTCTCATGATGTACTCTGCATAGAAGTTAAATAAACAGGGTGACAATATACAGCCTTGACGAATTCCTTTTCCTATTTGGAACCAGTCTGTTGTTCCATGTCCAGTTCTAACTGTTGCTTCCTGAACTGCATACAAAGTTCTCAAGAGGCAGATCAGGTGGTCTGGTATTCCCATCTCTTTCGGAACTTTCCACAGTTTATTGTGATCCACACAGTCAAAGGCTTTGGCATAGTCAATAAAGCAGAAATAGATGCTTTTCTGGAACTCTCTTGCTTTTTCGATGATCCAGCGGATGTTGGCAATTTGATCTCTGGTTCCTCTGCCTTTTCTAAAACCAGCTTGAACATCAGGAAGTTCATGGTTCACGTATTGCTGAAGCCTGGCTTGGAGAATTTTGAGCATTACTTACTAGCTTGTGAGATGAGTGCAGTTGTGTGGTAGTTTGAGCATTCTTTGGCATTGCCTTTCTTTGGGATTGGAATGCAAACTGACCTTTTCCAGTCCTGTGGCCACTGCTGAGTTTTCCAAATTTGCTGGCATATTGAGTGCAGCACTTTCACAGCATCATCTTTCAGGATTTGGAATAGTTCAACTGGAATTCCATCACCTCCACTAGCTTTGTTCATAGTGATGCTTTCTAAGGCCCACTTGGCTTCACATTGCAGGATGTCTGGCCCTAGGTCAGTGATCACACCATCGTGATTATCTGGGTCATGAGATCTTTTTTGTACAGTTCTTCTGTGTATTCTTGCCACCTCTTCTTAATGTCTTCTGCTTCTGTTAGGTCCATACCACTTCTGTCCTTTATCGAGCCCATCTTTGCATGAAATATGCCTTTGGTATCTCTGATTCCCATTCAGTAGGTTTATTTTATTTACTTTGCTGTGCAGAAGCTTTTTAGTTTGACTCATCCTCCTTGTTTATTTTTGCTTTTGGTATTAAGTCTAAAAATCATCACCAAGACCAGTGTCCAGGAGCTTATCATCTGTGTTTCTTCTAGGACTTGTTTTTGGTTTCAGGTCTTCGGTTCAAGTCTAGTTCACTTTGATTAATGTGTGTGTGGTGTAAGATAGTGGTCCAGTATCATTGTTTTGCTTATGGATGCCGCTTTTCTCAACATTTGTTGAGCAGACAGTCCTTTCCTTACTGTATTTTCTTGATTCCTTTGTCTTAGCTTAATTGACCACATAAGCATGGACTTATTTGGGGCTCTTTTTTCTGTCTATTCTCTGTTATAGTTCTGCTGATCTGTGTGCCTGTTTTTATGATAGTACTAAACTGTTTTGATTACTATATCTTTATAATACAGTTTGAAATCAAGAAGTGTGATGCCATTAGCTTTGTTGTTTCTCAAGATTGCTTAGGCTATTTGGGCTCTTTGTAGTTCCATACAAATTTTAGGATTTTTTGTTCTATTTCTGTGAAAAATGTAGTTGGAATTTTACCAGGCATTGCATTGAATCTGTAGATGGCTTGTTACTTATTTTCTTCTGCTGACTTTGAGCTTACTTTTTTCTTTTTCTAGTTCCTTGATGTGTAAAGTTAGGCTCTTTATATGAGATTATTTCTTGTATGAGTTTACAGTACCAGCTTCCCTCTTAGGACTGCTTTTGCTGCATCTCATAAGTGTTTGTGTTGCCATTTTTATTTGCACCAAGATATATTAAAATTTTGCCTTTGATTTCTTTAAGCCATTAGTTGTTCAGGAGTATTTTAATTTGCATGTACTTGTGAATTTTCTAGTTTCATACCATTTTGATTGGCAATGATATTTGTTATAATTTATGTTTAAAAAAATTGTTCAGACTGGTTTTGAGGCCTAACCTATGATTTATTGTAGAAAATGTTCTGTGAGTGCTTGAGAAAAATGCATATCCTATTGCTGTTCGATGGACTGTTCAGTATACGTTTGTTAGGTGTATTTGGTCTGTGGTGTTCAGATCGGGTATTTCCTTACTGGTTTTCTGCTTGGATGATATATATCCGTTGTTGAGAGTAGGGTATTAATGTCCCCAACTATTATTGTATTGCTGTTTATTTCTCCTTATAAGTTGTTAGTAATTGCTTTATTTAGGTACTATTAGATGCTTAAATGGAGAAGGTGATGGCACCCCACTCCAGTACTCTTGCCTGGAAAATCCCATGGATGGAGGAGCCTGGTAGGCTGCAGTCCATGGGGTCGCTAGGAGTCAGACATGACTGAGCGACTTCACTTTCCCTTTTCACTTTCATGCATTGGAGAAGGAAATGGCAACCCACTCCAGTGTTCTTGCCTGGAGAATCCCAGGGGCAGGGGAGCCTGGTGGGCTGCCGTCTATGGGGTTGCATAGAGTCGGACACGACTGAAGCAACTTAGCAGTAGCAGCAGCAGCAAATGCTTAAATATAATTGTTATATTGTTGATAAATTGACACCTTTAGCTTTATATGATGACCTTCTTTCTTTTGATCATTTTAGCTGAAAGTCTATTTGTCTAATGTAAGTAGAGCTATTCCTACTTTCTTTGGTTAACATTTGCTTGACATTTCTTTTTCCATCCCTCTGCTCCTGGTTTTCGTGTATCCTTAAAGGTAAAGCGAGTCTTGTAGAGACTGTCTGTTGTGGAGACACTGTCATGTTGTTGGACCTTGGTTTTTTAATCCATTCAGGCATTCTGTGCCTTTTGATTGAGGAATTTAATCTGTTTATGTTTAAAGTAACTATTGATAGGCAAGGACTTACACCTCTCTTGTCAGCTCCATAGTCCTTTGATACTTTTTTGAGGTGATATGCTTTGAGTCTTACTGTAATCTTTTGTGGTTTTTCCTTTGCGGTTAACCTGAGGTGTATATATTTAAACTGATAACAACTTAATTTTGATAGCATACAGAAATTTATACTTCACCTCTCACATTTTAGGTTGTTGATGTTACAGTTGACATATTTTTACATTGTAGAAATTTTCATAGATATAGTTACTTTAAATTGTCATAGTTATGGTTATTTAAGTACATTTGTTTTTTAACTTTTAATGCAGACTTGTTACCATTGCAATTTTAGATAATCTGATTTTGACTGTATATTTACCATTACCAGTGAGCTTTACACATTCATATGTTTTTATCATGCTAACTAACATCCTTTTATTTCAGCCTGATGAATGTTCTTTAGCATCTCTTGTAAGGCAGGTTTAATGACATTGAATCCCATCAGCTTGTATTTGTTTGGGGATGTCTTTGTCTCTCTTTTACTTCTGAAAGGCAGCTTTTCTGGGTGTAGTATTCTTGGTTGACATACTGTTTCTTTCAGTATTTTGAGTACATCATCCCACTGCTGGCCTGTCAAGTTCCTGCTGTGAAATCTACCTGTAGCCTTATGGAAGCTCCCTTGTTTGTGAAGAGTCACTTTTCTCCTGCTTTCACAATTTTTTGTTTTTGACTTCTGACAGTTCAGCTCTTGTGTGTCTTGATGTAGCCTTTTTCTTTTTTTAAGTTCAGCCTACTTGGGGGACCGTTGGGCATTGTGCATTGTGCATTTCTCTTCCCAGGTTTGGGAAGTTTTCAACCATTATTATTTTAAATAGATTTTCTGGCCCTTTCTTTCTCTCCTCCTTCTGGAACTTCCATAATGAACATATTGTTTCATTTGATGGTATCACATGAGTCTCCTGTTCTTTCTTCACTCTTTTTCTTTCTTTTTGTTTTGTTTCCTTGACTGGACAGTTTTGAATAACCTATCTTCTAGTGTACACATTGTTTTCTTCTACTAGGTCAAGTTAGCTGTGGAAGCTCTCTGTTGAATTCTTCAGTAAAGTCATTGTATTCTTTTGCTCCAACAGTTTGTGGGCTTTGTTTAACACTTTGTTTCTTTTTGGAACTTGTTTTGTTCATGCACTGTTTTCCTAATTTCCTTTAGTTGTCTGTGTGTTCTTATAGTTGGCTGAATAAGAGATTTATTCTGAATTCCAGATTATATAGTTCATGCATCTCCATTTATTTAGGGTCAGCTATGGAGCGTTATTAGGTTCTTTTGGTCTCATGTTTGCCTGATTTTTTTCTTGAACCTTGTTTCCTTGCATTAGTAGCTGCATGTGTAAGTAATTGGTCTCTTCCATGTTTTACAGGTTTGCTTTGGCAGGGAAAATCCATCACCTTTGAGCTTGGGTTATGGGATGTGTCAGCTCATGATGTCCGTGGGTGGGCAAGACTTGCTGCCAGGGTCTCCAGCTGAGTGTGCTCTGAGGTCGGGATGGGGGGTTACCAATGGCTGGCCTTTATGGTTGGGTGAGTCAACTGACTCCATCTTCAGGCAGGGCTGCTCAGTGGGCTCCTTGACCAGGCAGGGTTGCTAGCTGTGCTCCATGGTTACATGGGGCATTAGCTGTGCTCTGCAGTTACCTGTGGTCAGGCAGAGTCACTGGCTGTGTTCCTTGGCAGGGTGGTGCCCTGGTTGGATTCCATGATTGGGCAGGGTTCTGAGCTGGGCTCTGCCATCACTCCTAGTTGAGTGGGGGGTCTCAGGCTCTGCTCTCCGACAGGTATTGCTCCTGGTTGGACTCTGTTCAGACAGAACTGCAGGCAGAGTTCTTGGGTAGGACCTTAACCTCCATTGTGTTCTGTGATCAGATGGAGACACAGATTGTGCCTTGAAGTTGGGCAGGGCTGCAGGGTTGGCTTCACCATCCATAGGCTGCTGGGTATGCTCCGCTGTCGAACAAAGTTGCTGGCTGGGCTCTCTGGTCAAGAGAGGCTTCCACCTGTTTCCTGCAGTTGAGGGGCTGTTCTCTGTGGGGTAGGGTCGCTGCTGAGCTTCTTGTCTGAACAAGGCCCCAAGCTATGTTAAGCAATTTGGCAGGGCTGTAGGCTCCACTCCGAGGCCACATGGGGTCACTGTTCAGGATCCCTGGCTACGCAGGGCTGGAGGCTATTCTCTGTAGCCAGACAAGACTGCTGGTGTGGCTCCCTGCCCAAGGGAGCTGTGTGGATGGGCTCCAGGGCTGCCCAGGTTCTCTGGTCCAGCTTCCTGGATGATCAGGCTGGGAAGCCACACTCAGCAGTTGAGTGGAGCTGTGAATTTGCTTCGCCTGTTGCTTGGGGACCCACATCAAGCAGAATTGCCAGCTGAGCTCTGCTCGTGTACTGCCTCAAGCAGGAACACGGTCCATCCAGGTTTGAGCATTGGTGGCTGAAAGCCCGAGTCCCCGTGGCTTCCACATGTTGAGACCCTGTTGGCCTCCGAGGAAGCATCCACCAGTGCCAGGGAGTCTGCCCTCTGCTGCGGGAAAACTGCAGTGGGGCCCCCGCCGTGGGGCTCTGTGCTGGCCTCGGGGTTTGGTCAGAGTGTCACCACTCCTCATACCCTCTACTGCAGTCCTCTTCTGTCTCTGGTCCAGAAGCGTGCATCAGCCTCACCTCTGGGTTTGGGATTTTCAGTGGTGTCCTGTCTCTGCGTAGTTGCTAGTTGCTCTTCTTGTGAGGGGTGCTGAAGTTGGGAATGACCTGTGTCACCATCTTGATGTCACTGAAGTCCACACCCGGTGTTGAAAGACATTAGCTGCGTGGGGGGATCCACACAGACGTCCCCACCTCCCTGCCTTTCCCTCTGTGATCAGAACTCAGTGTCCCTTTTTGCCTTCCTGTGCCTTTTCTTCAGGATAGTCCTTTATCACGCTTTGACTTGTTAAATATTGGGGGATGAAAAAAGAAACCCTGGTTAACAGACCTGCTTACTTCACTCTCATGCTTCATGTGGACCCTGATTTCATGTGCAGTTAAAAAAAAAAGTCTAATAATAGCACTGTTCTTTATTTTCTGGCCCTGCCATGCAGCCCATGGGATCTTAGTTCCCTGACCAGGGATCAAACCCTTGCCCCTGCAGTGGAAGCACCAGGAAACTCCCTTGTCTGCACTTTAATTGCCCCCCACCCCACCCCCTGCCTGAACCTCTGACGTGGGCCAGGAGAGCAGAGTTGGTTTGGACATGCATGTGATGGGCGTTTGTGGGGGAAGGTTGCGCCCTGTGAGGAGGGTGGGCTGTTCAGTGAGGCAGGGCAGTTTTACATAAACTAGTTGTTACTTTGTAATTGAAGAAGACATTTTGCTCATTTCAGGTATCATTAGAGAATCTGGTGCGAAGCACAAGGGGTTGATTGAAATACCCAGCCTGTCTGAAGAGAATGAAGTAGATGACACTGAGGTGAGGTATCTGATGGAATTTCTTTCTTTTCTTTGTTTTTAAATCAAGTTTCTGCTATACATATTGGGCAGTTGAAAACCTGTGCCCGTGCGGTAGTTTTGGTGAGTGGTGAAGGGCTCGTTTGCTGAGAAAGAAGCTGCGCTATGGGGAGGTAGGGTGGGGTGTGGGCAGAGTGATGTGGGAAGGGCATGCCTGGGAAGCCGCGGACTGCACCCTCCACGGCCTCATCACCTTTCAAAGGTGTCATCAGATGTGTGCAACTGTATGTATACTGGGAAGTGCTCAGGTATTGTGCACAGCTTGGTGAATGGGATTTTGTATCTCCTCTGCATCTTTACTCTTTCCCTTTAATAGTGAAAAATCTTGGCTTTTCGCCATGATCTCCCTTGGTTTTATCACATTTGTTTGGACATAAGTTAGTATGTGTGTTGGTTTTGACTGGCTCTTCTCATCGTTGGGGGAGAGCAAGCCTGTGTAACTCCCATGCTTGGTTTGCAGTCAGTGTCCACTTGTAAGCTAAAAGCTTGGTTGTGGGGCGAAACCTTTTGTATGATAGCTATATTTCCAGATGAGTCTGACAGGGTCTTTTTTGATTTGTGAACACATTTAGTGTGAAGGCCTTCAGGAGAGCAGGTTACACCAAACTACCAGGAGTTGCCTTTCTTAAAGGCTATGAACTACCCTAACTAAAAGTGGTAGCTTCAAATGTGGTCAGTGCACTCAGGGCCTGTGACTTCACTTTGCTCTGTCCACATCCACCATCTCAGAAGTATTTTAGCAGGATATTAAATTGGTCTTTTTGATTCAGTCCTTGGTAGTACTGCAGAACAAACTCTCTAATGTAGAACTGGGCCCTGGGAGCAGGCCCACCTCAACTGAATCACAGGGACATGAAGGGAGTTTCAAACCAATACCTCTTCTTTCTGAGAATACCAGAGGCACCCCCAGAGCAGCATTTTGACATTTCCCTCTCCATTTCCTCCTCTATCCTCCTGTCCTGGCCTTCCTTCCTTCCTTTCCTCCCCCTCTTCCTCTCTTTCCCAACTCTCCTCCTTGCCCAAAAAAGAAAAAAGAAAAAAAAGGTGTAGCCCAAGACCAGGTTATGTGGGAACCTGATTTTCCTAATTAACTGAATTTGGGACTCTAGACAAGCACTGTTCAACAGGTACATAATGCAGGCCACATAAATAACTTAACATTTTCTAGCAGCAGTTTTAGAAATATTTAAAAGAAACAAAATTAAGTTTTAATACTTTTTATTTTACCCAAAATATAAAAATACCATTTTAACATGTAATTAGTATCAGGGTTATTCATGAGATTATTTTGTATTCCTTTGGTGCTAAGTCGTTAAAGTCTGGTGTTATGTGTGTGATTTTGCACTTTGAACCCATCTCAGTGGGTGCTCAGTAGCCACATGTGACCAAGCAGCTGCCGTATTGAACAGCACGTTTCTAGACTCTTAACACCATGGACTACATTATCAGTATGATACATATACACATAAAATATATGCAGATTAGGGGTTCACATTCTAAGAAGTCCCTTCAAGTTTTGGCCACCAGTTTCAGTAGACACTTGATTAAAAAACTCTTACATCTTCTCAAACTATATGAAAAAGCCTGTCACGTCTCTCTCTCTTACATCACTTCTTTCCCTTCCCTTGCCATCACAGTTCCCTCATCCATTTGTCCCAGTATTGTAAGAATACGTCAAACCAGATTTTTCTTCGGTTTGTATTTTTCTGATTTGTAGGTGAACGTGAGTAAAAAGAAAGGAGATGGGGATATTCTGAAGGATCTTATGAAAACTGCAGGCACCGCCAAGGTCAGGGAAGCCCTTGGAGATTACCTGAAGGCACTTAAGACGGGTAAAGAAGGCATCCTTGTGAACTAGAGGGTCCCTTTCCCATTTACCCAAATAATGCTCTGCACTGTAGTCTGGATTCCCCGGTCAGGCCAACGTCCCAGGTTCCAGAGATGAGCTCTTTATGCTGCACGATAAATTGTAGTCTGGAGGTTGAGATCTAGTCATGAATTAGACCATTAGTGCTTATCAGTATTTTATACAGCATGAACCATTTTGCCTACAGAATTGTTGTTAGTTTCTGGAATGATAATTATTTAATCAGTTTTTATAATTATCTGTCTAATGTCTGTCTTCCTTGCTAGACTGTAAGCTTCATGAGGGCATGGAAGGACTCTGTCCTGTTTACTACTGCTGTATCTCAGTGTAGCACAGTGCCTGATGTATACAGTAGATGCTTAATCAATCTTTGTTGAGTGAATGAAAGTGACTATAGATATTACAGGTGTAGTTGGAAACTTACTCAGATAATCCCTGCACTGAGTGGAACTGAGGTTATTGTCTTCTTTGCTAAATTAGAGAAGCTCCCTGCCAGGTAAAACAGCCAGCAGGGCTCGTACGTCCACACCTCATCCTTGGACTCTGCCGAGTATCTCAGTGTTGGCATAGATGGGTTTGGGGTTTACTTTTCTCACGAGATCACACATGCTACTGCCACAGGCTTGAATGGAGACCAGGCTTTGTGAGGTGGTGGTGATGAAGCTGTGAGCCAAGTGTCTGGTTTTGACAGTAAGTGACAGTCATAAAGCTATTAGTTAAGTGTATAAAATGGAGCTTTTTGGAAAACAGCATTTGAAAATGCTATTTTTTGTCAAGAACTAGATAAAAGTGAGGCATTCAGTAAAAAGAAAAGGATCAAAGGCATTTGTTGCTGTGGAACTCATGTTAATGATTAGCTTTATATGTAAAGATACAGAATGGTCTTGAAATTCTCAAAATGCTATAGGAATTCTTTCTATAAATGTGTTTCTCTATATTCTTATATATTTTCAGTTTTCTGCCTATTTGTGCTGGAAGGGGAAAGGTGCTTTATTAAAGTCATTTCTCTTATGTTTCCTTTGTAGAATTTACAATGGGAATGATTTTACCAACCAAAGCTATGGCAGCCCAGGAATTGACGGTTGAAAGGAAACTGAGTGAGAATGCCTTGCAGGTGTGGCCTCTGGCGGACGATATGCAGGGAGGGGGAGAACGAAGTGCCTAGTGTGTGCATGCTGTGCGTGCGTGCAAGCTCAGTCACGACCTGCTCTGTGCAACCCCATGGGCTGTAGCCCACCAGGCTCGAAGGCTTCAAAGCTTCAAGAGCCTGTGATGATGGAGGACTATACAAAATACGGAGGACCAGTTAATCCACCCTGGCATCTTCTGCCATTTTGGGGAGAAATGATGAGACTTTCATCCTTGATGGAAGGGATTGTATAACTAGCCTTTTTGTTAAATATTGAATTTAGTTCAGGACAGTGCTGTTTTGTAGTCATTACACTAGAGAGTCACAAAAGGTGACTTTGAAGTTCACATACACAATGGAAGGAGCATCTCTCCACTTTCGGAGGATTGGGAGGTTTTAGATCTTGTTCTTGGACTGTAGTGATGGGGAGTTTGACACCTTTTGGCCTTAAGTGCTGTGTCCTTCACCTGCTTATCTTTATGCCCCCTGGGCCATAGTTACATATCTAAGTAGGATTTGGGCTGTGAAGTCCTAGTCTGGGCTCTGTTTCCAAAATAAAGACTAGAGTGGAAGGATATTGTTTGGGACATTGTGATATTTTACTGAGACTGTAAAACTGAATTTCTAAAATCTCTTGTCATGCTAATTATGCTTTGGAACCTTTTCTTTTGAGATTCAGGCCTCCTCTCGGGTGGCACTGGGTGTGAGGATTCCCACTGTGGCTCTGCACATGACAGAACTCTTTGACACAGCTATTGAGCAGCTGTACAGAATCTTCACTGTGAAAGATGTAAGTAACATCTCAGTATCTGGAATCAGAAATGCTGACACTGGGAGAGAATATGCCACTAAGAACTGAAGCTGGTTTTTGGTTTCCTACATGCCTTATGTTTTTCTGATTGAAGGGATCTAGTAACCTTTAGGATAGCTCAAGGAGGGGTAAGCTATCCTAAGGATTTGAGGGCAGAAAAGATGGGTGTTTGGGAGCTGGGGTGGGGGAGTTTATCAGCATTGAGATTTGGAACAATCTATTGAGGCTGTATAATTAAAAGCTATGTATTCACAATTAAAAACAACCACAGGAACTGTTATGTTATACATTTAGGTTGAAAACATGATAAGCACATGCCAGAATAACATGTCTCTTGTATGTTTCGCTTTGTTAGTTGGTGCAAAAATTTTCTAAATCTCCTGCTGTATTAGAAGCTGAAAAGGGAGGGAAATTCCAAATGTTTGATGGAAACATCACCGGTGAATATACAGAACTGGTAGGTAACCTAACGTTAAAGGAAAGTAAGCTAGACCCTTCAGTTAAAATGTTTTATTCATGCTGTTTTTAAAAGTGCTTCGGTTTTTATCTGAGCTCACAGAAACTTGAGTGCTTTATAAAGTTATATGGCAAATAAAAAATTGATATTTACTAAGTAGTAATAAAGATGAAGCCTTAGTTTCACAGCAGTTGTGCCACTGTTGATGACTTTTAGAAGACGCAAGTACAGTTCCTCCCAACTCTTGGGTCTAGAGTTTCTGGCCTCTGCCACTAGTGTGTGTGCTGCCGCACGTCAGCCGCCTTCCTGCTCACCGCAGCTCTGCGCCGGCTACCGCACTTCCGTCTGGTGTTCCTGCTGTTACATTCTGGCACGAGGGACAGTCAGTCAGTCCTCAGTGGTGCTGGCATACAAACCAAGTATGAGTGTGTGTTCATTGACTAGTTCTCGTATTTCTCCCATAGGGGCTCATGAAAGGATTTGGTGTTTTTCTTTATTGTAGTGTTGTACAAAGTTTTAAAAGATGTTTTCAGTGGAATTTCCCCTTTGTTTTCAGTTAACAAACAAAAAGATCGTCATGAAATGGAGATGTAGGAACTGGCCAGAAGGTATGTTATTAGCACCTTTTAAGTCAAAAAACACTTCAAGTATTCTACCCCCAATATGAAAAGCAAATAGTGATACTGTATGGATAAATTCTTTTCATAATACAGTAATAAACTTTCCTTCTTTTCTTCCAGAACACTATGCAATAGTTGCACTGAATTTTGTGCCTACGCTACAGCAAACGGAATTACAATTGGACTGTAAAGGAGTTCCTGTCTGTGAAGAAGAGAACATGAAATTTTGTTGGCAGAAGCAGCATTTTGAAGAAATAAAAGGTTTACTGCAGCTGACCACCCTAAATGGTTGAGTTAGTTTGAAGATTTTATAAGGGCATTACTTTTTGTAAGCAGAAAGTATCATGTTTACCTCCTCTTCTAGTGTTCCTTTAAAAAAAATAATTTATACTAGATGAAATCCACAAACTAATACAGAATTGAAAGCACTGTTGAACCTTTATTTACTATGACTAGACTCTGCACTGAGCTAAAAGCAAGCAATGTGAAATCAGACTGTTAACGTTACCGTCCATAGATGCTCCTCCGGGAACAGATTGCGTCTCCGAGTATGGATAGTTGAAGTGTCCCAAGCTAAAGCTTGTCTTAGCGAGCCTACTTTTAGCTGTAAATTTTTAATTCAGGAAGAGACAAATGGCATGTTGGTACTTCCTTTATTTTACTTCAGGGTTTTTAAGGTGTGTAGCTCTAGGTCGTGAAACAGTGGCATGTTGCATTCAGAAGCATGTTGATGTGAGGGCGAGCGGGCTGCATTGTTACGCTTCTCCCTGCAGCAGTTATGCACTCTGGAGTGGCGAGGACTGAAAAGTCTATGGAAAAAGGTACTTTTTGGCCTGCCACTGTACTTCTCATGAAGTAGCAACAGTGGACAAGGACATCTCCCGGTTCACAGTTTTCTCATTACTTTCATCTGAGAAGACTGAAGCAAGGTATGTAAACAATTAAAAAGTCATCACAATCAGTTTAATTAAGTGCATAGAATAGCAATCAGTCATGTCAATAAAAATAAAACAATTATTTTTACATCAAGTGTGCTTTATTTCCTCCACAGGTATTCTGTTAAATAAAGCACCATTTATATACTGCCAGGCCACAGCTAAAGAGGATTCTTTACAGAATCAAATTTCTTGTGGTTGTTCCGTATACAAGTAAACTTAATTTTGATAATAAGAACCACAGCGATCGGAGGCAATCTGCCTCTATTATAAGGTACAAAACTGGCACAGAGGACACCATATTATACACAGTAAAAATGCTGTAAGTTTAAATTACATTGTACAGGGCCAGAGAACCCTGTGCCTCCCAGACAGCCATATTAAATGAAAGCCACTACAGTGAACTCTTAATTACGTAAAACATATTCATTATCTGATTGCCCTTTAGAAAGTATACTGAAGATGCAAATTTTTTCATCTGAAGTTTCTGCCTGGCCAAGAATTAAGCCTATAAATCTATCTTGCCATTCAAGCAGAGAGCACTGGACGAACTGAAGCACGAAAACAGAAATAGGCGAAACTTATACAAACAGCATCGGGTGGGGGCAGGGGTGACCTTAAAAGTAGACATGCTACATCTAATGTCAAGAAGCAGCTTGGTTTCCTTTGCCAGATATCCTCGTGACCACATGGATTGTAGATTCAATGGTCCTACACAGGGTATCTAGAATGTCGTGCTGCTGCATGTGACTAAATAGTCCTCTGGAATGGCCACAGCTGAGTGATAAAGCCACCTCAGGGTCCTGGGAGGACAAAGCTTGACCGTCACAGCTTCTCAAGTCAGCTAAGTCAGACAGAACTGCAGAGAGAGAAGTAGAAGGGAACTCGGATTCCTCCTCAGCAAGGTTAGAATCCTTGGAACAGTGGAGGTCTTTCAATTCCTTACAGTCTTCAAACCTACCATTGTCGGACTGTTCTTCTGCATGCTGTGACCTGATATTTGATGTGTCTTCTGAAAACGAAGATGGAACTTCCATTCGGTATTCTTTAACAGAACTATTTTCAGGGGAAGGAAGATCTTGCTCGGTGCCTGGGTCGATAATTGAGGAGTCTCTCGTCTCATTGTCTGAAGTGCTAGTTGGGGTCAGGACCTCCCTGGTTTCTGTCTTCATGTCACTGATGCAGCTGTCGACGGTGTGCTCCTCATCGCTGCTAACGCGCCGCCTTTTAACAGGAGTTGCCCCTTCATCATCTGTGAAAACGAACATGAAAATTTCTCTGAAGAGTCATTAAGATCATATTGGGGGTGTTTGCATTTTTTAGCATTTATATTCAGGAGGCTCACACAACTACTGTAAAATCAGCAGTGGAAAGTGTACTTGTCCTAAACTCAATATTTTATTAGTCTGCAAAGCTAACCTTTAGTTTTTCTTTCTTTGGCTTCTTGCTCTTGGAGTGAGTTTCTCTGCTGCAGACAAGTCCTGCATTTGCTTAAAAGCTCTTGCAGAGTTGGAATTAGAGCCGGGTTTAACTGTTTGGGAGTATGTACCGACAGGAGCAAAGCAAGTGCCCGTAAGTCCTACAAAAATCCAAACAAACATTTTACATTCCAAAGCCAACATTTTGACACAGTTAGTAGTTTAAATGCACATGTTTATTACTCTTCCAGGAATCCATCCTGGTTCCTCTGGTACTTTTAGAAGGATGCTAAAACTAGAAAGCCAGTGTTATGATACTACTGTCTTTGTATTTCATTGGTTCCAAGTCACTAATACCATTGTTCTTTGCACCACACCACTTGACTGAAGACCTAAACAGTATTTTCTGAAAATGGAAAAAAAAAAAAATCAGTAATAAAATTTATACAGGAATTTTAAAAAACCCTGAATGATCCATGAACAATTTAGGCCTCATTAATCTAGGACTCAGTTTTCAGAGATACTTGATTTCTGGTAGGTACCACAGGTCGTCTTCATGTAGCGCTATAATCCACCCTGGCCTCTAAGCATTTTGTTCCTTAGGAGGCAGGCAGCTGCTGGACGTGTGCCTCACATGCTGGCGGGTGTTTCATTTTTCTGCAACACGGCTTTCATGGAAGTCTATACAAGCAACCAATTCCCCAGCTTTAACTGGCTTTATAGGCAGACTATTAACTTGATTTTCAGTTCCTTACGAGTCACAGGCACTAACAGAAACATCACAAGTAACAGTTTAAAAAATTTGAGCAAGTAAAGGCAATGTCTCCTCTTAGTGGGTTTATTGCCCTTAGCATTTTATGACATTGGCTCATGTCTTAAGGTGACAGAAAGTATGCTACATACATAAAAGGCAGAGGGAACACATTTTCATTTGGTTAGTTTTTCATCATATGTGACTTCTAGAGTTTGAGTAAGTTAAAATTATGTGTATACTAAGGCCAGATTTAGAATTGATATAATAAGGAGAGTTTGAAAGTACATGACTACTGCTTTGTATAGTTCTTACCCCATTTAAAGCAGCACTTGCTTTGGAAATTTCAACTCTGTTGGTGAAATCAGACTGCAGGTTCTGATACTGATTTATCAAGTTTGTAATAAGGGTGCTGATCAAATTGGCACAGTTAGCTTCAGAAAACACTTGACCTTGAACCTGAAAAAGATGATTGTAAAAAAAAATCTCCAAAAAACCAACATAATGAAAACACAGCCATTAACTAACTGGAAGTAACAAGTTGAGTTTCCAACTTGTGACATACCTTTAGAAGAAAATGTGTCATGAATGTGTAGACAATGTTGTTGTTTAGAAAAGTTCTTTCATCCATTAAGATGCATTTTATATATTCTGCAAAAACAGGATCTTCACACAAAAGCTTGATGCAGTTTTTTGACATAGCAGACTAAAGTGGGGGGAAAAAGCACTGATTGGTTGAGCACTGAAATAAGTGCAAGTCTTAAATACACTGCTTATGATAGATATACATCCAAAGTCACTTAACATCTTATTGGAAAAACCACTTCCCTTTGGCCATGCCATGCGGCTTGTGGGATCCTAGTTCCCAAATCAGGGATTGAAGCTGGGCCCTCAGCAGTGAAAGCACAGTGTCCTAACCACTAGGCCACCAGGGGAATTCCCAGAAAAGCCACTTTTACTGGGTTGGTCGAAGCGTTCATTCAGGTTTTCGTGTAAGATGTTATAGAAAAACCTGAACAAAATTTTTGGCCAGCCCAATACTTTAATCTACTCAACTCTTGGTTACAATTATACTCCCAATAACTTAAATGAGTAAGTGTTAAGAAGAGACTTGTAAAAAGTCTGAAAGGCGAAACTGAACAAATACATTTTAAAAGAAATGCAGCCTTATTATCTACCATTGAGTTAATAAGGACTGGAAAAATAAGACAAATGGGATGATGTTTTCAGGGGAAAAGAGATAACCAAACCACCCACAGAGAAAAGATTTTAAGAAATTTTATTCCCTAAAATGAGTTAAAACTTGCACTATATAATGTCATAACAATAGTAATTTGTTTGGTAAATCCCTTTCCCCTACACCTTCATAAATATTGCAATGATAAACAGCAAACCTCTTTTCCTAATTGTCTCACATAGAAATCAGTGGGTCCCAAATATAGAAATTGTACTAAAATTTGGTTTTCCTGTTTTCAAATGGTCATGGCTCTTAAACACAAGTAGTATGTCTTTAAGTATAGTCCCTAGATTATTTATACATGTTTTAATAATATCATTTACGTGGAAGAAAAAATGGATTATTTTTTAAAAATAGGACAAAGTTTAGATAATACTGTACATGCATATACTTGTTGTAAGTAAACTGTTTAAGGTCAACCCAAGAAATTAGGAGTCAAGTACAACTGGCACCCAGGTTTTCAGATCCTTGGTGTCAGGAAAATCTGTCTTACTCTACCAGTAGTAACAGTCTCTGCCTATGATTCCTGCACAGTACAGATGGCTTTTTCTATAGGGCTGCTAGGGGCTTTGGAAGCTTGAGGTGGTCTGACTTTGTTTTAAGGGAAGCTGGGGGCAGGGGGGCATGCTGATGAATTTTGTGGGAAAAAAGCCAAGAGAGTAGTGGAGTGCAGCAGCAGATAAAGCAACAGAGAAGCAACAGGCAGTGGCAGAACACAGAAACCAAAGAAAGCAACCACCGAAATAAAGAAGAATGAAAACAGCAGCAGCAAGTGGCAGAGTTGGCGGGGGGAGGCCAGATATCTGTTCCAATTTACTGAATCAACCACTCAGCTCAGAAGTCAACCAGCAAGTTGTTTTCTGTGTGTTTACTATGTAATACTATGCCATATGACTAGCCTATCAAAGATTCCTAGTATAGAAAACAAAATGACATTTCTTTAGGAATACAGATGACTCAGGTAGTCTTTAGACTTGTGAAATTCACAGTTTGGGACAGGGAGGCAGAGAATCAACTATTACAGTACCATGTGACATGTATCCATTAGGAGAGCATACAGCATGCAACAGCCTGGACAAGAGGCTGGACCAGACTGAAAGTATTATGGGCGCTAAACGTAGGTAAAAGTCCATACCAAAGGAATCAATCAACTCACATCATCTTCTGGAAATAGGCAACACACTCAGGCAAGAAACTGGAAGTTTTTTTCAGAGTCTAAAGAGTAGGGTCCTTTATGCCTGATCCAAGGATGAGCCAAACCTTAGAATCAATCTGATTTCCTCCTCTTTCCCCACCATTCTTCCTCCACAATTTAACAAGCATTGTTTCGGTGCCCACATTAAGGGGTTGGCTCTTAGACTTAAGATAGGAAGGGTACAGTGTTTGCTGTTCTCAATGAGACTGCTAATAAGAAAACAAGTGCACCAGACTCCAAAAACTGCTCTGAGGTCATAGGTAAGCGAGAGGTAGTGAACAGTCTGCTGAAATGTTTTCTGTTAGAGGTTTTGAAATGGTGGCAAGGAGAAGAAACAGGAGAGGTGAGGAAGACCAAGAAGTGGCACATGGCTTCTTATCCTCATAGCTCCCTGTCTCAGACTTTCACAACTATTTATACTGACCTTTAAATGAGGAATTCAACTAAAAACAGCTTGTGTGAAATATCCTTTGTGATAACAAATGTATGGAAAAAGAAAATTTCACAGGGCGACTAGATGTCCATTGCTTAATAGTTATTTTTTCTATTAACAGTGTCTTACCTACCAAGATTTGAAAACATCCCCAATTTCTAGCCAATTTTCAACCCAGTGTTCCTAAAATTACTGACCACCTGTTTGGATAAGATGAAACACCAAGTCATCTTAAAACTCATTTTCTTTACCTGAGTCTGGCATAGCTCAGTCCAAAGTTTGGGGAACAGTGCAAGATGAAGTGGCAAACCTTCATAGGCAACTAGGACACCTAGTATTTGAAAAGAAACCAGAATAGGTTATAATTATAAATTACACTACTGAGATATTAAACTCTGCAGGTACAATAAATAGTATGGCTATTTCTAGTCATAACTGCATATTTTCTATGTTTTAGAAATACGTAAAGTATTTAAAGGGGAAGAATTCATTCCAATGTTTTAACCAGTGAAATAATTTTTAGAGTTCAGTATACTCTGACTTCATTTATCTCCCATACCTCATTCCTAGAAGGACCTTCGACAACTTAAACCAATTCAGGTTTTTGAGAATCAGAATTTTATCTGGGACAATAAAATTTACTGCAAGTGGTTCCAAAGCTTTCTTGGGTTAAGTTACCACTCCGCATATTAGATCATATTACATGGAATTGCTAGAGTGCAGTGGGGACAAGGGGTACAAGTTCAAACAGGATGTGAAGAAGTAGGAAACACATCATTCTCTCCTCTCTTATCTTGTTTCTCCAAGGATAAGATGAATGCCTTTGTAGTAGATTTAGGTAAATTCTGCTCTAGCAGCCCCTAGCCTCGTCCCCAGGACCCTTCGGGTGGATCCCACTTAGCTGCTGTATGTCAGCATCTTACTTGAAACGTCCAAGGTTTTAACTTTTCTTTCTCTTGACTATTCCAGATATCAAATGTTTCATTAAGAAATTAGTTCACCTAGCCCCTGCTATCCTCTCTCTCTCTCAAAACACAGAAGTTGTAATGCCACAGTCAGTCATAAGTAAATTTTCCATCCTCCAACACTCCCATCCCCCAAGGAAATCATGGAGGAGAAATATAATACAAGTTATCTTCCTACAGTTAAAAAAATTATGAGAAACAGCTCAAGTTGGCAAACATTTTCAGTACAGGGCCAAATAGTAATTACAGGTTCCCCCAATTATGAAACTTTTCATAAGCTGAAACATCAAGTGAAAAAGCAATTTACCTTTTTCCATAAAAGCAAAAATCCCCTTTGCATTTCTTTCGGTTAGCAACAAGAGGTACTAATGAAGGTATTTCATAAAAGTGAAGTGACATAAAGCAAACTTTCAAAAATTTGGGAATACCAGTATTTTAGTCTTTGTAGGCTATTTAACTGTTGCAACTGCTCCATTGACAGCACTAAATGAATGGGTGTGGCTGGTCTTTCAATAAAATGTTATTTAAGACATTGAAATTTGAGTATTGTGTAATTTTCATGTATATCACAACATACTCAAAATCTCAGAAAAAAATTAAAAATTGTAAAAACTCTTCTTAGCTTGCAGGCAGCTCACTGGTTGTTCAAAACAGGCAGCACACAGGTTACTGTTTGCCAACCTCTGTATTAGACTACGGGTCTGAGAAAATCTCAGAGAAACCAGATCAGTCATTCAGTTTAATCGTCGAAGGATGCCTAGACTCCCTTTTGTGGGAAAGCCTACCTTTTATTTTCCTGTCAAGATTAATTCCATTTTAAAGAACCAAAGAAACTCTCACCTTTCTCCATTATCCTAACCTAATCTGGCTGGGATTGGAGGCATTTGCCAATCATAACATCACAATACACAGAAGCAAACAAAGGCATGTCATCAACACTGATGGCTACAGAGAATAAAATTCCTATGTTCCCATGTTTCAGCATTATAATTATTCATAAAAGTACAGCAGGGATTGGCAATAGGCCCATGGCCCATTTTTTCTGGCCCCTTCACAGAGTCTGCCAACCCCTGAACTAGAGGTTGCCCTGACATAAACCCTCTGTGAAAGCAGGCTTTAACTACAATTTAAGATCCTCTAGACTTTATTCCTATTTTCCACAACTACTAAAAAGCTAGCACTACCACAAAAACAACAGCAAAAAAACAGAGGCCTTCTATGATGTAAGATTGTTTTCAAATAATATTGATTCAAGTATGTTTATTTTACAAGTGCAGAATGGAATAAACATACTAACATCTATTGTGCTAGGTAAGTCAGATAATCATATTTAATTTTCTCATCAACTTTGGGAGGTGTTATGTTACCCTCATGTTCCCCACTGTTTTGAATGAGGAAATGAGGCTCAGAGAAATCACTAATCTGCTCAATTTCATCCCCAAAGCCAGTGAGTGATACAGCTGTATCTATCCCAGACTTATCTGAGTCTAAAGCCCACCATCTTTTCAATAATCAGTTTCCCAAGCTTTAGCCATCCATGTATAATTTTCATCACTGTTTTCATATCTGTCCATCTTCTCTGTTTACTTGATAACTGTGCTTTAGATTCATTCAGAGAAGCTAATCCTATGTTGTCCTTGTCCTAGGCAATGTAACATCCAGGACAATCATGCATTTGGTATGAATTACTTACTTTTGTAATACAGTAAGATCTATTTCTTAACATGAAAATTATTTTCTCTGGGCCATCTTGTACATTACATTCTGGAAAACACTGCCACCCACAGTGAGCTAAAGACACCTCTTTCACATCCTAATTCCCTACTGAGCTTGCACCTTTGGAAGGAAGGCCATCCCTTCAAAGCAGGAGCTCAGTTTCTTTCCAGCATTTTCACAAAGCACCAAGGATAAGGTGTATCTAGGCTCTACTAATTTAAGGTAGAGGCCAATACCATCCTAGTCCACACACTCCTGCTCCAATAGGGGTATCTCACTTACTGGGTGCAAAGCACAGAGAGTTGCAATCACCAGCATTCATAGGCACGTTTCCAAGCCTTACCTCAGCAAACAGGATGGGCAGACCTAAAACATACTGGTTCTGGTATTATCACTCATCTTTCTCAATCCTGTGACTTTGGGCATCCTTAACAAGGGTCCTTACTCCACCCCGTTCCCACCCACGAAGGAACCATGTTCAACAATGAAGAGCTATTCCAAATATATTTTTTCCTCAATAGTGGCACCTTATACTGTAGAAGCTGTTGGGTGTGTTATGTAAAAGAAAAATCTTTTAAAGACAGCTTTTGTAGGTAAAATGGTAATACATATGGTTGCTGTGAGGATGAAATATTTTATATGTATATTTACTAGTTAGGGTCTCTGTCCAGCTTTCTATAGGAGTATTTATCCCATTCAAGCATTACTCATGGGAAGTGGGAGCTCTGGCCAATGGATGGAAGCCCACAGCTAATGCTCCACTGCAAGACTGAATCAAGACATCTTAGCCTGAGAATATCACATTTAATTCTTCTAATTCCCCTATTTCTGACTTCATATCCACTAAGCAAACTATTGTTGTTTACTCGGCTTCCCATGCAGGTTACAGGGGGAAATCTGCTAGCCCTACCATGTAACTTTCAGATTGCTATGCTCATTCTTCTTTGTAAATTAACAGACTGGTAACCAAACCCTAAATTATACATATGTCTATTAAACATAATGATTCTATATGACCTCATATAGGTGGATGTGCCCTTGGGTGGATAAAAGCTGGCTTCATTCATCCTAAGAAGCCTTTGGGGAAACAGCTAAATGAGCTGTTTCTCCAATAAGTATCACCTTGATATCAAAAAAGCTGAAAGATGATCAACAGTTGTGCTTTCATATTGAATTTTAATCTGTTTACTTACATCAACTATATTAATTTAATTCTAGAAACTTTGAAGATTATGGATGTTCTAGGTATATCATGTTACTTGCAAAAAATATTTTAAACCACCTTTCACTTATTAAAGTATTAAGAAAGCTTTCAAAAACTAATGTCAAGGTGATTTTTGCTTTGTGTCTAAAAATGAAAATTATGAAATCTAGGGATTTGTTTGGAGAAGGCAATAGCACCCCACTCCAGTACTCTTGCCTGGAAAATCCCATGGACGGAGGACCCTGGAAGGCTGCAGTCCATGAGGTCGCTAAGCGTCAGACGACTGAGCGAATTTACTTTGACTTTTCACTTTCATGCATTGGAGAAGGCAATTGCAACCCACTCCAGTATTCTTGCCTGGAGAATCCCAGAGACGGGGTAACCTGGTGGGCTGCTGTTTATGGGGTCACACAGAGTCGGACACGACTGAAGCGACTTAGCAGCAGCAGGGATTTGTTAGTTTAATTTTACTTGAATATCTTATTAATCTGCATGTGCACTACTAAGGTACCTAAAAAACTCAGTATGATTAGGGTTTGCATTACCAATTTTCTGTTTTGGAAAAAACTTTCCTCAAATGTAAGATCAATGCATGATCATTACAAATAAGTTGTATTTAACCTAGAAAATAAAAGCATCCCATAATTTTATCCTTAGTTAAGAATATAATCCTCTTTTTTAACATGTACTGATCTTCCCCCTTGTTCATAAGAATGTGGTCATATTCTGTATTTTCCAATTTGCTTTTTCATGTGATCCAAAGTTATTTCCTATCATTTTATTTTAAAGACTATATTATACAAATGAACTTAACTAAGCTGCTACTGACAGACATTTGGGTTTTTCCCAGTTTTACCCAATACAAACCAAGTTAAAATAAACATCCTATGTATGTTACTATATATTTAATGAGTAGATTTAGGGTGGATCCCCAGATCTGGTATTGCTTGGGCAAAGGGCATGAACAATCTAAACTTCCTCTCCAAACCAACCCCATTAATAGACCTCCTCTTTGCCAAACTGTAGTATCATCCAAACTTTACCTCATAGTTGGGAGGGTGGGAGTAGAAATAACTGTTTACTTTAATGTTCTTTACCATCTTACTGAATCCTAAAAACTCTTTGTATACTGGTATTCCTAGCCATTTATCTGATAAGAAGGCAAATATTTCACTCATTAGCTGTATGTATTTTAATTCAATTCATGGCATTTTCAACATGTAGTATTTTCAATTTTCATGTAATAAAAAATTTCAATTTCTTATTTATTGTTTCTGGGTTTTGTGTCCTGCTTACATGGTCCTTCAAATCTCAAGACAGTATTCATATGATCCTATGTTTTTTATTTAATATTTCTAGGATTTTATTTTTCACAATTAAATAATCCTCCTAGGATGTATTTTGGTCTAAGGAGCAAAGATGGTATTAAAATCTTGCCTCTCCTCTCCCAGAAAGCTACCCAATATCTCAATACTACCCATTTTCGACTAATCTGGTGTGTCATCTTTATTATCTACCAAATCCTTGTGTATCCTTATGTTTGTTTTGGGGCTGTTTTTCTGCTGTTCCATCCATGTGTTTCCATAGCTGCAATGTATGGTTTTAATCATTAGTTTTAGTCATTCCTTGGGTATTAATGGGGTACTGGTTCCAGGAGCCCCCAATGCTTAAGACCCTTATATAAAATGGTAACACAATGATTACAGTGGAAATTTCAATCCACAGTTGGCCTTCTGAGGATACGGAGGATATTTACATAGGTGCTGCTGTGCTTCATGGCTCAGTTGTGTCTGACCCTTTGCGACCCCACAGACTGTAGCCTGCCAGGCTCCTCTGTCCATGGGGATTCTCCAGGCAAGAATACTGGAGGGGGTTGCCATGCCCTTCTCCAGAGGATCTTCCTGACTCAGGGATAGAACCCAGGTCTCCCACATTGCAGGCATATTCTTTACCCTCCCTCTGAGCCACCAGGGAAGCCTATTTACATGAGAAAGAGGAGAAAATAAACCCATACTTGCTGTTTTTATGTAAAAAAAAAAAAAAAAAAGAATAAAATTTTTACATATCAAAATACTGCAGTTTCAGACACACTAGTATTATTTCACTTGGCAATTGGCAGCTTTGTTCATATTCCCTGGATTCTCTCCCAACTTTGTCTCTTCTATCTCCATGCCTGACTGTCCTCACTTCAACAGCACTTCAACCCTCCCCTCTTGTTGCCAAATATAGTTTCTTGAAGAGACTATACAATTAAAACTCCTTAACTCTCTGCTTCCCATCCCAGTTGTTAATGTGGGCTTTGCTTTCTCAAGCTCTCTCCTCATTGCCTCTACCCTGGAAATAGTTATTTCAGCTAGAAGACTGGGACATAATCTCTCCATTTTTAAGAAGCATAAGGAAAGCAATGCTTTTAGTTCTTTGTTTTACTTCATATCCAAAATAATGTCCAATTTTCTTCATTAAGATATAACCATGAAAATTTTCTTTTCCTGCTCAATTTGTTAAAGGTTACGGTTTATATATATGTAGAGCTGTCTATGCAATACAGTAGCCACAAGTCACATCTGCTATTTAAAATTCATTTGGTTAAAATAAAAAATTCAGTTCCTTAATTACATTTCAAGTTCTGAACACACACATGGTCAGTGGCTATCATACTGTGGATGGTGATGCAGTTGGAGAATATTTCCATCCTGCTCGAAAATTCTAAAGAACAGTCCTATGTAGGGAACTAAACACCATGAGCCAGCATAAATGTGCTTCCTGAGTGTTAAGTGATGAGGAGCATAAAGTAAGATGAAAGTTGAGTCAGCTAATGGGATGGCCAGGTATGTGTCCTTTCTTTCCCTCCCTCTCCTATGTTTCCCAGAACTGTCTATTTGTGTTAGTGAAGAAGACAGTCTCACAGGGTGAAACATTCATTATTTCAAGTAGATAAGACAGCTCCTCACTTAACTTTTGGTATAAATCACATGGACACAATTACTAAGAACTTTTCTTGAGGTTAACATCTTTCTAAGTCTTCCTCCTTATCTGGGAGCAAGACTGTCTTATTAGAACTCCTGGGTATTTCCCTACACTTGATCGTTGTCACTGCTAGATTTCAGCTTTTTATAGCCAAGTGCCACAACTCAATTATATAATCATGAAATGGCCGATATGAACATATCCTCATCTGCCCACTCCCCGATCTTCAGCCACATATATAAAAAACTAGCTAATGGTAGCAGGTGGAAGGAACACCCTTTCAAATCTGAAGACATTCTAATCACTTACCAATAAGCTGGTTTTTCTGAAGAGAAATTATCCCTGACAGTTGTTACCACTTCCTTCTTGGATAACAAAATCTAAGGTATGTTCACATCTTTGGCCCTATCTATAATGGATCAAAACCTTTGCCAAAGGAAGGAGGGGGTTGTGACTGAGAAGGAGCACAATACATAACTTTCAAGGTGTTATATTACTTCCAGGAAGTAATATTCTACTTCTTGACCTGGATGGTGGTTCCATGAGAATTTCACCTCCCGTGCTCTTGACACAAAAACTATGGTACAATGGAGAGGATCCTGGGCCATCCCTAAAGGTAATAGACTCATACGACACACAGAGCCTGAGAACTCTGGAGATCTTAAGACAGGGGACATGTGGAGGGCTACATTTCTTCTAAAGACTTATCAGCTAGAAAAAGTCACCCAAAGGGAGCAGTCTTCTAAGAGCTCTCAGCTGCATCCGCAGAGAGACAATATTACATAAAAATAATTCAAGGTTTTCCCCTTTTATAATTCACTGATTTTTTTTTTCTATTTCTCATATCTTCCTTTTCAAATTCCCCTTCTCACTCATCCCTCTATTTTATGAGACTTACCTCCTAATTTACTCATATATGCACCTCTGCTTCACCCTGGCAAGTCCACTTAGCTTGCTCTTGGTGTTTCCAGCTCCAAAGCACAGCTGGCACTATTGATCTTATCTTATCCTCTAGATCAGAGCTGGGGAAGTCCATCTCTCTAAGTCTGCCTCCCTAAACAGAGCAGTTTTTGGTTTTTAAATTCTGCTGGGCAGATGGAGGAGGACTTGGGCTTCTATGTACAAAAGTGATGAGCCTATTCCACACTCCTTTATAAGCCAGCTGAAACTCTGGGCAGAACTATTCAATGGAAACCAGTAAGTTGGTGTTTTCTTAAAAAAATAAAAATGTTCCCAAGAATAATTAATATTTTTCAACATTCACTTTAAAAAAGAAAAAAAGGATTGGCTCATTTTTTTCCTCCCCTTCCTAAATGGCTAGGGGCTTAAAATAATTCAGTGGAATTTACTGCTCATCTTTTATACTTACTCAGCTTAACTAATGTTTCAGTAAATTTTTCACAGTTGATTGCAACTCGGCATAATAGATGGATGAATTGATGATAAGAAAAGAAGTAGTCTAGCAGCATACGATCATAAACGTCATCTTTGCCCTGAAGGTTAAAGATGATAAAATGGTTGCACTTAAATTGTATAATAAATTAAAGAGCATATTTTGTGCAAATGTAATAAATTTAACTAAAAAGCTGATTAAATATTTAAATTCTATAAGAACCTAGTTTTAAATTCCAAGTTTCTATTAATGTTATTAAGATCTTAATTGTCACAAGTTTATTTTCAGTGTGCAAATGTTATCAATTAAAATTACCCCTTATTTCTATATACTTTAATAAAGTAAAACTACTGTAGGATTTTAAAATGTGACACTTGAGTTCTACAGACATATCATCAAGAAGAGTGAATTAAATTTGATTTTTGAAATAAATTTCAGATTATTTCTGAAATGGTTTCTACTGTATTAACTATTTTAAATATTTTATTTAATACAAACTTCTTAAATGCATTTAAGATCCAAAGATAGTGGGCAAGAGAGAATGTGAATAAAGTGGGTGAGGAAAGATAAATTAGTGAAAAAATTGTTTATAAAGTCTTAGAACTAAGATAAATTATCCTGTGTCGATGTTCCCTCTCTCTATAATTTAGAATTAGCTCTATTTTAGAATAAGTATTAGAGAACCAGAATCAGGCTACAAACGATGATAAATTCATCAATCAGTGATAATTAGGCTTAGGTCAAAGAATTATAATTAAAGGGCAGTAAAAGGAGTCATTGATTATATGGTGAAATATAAACAGTAGTCAGTACCTAACTTGACCTTTCAGATTTAGATACATGACCCATTTACAATTTAGCCTAGTGACAAATACTAATGAGACTTTCTGTTAGGATATTTTTTGAAGGGCAAAAAAAACTTACTACTTGTGCTTATTATTGATTTTGCAAATATTCAACCAACATTTCAGAGCAGGAAAAAGTCCAAATGAGTCTAATCTCCTTAGGATCCAGAAAATGATCATTTAAATCTAATATATTCATAATGGCCAGAGGGGAAGTTCTAAATTACTGTGTACTAGAGAAACATGGTTTTCCTGGCATCCCAACATACCTTACTGGTTTCCACCATTGTGGGCAAGAGGCACATATTGAGTTCAGGGCGCGGAGGCCGAATATTGCTTTTCCCTCCTATTAGCTTGATATTTTCTCGACAAGGGAAATAAGGTCCAAGAGACACTAAGACATTAAAAGTGTACAATAAGAATAAATGGAAAAAATAAATCTCCATGTTTCAGTGTGCAGAAAGATTAAATGCCAACCATGTCAAGTACTGTGCTAGATGAATACATACTTGGTATATTACTGTGATGATAAGTACAATGGTTGTGCTGTAGAAATGGAACCAGAGTATGAAGAAAGTCATGGGGACTCAAAAGCACAAGTTCCTTGAGGACATCTGAAAATAAAAACACAATGTTGGCATTAAAAACTGGAGTGTGGACCTGCTATCTTCAAATTCACCAGTCCTACTGGAGTAATTGATGGTAGTGTGGCAGCTAACAAGTTTTAATGAGTCTCACACTGTCTGAGCTCTCAGCCCCAGGACAAACTGTCTGATGCTTAACCAAAAATGGATCCACAGAGTGATTAACCACAACAGGGCATCATTAAGAAACCGAAGTTTAAAACTTAAAAGAAGCATCAGGGACAAGTACAATGGAGGAAATATTTAATGCACACTGATTATGTTTCTTCATAAAATCAACCAAAGCAAGGTTTGAAATTCTTTGGATCTGCGAATCCTTCATCAACTTTGAAGTAACCCTCTCTTCTTGATGGAGCAGTACAGGCCAATAATTCTACAGAACATCAGGCGACCTGCCAAGATTAACTGCTCATATATATCTACCATTTTGAGAAACTATAAACAAATAGCTACAGTCTCTAAAGATGACTTAAATGGCTTATGACATTAAAAAAAAGAAATGCAGTATGAATTTAAACCAAGGGTTTCCTTTAATAGATATAAATTATCATTTTATTATAAATATGCAATTAATAAAAAGCTAAAATACTCAGGAGTCCAAGAACAGCTACTAGGAAGTATCTCTAGACAAAAAGACTCACTGAAATAATCACCCCAACTCTTTACAACGTCAGTTCTAATCTGTAAACATCTGCATGATTCTACACTGTTTATATAGATTGGAAGATTTCAGAGCTGGAAGAGATCTAACCTTAGGTCAGCATGCCCAGATATATGAAGTGACCTGGCGTATGATGACATAGTTAATTACTGATATGTTAAGAAACAGAATTCTATTTTCTTAAGAGTCTGCTGGCCAGTGTAAGTCACTCATAAAAAGTACAAATGTCTTCCAAACTCTACAGAACTAACATTACATCTTATATATACACACATACACACACACAGGATCCCATAAAAATGTTCTTCCATTAGGCTTTTACACAGGTTTATTTTCCAGGTAACTTACCTATACAGGCATTTCTAAGTTCTGGAGGGCTATAGGAATTAAGAAGAGTTAACAGTTTATGGGCAAATTCAATTCGCTCCTGCCACTGGATTAACGCTTGCTTCACGTCTGGAAACACAAAAGCATACGTAAATATGCCATCTGAAGTCAAACTTCTTCACAATTATTTTCTGTTGTAAACTACAGAATGCTAAGACTAAAACATTCAAATTTATTACATAAACATCTTTAGTGAAAGCTAAGTGATTATTTTTATAAGATAGCTACTATTGTTAAACTTGCTAGATTTCTTAAAACACATATTTTAGTGATTGTATGTCCCATTTTCTAGAAATTCACATACATTTCAAAGTTTATATGATTTTTACAGGGACACAAGAGGTAACTGTTTTATAGTTATTTCTCTTGAAAATAAATTATCTAATCTAAGCCATGGAAGTTTCCAGCTGGAGAACCTTCACAAATACTCATGTTGTTACTGTGCTTGGAAATATTTTCCAGTCTCCTAAATCTTTTTTTTTTTTAATATTTTATTGGAGGATAATTGCTTTACAATATTGGGCTGGTTCCTGCCATACATCAACATGAATCAGCCACTAGCATGCTTGCCTATTTTTAAGGCACGAATAAAGAAAATAAACAAGAACATTCCAGCTTTACATCAGGAGGTCACAAACATTTTCCTAATGGTTAGCTAACATCAGCCTTGTAAAGACAAATTCTCTGAAGCATGTGGTTTAAAAAGTCTTATTTCACTCTTTAATTGTTAAACTAATAAAAATAAGTAGGATTAAGCAAACCTTTTCTCTGAAGATATGGGCGTGTAGACTTCAAAACTGAAAGGAATATTGACAGAAGTTCTACTAAGTCTCCAGTCACATGGCAAGCTGTGGCTTCATGATACATCATGTGCAGTGTGTTGAAAGACTACAAGTGATTAAAAAAAATAAAAACTTCATTCCACTTTTACTTTATGGAGCCACAAAATTATACCACTCATCCTCTATGACATGTTTTCAGACTCAGACTATGAGTGTGCCTATGTGCACAAAGCAAATGTATCTGCTTTCTACCTACAAGTCAAAGACCCCCATTCAGCTCTTTTAAAGCACAGAACAGACCTCACTCTCAGAGTCTGATATTTTGTGTTTACATTTTACTTTGAACAAATAATTTATTTAATTAGACTTTTACGGGGGAGGGGGTGGTGGTTTACTGTTTGCTCTAAGTACACATTTCTAAGACTGCAAGTTTCAAAGATTACAAAGCAGCAGTAACAACAGGAAGACTGGGGAGAACAGGCTACTGTTTTAACTAACTTTCCAGAGTTTCTATCAAAGACAACAGTGAAACTGCTGTCAGTCATAGTAGGTCTAAAATAGTAGCAGTAAAATGGTAGGTCTAAAAGAGGTAAAAGAACTCCAAAGGTAAAATTCCTTTAATCATATTGGCTTGTTAAATCTTTTGATTCCTTTAACTGTACTAGCTAATGAAACCCTTGGTTTCTATTTCATTGTACACCAATGCATCATCTTCCTAATCTTGTCAAATCAGTTCACCATGGCCTATAAACTACTCACAATTCACAGGTGAAAATTCATAACCTAGAATCTGTGACAGTACATAATCTGAACAATGTACTCATGTGACATTTAATGTGTTAGTTGTGAGGACAGAAATCATGACTATCTTGTTCACTGCTATATCCCCCGTGCCTAGCACAATGCCTGACAGAGTAGACATTCAAACAGTTGTTGAAGAATTAAGTTCTCATTACTCTTCTTCACAAACTTCTGTTTTAGCCAGACAGACTTTGCTTTTGTTGAATACAACCAATACTTTCTTACCTTTGTGTTGATTAAATCATTTACGTTAATCCTTTTCTATTTTGTCTCTGCAGGTTCACATTCTTCAAAGCAGAGTTTCATATACTGTATCCTTATTCTATAATACCATCAACTGAAAAAACTATCCTACCTTTTAATTTTCATAGTGCCCTTGGTATGTACTCTTTAACCTTATCTCCATTATTAGACTAAAGGGTATGATGCACCTCCGTAGACTTAAAATCATCGTAAGAGTTGTGGATGTTCAGTAATTATGGGAAGAATGAACAGTTGATTTTTAACCACCTATAGCAGCCTCACTAGGTTCCTCTTCCTCTAATGAGGAACGCACATAAGTGCACTCTTGAGAAACTGTGTCAATTAAATCCTACAAATTTCATTCATTTCTAGTCCTACAAATGAAATGAATGTATGTAATTGTTATGGAAAAAGAAAACAGCATGCTTAGTACCATGATGTAGTTATTCTTAGAATATAAAGTAGCATTTACTGATTTGCATATTTAAAATCCAGACACCTATAATAAACTCTAAATATACACAAAAAAAGTTTTGGTGAGAACATTAAATTGGAATAAATCTATAGTAAAACACAATAAAGCATTTACCTCAGTCATCAGGATTAACCCTCGATTAAATACAACAAGAAGTCTGTCTTCATCAGATTCTAATAGTATTCTGAAGGCACTAGAAAAATACATAAAGTCCAGTTTGAGAACTCTGAATCAGAACAGAACACTTACGTGGTTGGCGGGTGCGGTGGGGGGTTGGGGGTCGGAGAATAAGTAAACTGTCATTTTGGTTCTCTACTTTCTTACCTAGAAAAAAGACAGCTACATCTAGGTCTTAGTAATTTAATAAAAAGATAATATTTAAAAAGAAATCTTCAATGCAACCTGGGCGGGGGACCCCAAAACTTCTGTTGGCGCTGAAAATAATCTACATAATAATCATCCATAAGTAGGTTCATTACTCTTATTAACAGACTTTCACTATTAGTACTGGAAACTGCTATTATACAGTACAGTCGGAAATTCTATTTTAGTGAGATGTTTTTCTTTCCTTTTTAAAAACAGTTATCAGGAAAACTCCAAATTTTCTTTTGAAAATAAGCTTTTAAGTAGCAAATCTTGGGAAAACAATGTTTCCAAATTAATGCTAAAATTTTGAAAGTTTCTTCAAAGAGTCTTGGCAAGTGCAGTTAATTTGATCTTACGTACTAACAAAGATTCAAATTTTAAGGTTTTCTGAAGAAGATAACCTTATCTATTGTGGGTTGATTACCTTAAGATTCCACAGTGTTCAAAAGAGTACTGCCAAAAAAATGTGTGTCTAATAAAAGACATCAGTCCCAAGTCTCAGATGCAATACACAGAAAAGAAGTTAATCTAGACTTTATTTCTACAGTTAAAGGGAATTAAGTGTAATTTGTAGCAGTTCCTTTATAGCTATTCAGTAATTTCTGAGCTCTGAACAATTAACTGTAAAGATGATATTTTGTTATTTTGGCTAATTCCTATAGTTAAAAAAGATAGATCTGGGCTAAATAAAGAAAAGTATCTTAACAGTGAAACTTATTCAGAGATGGAGTAAGCTATCTAGAGGCCTCTAGAATTGAACTGTCCAAGCGTAAGTTAGGATGAACTGCCAAGAGAGAAGGATTCAAGCTTTAGGTGGAAGATCATACATTAAGGTTCCTTCCAACCCTAATGATTCTGATAAAACACACAGAGACAATCCAAATCAAAATAAAAACTATTCAAAAGCAGCTAGCTAGCTCTCAAAATACAAAGTCTGCCTAAGTGTCAAAAGGTTTAAATGCTTTCCCAATAACCTTAAAGAACTGGTAAACTTTCTCTTATATAAACAATTTAAATTATTCCTCTTTAAGTGTCAAAATGATGTTCCCTTACTTGGAAAAACAAAACAAAAACATCAAAAAAATTTTTTTTACCTTATTAAAGTAGTCCAGCAGGACCGGCCATCTAAGCAACGTAAGTAACAACTTATGGTTGTTTTCTTAAACTGTTTAATATCTTCTAATTCTTCTTCTCTCATATCTGGCCTCTGAGCTATGAACAGTTGCATCAGGTTAAATAGTTCTTCTACTGCCTGAAAAGGGTAAAAAGCATAGTGATGACCTTTTAGCCCTATACCATTTTATAGTATCTGTTTCTCATTTGTAAGTGTTGTGCTCATTTAGCTAGCTCTTAAAATTATACAAATTAACTTAAATTGCAGTGGCATTCATAAACAATTAAAAAATCAGCAATGGATTCTATTTTAAAATTTTAATATATTACTTACTAGAAGAAAATTACCTTAAAATAGAATTTCAAGATTAAAACCTATAAGTAAATACAGTTCAACTATAGTCCTAAAACTATTTAAATTACTAGTTTTGTAATGTCAAATATATGTTCCAGAGACGCAATGCCAATCTTTTGTCTCTTTTAAATGAGAAATTATTACTTTGTCACAAAGATTTCACACACCTCAATTACACCTGAATACCGTTTTTTAGAAACTCTTTGTGGCAATATTTAGAGTGATCTTTCCAGACTGACAGATGATCCAGTTCAAGCCACCTGATGATGAACCACTTTTGGTACTTATTATACTCACTTTCTTTATTATAGGCATTCTAACTTTCTTGACAAAAAATTAGATTATTCTTTCTGGGTAAGAAAAACAATTCACTATATTATGTCTAAAGGACAGTTAAGTTCCTTTATTCCTTCAACAGGAAAAAAGTACAGCACCCAATTCAAGGATACTAATATTTAAAATACCATTTACTACAGTCATGTGATTGAGCTTTTAAGTAAATCTTGAATGTCTTGAAAAAGTTCCTTCCTTCTACACTCCCATCACCTCCCATTTAGCAAAGTATTTCTCCTATTAGCAGTTTATGGTCTTTGGGTTGACAACCGCTTGAAAAAGGGTTCTGCACTCTGCTTCCAACCTCCTTCCCAGATTTATACCCTCTTGGTGTAAATTTGAGTTTACAACAAAGAGTAAGAAGCAATGATGGAAAGAAATATCCAAGAATGACAGCCTAACATGAAGAGAGGAAACTTTAATATAAAACCTATAGTCTGCAAAGAAAAACGAATCAGACTTAGATGGTATATATTTGTATTCTGACAGGCCCACCTCTTAACCATTTCATTCACTTGAATGTAGTGTGAACAAGTGAAAAGGATTCCCTGGTGGCTCAGATGATAACGAATCTGCCTGCAATGCAGGAGACCTGGGTTTGATCCCTGGATCGGGAAGATCCCCTGGAGAAGGGAATGGCAATCCACTCTAGTATTCTTGCCTGGACAATTATCCATGAGGTTGCAAAGAGCCAGACACAACTGAGCAACCCAGCAAGCAAACATGAACAAAGAAACCAAAAAACAAAAAACCCTAGGGAACATTCTCAGCTAAGAAAATATTGTCTAGCTCACAGTTTAGCAAAGCATGTACATCTTGATAATAAATATCTAAATAGTGAATACTCACTTCCTTAAAACTATACCACAAAGCTGAATTTTCTGATTAGGTATATATGAAAAACTCATTAACAAAACCACAAATTAACATAGATAAGTTCCATTAGAGATAAAATTTCAATAATCAAACTAAAAAAATTATCTACACACTTATCAGTTTTTCCCCCACTTATCAATTTTATAACATTTTACAAATATAGTCAAGAAAACAAATACACCTATAAGAACAGTTAATTAGACTATACTCCCATATTTTGTCACTACACCCCACAAGGGGAAAAACAGGCATTTCCAATTAATTTGAGAATACAGATACAAGAGTTATCATTTTACTCACTCCAGGGTATTGGCTGGCATGTGGTGTAAGATTCTTAAAGGCCCACTGAATGTTCTGGTGAGAAGCCAGTTGTCGTGTAAATGCAGGAGACTGCTCACAGCAGAGCCTCAGAATGCCATAGTAGGCAGGCAGCATCCCACGGTTAAAAAGCACCACATCCTGATCATCATGGTCAGCAAGGATGTAATTGAAGGCAATGTTCTTGGTTACCACTGGGTTCTGAACAATAAGGCGGATATTCTCTGGACAGTCAGCACACACATTGTACCAAAACGAAAGCAAAGCCTGTTTATTGTGATTTGTAGCTATTGCTGGCTCAGAAAGTTTAGGCTGGAAAAGGTTCCACAAATCCATGAAATATGTGGAAAACATCAGCTTCTCAGTTTTGGAAATTAAACAGTAAGTCATAAAGCTAAAATAGGGCACTAGCTTTGTAGTGCCATGAACAGCAGCATCAACATAAAGTTTGGCTCTTGAGAGCAAACCAAGGAGCACGTTGTAGACCTGATGTAGGACTACTGTTGTGTCTGGACTGAGTGGAAGGTCACGGGTTGGGATGTGCAAAGACCTTGTTGACCGGAACATCTGGCGGAATGAATTGCTTGGTATAAGGGACACCAGAAGATAAGCTGCAGCTATAAAATGTAAAACAAAACTGTCAGATGTTTATAAGATATGAAATAGACTGAAGAGCAGTCATTAAACACAAAGCCACTCTTCCCTGTAAAAATCAAAATGAATAAAAATTAAAGAGACATGAACATCTCTTTTAATATCTTTCTGCTCTACCACTCGTACCAGAGAAAGATCCCAAGGAATGACAAAAACAGACGCCTTCCATTCTGTCACTATTATTTTTAAGTGGTGACAACAATTGCAGTAACTACTAGAAAGTTTTAAACCTCTTCTGTTCAGCTTTCCCAAGATACAGAATTTTCCCATTTGTTTTTATCATTTTATTTCTTCTCAGGGAGTAACATGGTTTAACAGGAAGAACACAGCATTTGGGGCCAGAAGACCTACGCTGTCTGACAGGGTCAAATATTTAATTTAAGGCCTTAGTTTTCTTCCTCCTTATCAATTATTACAAAATAATATTATTTTGTAGATAATGGTAAACTTACATTATAAAAATAGAATGAGATTTATCTAAAAGAATTTTGTAGTATAAATTATATATACATATGCCAATTAGAGAACACCAACTTCGGAAAATCTTTAGAAGTCTTCTAGGCTAACCCTGCGTGCAAAGAAAGAATCCCTACCTTCAACATATATCTGAAAAATGTTGTTAAGCCTATGGTATAATTCTGAGAGGATGACTCATTAGTTGAGTCCATCTGTAAAAGGAGTTAGTATGAGCTAGGCACTTTACAAATATTATCTCATTTAATCTGCACAATCATTCTCGACGTAAGTGATGATACATTGGAAAATTTGAATCTTGGAGAAGCAAAGATCAAGATCACACAGATAAAAAGAGGGGGACCCAGATTTTGACCTTGAGAAACGATGATGATGATGACAATGATAATGGTAACAAAAACAAGAACTGCTAAAATTTATCAAATTCTTAAATTTAACAACACAGCTTTATGTACTTGGTATTACTTTTATTATCTCCACTTTTACTCAGACTTAAAATATTAAGACAACCCCATTTTACACAGTTATGGCAGAAATGGAATTCAAACACTGATTGTCAGACTCATGAGTTAATCTTGTTACCAATATTCAATACAGAGCCTTCTCAAGGCATCTAATGGCTTAGCACAGCCCTTTGCAATACACCTACTAATTCTGTCTCCCACTATTCTACCTATAATTTGATAACTTCATTTGTACTGCCAAAGCAAATGATGTTAGGGTTTCTAAATTAACTGTAAACTCTTTTACAGATTTACTTCAAATTAGACTTTACTTTTGCGCAACACTCCATTTTCTATATATTTATCAACTAACTATACACTGCTCTGGTTAGTCTGTTTCAGTTAGGCTCAATTTGGTATGTGTTTCAAATATAAAAACTTGGCATGTAGGTGTCATCTTGAATAATTTTGTATAAAACTGCAATTGAGAAAAAAATTTTTGATTAAAGAAATTATTCAGTTTAAGTTAAATACTTTTAACCCAATATTTTATTGTGAAAAAAATCCCAAATACCCTGAAAGGTTGAAAACACTCTACCAAATAATGGCCCATGGACCCACCACATAAAGTCTATAATTAACATTTTGTTTTGCTTTATCAGATACTTAACCATCTACTTAGTTCTATAAAAGTTCCGTGCTTTTAAACAAAAAGGTAAGTTCTGCTAGGGAGAAGAACACAACTTTTAAATTATATCTATCTTTGAGAACAAACATGAAGGTCAATGTGAAAGAAAAGACCATCTTTCTAAAAACTGCCTTGCTAGAATATAATTTAAGAATTCCCAGTTCTAGAGAACTTAGAATAAAACTTCCATTTCTACAAGGTAACTCAACTATTCTAGGCCATCTATCATGTCACCATTTTTCTTTTCTCTAAACATTTTAAACAGTTATTCTTTACAATTTTGCAGGATTTAAAAGTATTTCTCTGTAGCTTTTCTTCTACACGTTACCCTAATTCTTACTGAGTTATATTACTCTATTTAAATATTTGGCTCCTATGTTCAAACATTCAAAAGCATGCTTTCATATTTCTACAGTCTTCATTATTTTAATTTTTAAATGATGCATAACTATTTCCTATCTAAACATCTAGTTTTAATTTTTCACAATTATAACTAATGCTATTGGACATTCATATATTGGATGACTTACTTATACTAGAATCCCTGAAATGGTATTACGGAGTTGAAAAAGGGAAAAAAAAAAATTTAAGGATCTTGGTACATACTGCTAAACTGCATTTTATAAGGATAATATTAACTTACAAAGTCACTTCAATGTATGAGATGCTTTCTTCAGCACCATTATGTATGTTAGGTGTACTAGCTAAAAAGCTTTCCTTCTCTTTTTTTTTTGGGGGGGGGGGGGCGGAAGGAGGAAAGGTGGTTCAACATAGGTTTTTAATTGTCTTATGGTCTGGAGTCAGGACATAAATACCAACCAGCATATGTGTCCGCTCTTACAAATATCCCATTACTGTGGTGTTGCCTAAACTGATAAGAAGAAAAGCCTACGAGCAGAGCACCACTGCCAATCCATGTGTACCCATGACTGACACATGTTCTCCCACTTCTACTGTGACATTATTACTACAGTACACTTGTAGTGTACCAACACTGACACATTACTTTTAACTCAGTTCCACACTTTAGATTTTAATAGTTTTGTCGTAATGTTCTTCTGCTTCTAGGATCTCATTTAGGATACACCAGATTCAGATGTCATGTCTCTTTAACCTCCTCTTGACTGTGACACTTTGTCGGACTTTCTTTTGAAGACCATAGTAGTTTTGAGTAGTGGTCCAGTATTTTTGTAGAATGTCCCTCAAATGAGTTTATGTGATGTAGAGTAGACTAAGGTTATAGGATTTGGGGAGGAAGACCACATAATGAAGTGCCCCTTGTATCACATTATACCAAGGGCACATGCTATCAGTATGACTTATTAGTGATACTTTTAACATTAATTACCTGCCAGAGTTAATGTTTGTCAAGTTTTTTCACTTTAAAAGTTATTTTCTCTATCCGTAATACTCTGTTCTTTGAAAGCAAGACACTAAAGCTGATACTCAAAGGGTATGAAATTACACTCCACCTTTGGAGGGGAAAGATATACAAAAATGATTTGGAATTCTTGTGTATGGGGGATGCGCCTCCTCATTTATTTGTTTATTCAATCATTCATTTGTATTAGCATGGACTCATGGACATTTATACTTTGGATTATGATTCAGTGCTATGTTAACTGTTTTTCGACCCAATGTGTTCCAGGTTTGGAGACTGGGAGATCATCAGGTTGGTTCTATGTCCCTTCAACATATCCTTATCATTGTTTCTGGAGCATTTCATTACTTTCTGGTTCTACAAGATGCTCCAGGCTCATCTTGTTTATTCCCTGCCCCAGGCCTATAATCAGCCATTTCTCCCAGGAACTGTGATTCATTTTACTAGAAATGTTATTCAAAAACATGGATCTGGGTATTCGATGTGCTTGCTGCTTTCAGAGTGTCACTCATTGTTTGCGCTCTCAATAGAAAACTAGGAAATACAATTTTAATGACTAAATTGAATGATTAAAGAATTTTTAAGAATGAACCACTTTGATTTTTATTTAATACTATCAAAAGAAAACACTGTGTGTATTTATGAGCAGTTTCCTATTCTGTGAAATATCTATTTTTGCTATTTGTCCATCTGTCTTCCAAGATCTTTGCTTATTCCCTTCTGGCCTGGATACAATAAAGATAGTCATCATTTAACTCCCATAACTTTAGAGAATATTTTCTCTCAGCCTGTACTGTTTTTATTGCTACTTTTACCCTTAGCCTTCTCAAGTTATTTTTAAGACAAGATCTCTTCACTAATGCTGATCATGCTTTTGTGACTCTACCAAAAAAGGAAACAAAAATGATGGTGGTGGTGATGTCACCCAAGAAAGACAGTTTCCTATACTTGAAAAAAAAAAAAAATTACAGATATTTGTAAAATACTGTCATAGGTTTTCAAATACTAATAAAACTTTGGCCTTTAAAACAGTATTTCAAAAATAAACAAGAGTATCTCTAAGAGTCTTTTTGCATTATATACAATGAGCATACTATAATCACCTTAAAAACAAAACTTGGAACAACAAACGGTTTGTTAAATTCTGAATATTTGACTTACAAGTCCTGACTCTAGGATAATTGTGAGCCAAAAGAAACCGCTCAACCCAGTTTTCCATATTCTGTAGAACCCAGCTGTGTGCCAGTTTGTTTCGGGGTGTCTGCACTGCCAACCAATCTAGACACTGAGAAGGATTGTATTCAATCACCTACAAGTAAAATGACAAGAACAGAATGTAAGTCTAAGTGCGTGAGCAGTTACTCTTTCAAACTGACTTTTGGTATATACATTAGACACTTGAAAGCTAAAACAGTTTCCTGAAAACTAGAACCTGAAAGAAGTTTCACACCCATGTTTTTTTCTCCCATTTTTAAAGCAATTTATTTTTATTAACAGGAATATGTTCAAAAAGTTTTTCTCAATAGTTTACAAAATCAAATTATATTAACCAAGGATTCTAGCAAAGGACCAATAAGAGAAACCCAATGACTTTTAGGTCTTAAGTTTACAAACTTATTTAAAACTGTTTTCAGGGCTTTCTTGGTGGTACAGTGGACGGGAATCCGCCGGATAGTGCAGATGACACAGGTTCAATCCCTGGTCCAGGAAGATCACACATGCCACAGAGCAATTAAGCCTTTGCAGCACAACTACTGACACTTTGTGCTCTAGAGCCTGGGAGCTGCAACTGCTGAGCTCACATGCTGCAACTACCGAAGTCCAGATGTTCTAGAGTCTATGCTCAGCAACAAGAGAAGCCACCGCAGTGAGAAGCCCTCACATCACAACTAGAGAGTAGCCCCTGCTTGCCACAACTAGAGAAAAGCCTGTGCAGCAACAAGAACCCAGCATAGATAAAAACAAATAAACAAAATTAAAATTTTTTAAAGTATACATTAAAGTGCTTTAATTCCTTGAAGTTTCCATCTTTACTTTTCTTATTGTTTGACCAATCTGCTACTATAATTGAGAATGAAAACTAGCTCAGTATACTGCTGGAAAGATTTTCTTCATGGAAATCTAGAGGTTGGAAAATTATGGATTGCAGGACAAATTCTGTGGTTTGCTTGTTTTTGAGTTTGTATTGGAACATAGCCATGCCCACTCATTTATATTTTGTCTATGGCTGATTTTATGGTAAAACAGCAGTTGAGTGGTTGACAGAGACCATATGGCCCACAAAACCTAAAATATTTACTATCTGGCCTATCAAGAGAAAAAGTCCACCAAGCCCCTAGACCAGCGAGAGGGCATTTCCAACACTCAGTAAGAAATTCTGTAACCTCAGCAGTAATTCTAGAAGAAAGGTAGTGTTTGGTGCTTTCTCTGTATTTTCTATCAACTACTGAAAGCAGCTAGTTTTTATTTCTAGGGCTTCTACCACTTCATGGAATCTTTGAGAGCAGGGGAATGGGAATGAGAACCTCATATGGACTAAAGGTTGTTTATGATTCTACAAGAAAGTCTTTAAACATCTGAGACACTAACTAGCCAGAAACTCTTCTTCCTTTAGATCTTCTGACTAAAAGCCATCTTTTCTTCTCTTGACCTGTGACTTACTAAAACCATTTTGAGTTACCCAAGCAAGAAGAAACTAGTACTTAAAATGGCAGCGATTGTATTAGAAAAATAAATACTAGAACATCTACAAGACTTACCTCCCATATCCTCTGCAGAATGTAAGATGCAAAGGGAGGCATTCCTGGAGGTCCACCGGCAAACTCCATTAGCATAGTCAACAATTTAAAGAAAGGATTGGCTGCCTATAAGACACATACATGACTGCGTATTTAGAGCTGGTGAATCACTTACTTTTGCTAGAAAACAAATATAACTCTTCTACAGATCACATTTAAATCTGCTGTATTAGGTTAGAGAGATTAGTACTCATACATATGAACCTGAACTATCATAAATCAGCAGGATGAGCTCAGGATACAGGGTCAATTGTGCAGCAGCCACATGTAACAGAAAATATAGTTTTCTGGATGTCAATTTAGGGGGAAAAAAAACTCTAGTTAATGAGACAGCCATGTTTATAGAAAAGTTTAGATTAAAAGTTTCCTGTAGCAACTTTTGCTTGCTGAGGTAGAATTCATATTAATATTTGAAATGTATTCTCAAAATAGCTATAACATTTTCATTTTTAAAAAGATACATATTTATCCACCTAAGCAGAATTTTAGTTAGTTCACTTTCTTCCAAGGTACAATATGACATATGCTTCAAACCAAACAACTTTAAAGCTTAGTACCTAGGTGACACACTGATATGTTCAAATTATATGTTAATTTAACTGGGAAAATGACATTTGTGATAAGACATGAAGAGGTAATTCAATTTATTCAAGTTTTAAAATAGGTTACTATATTATGGGGGAAGCCTTGACAAACTTTTCCTCAAGAACAGTTAGAAAGGTTCATCTGAAAGCATGGTCAGTGCTCACAGTAATTTGAAAAACATGAATTAACAAATGTCTACATACCTCAGGAGTCAATTTTGCTATTGATGTGAAAAGCATAGATACAATCTAAAACAAAAAAAAAAGTGGGGGGAGGAGAATTTCAGAATATTCTTCCAAAAATTACCAAAAAACTTTTGACTGTTTCTCAGTACTTACATGTTCTGCAAGTCGATTATTGTATCGACAAAGGCTGAAAATCAGATTACAAGTTTGTCTTATATTGATGCCATCACGAATATGTTGAAACAAGAAGGGAAATCCCTGTCAAAAGCAAAAGTTGTTCATTTAAGAATTGTTTTGTTATTTTTGGGATTATCAAGTGGTCTAAATATTAAGAAGGTATTACCTTTCCTCCTGTTAATGCCGCCATGTCAGTCTGTGACAGTGTCAAATGCCTGAAAGAAAACATTAGTGGAAATAAGTTTTTCTTTCCTCTATACTAATTTAGAGCCATTTGAGTCATGATACATAACAACATTGTTGATTCAGTTACAAGTATACCAAGACACCATCATAAAATGATTTTTAAACTTTCTGTTAGACTTGTTCATTAGACACCTTTTGGACAATTTTTTAAAATTCCAAGATTTATATATAGAAGTCCAAATCTACTTTATTTCCATTTAATTAACTCAATATGTTCATGCACTAAGATGGATTTAATTTAGAGAGCTTTTCTGACACGAGGACCTTTAAAACAAAGCAAACTTTGAAGAAATAAAGAATTTCACTTTCAAGTTTAAAATTACTGCATATTTCTTCAACTTAGTAAATAAAATTTCAAACACATGCAAAAATAGTGTAAGCATCCCAACAGTCAAATTACCAACTCATGGTCAGTGTTGTTTCATTCGTACCTAGTACTTAATCAATTTGAACTATTCTGAAACAACTCAGATATTGTATCACTGAGCCCATAAATCAATATATATCTCAAACATAAACTTCAGAAATGTAACACTACCATTATTCACACCTAAATTAAAATTCCTTATTATCATACAAGATCCAGTCAATGTACAATTTCCTCAAGTTTCTTAAAAAAAAAAAAAGTTATAATCTGTTTGAATCAGGATCCAAATAAAGTCCTCTGTTGCCATTGGTTGAAATGTCTTTTAAATCTCTTTTAGACAACTGGTTTCCCCTCCGATTTTGTTTTTATCTTGCAATTTAATCTGCTGAAGAGTAGGTGGTTTGTCGTGTAGAATTTCCCACATTTCCATCTTGCTGATTATATCCTCACTGTGTTGTTTTAACATATTCCTCTGTCCCCATATTTCCTGTAAACTGGTAGTTAAACCCAGAAACTTGATCAGATCTAGTTTTGACTTTTTAATTAAGAATACCTTGTAAGCGGTGGTATGAACTTTCATCACAAGGCACAATGAAAAGTTGTCCCTCTTTTTCTAATGTTTTCAGCCCACAATGATCAATTTCTAGATCCATTATTTCATTTGGGATACAAAATACTAGTATCCCAATTCCAGCACTACTTGCTCATTTATTAGCTCAAATACCTCTATGACGACGAGCATGTCTGATTTACAATCTGGTTGCCATGAAGTATAATTCTTGCAGGTAAGATAAACACTTGATACTGTTCCTTTATTAATATGCTTTCAAAATTATCATTTGGTTTCTTAATATACTCCGAAGGTTGCCAATGATTTTTAAAATTTTGTTTTTAGGTATCATTATGAACTCATGGATGTAAACATCCATGACATGTTTTAGTCCACTTGCAGTTACTTCTTGTTATTATTGATGTTCAAGTTGTCCAGTCTGTGACCAAAGATACCTCAAGTTGACTCTTGAGACGTTTTAACATGACCCCAGCAGTCTTTGATAGCCTCCCTGCTTTTCAAAATGACAAAATGTTCAAGGCTTCCCATTCATTTCTTGCCCAAAACCTGGAACTGGCCATTTTCCTAAGGGACCTTCATTTTTTTCAGTGGTAAATAATATCTAGATGCCAGTGGCACTCATTGATTTTGGGTTGGACAGAGTTTCTAGCCATTTTCAGAAAATGGGAGATACATAATACATTTTTTGTTTGCTTAAGACAAAATATACCATGAACTGTACTGATACTGCCAAATTCAAATTTAGTGTTGAAGAAGTCAAATAAACATTCTACAATTTTATATTGATATTTCTCCTCTTTTCTTTTTCTGAAAATCTTGGTTTCTAATGATGTTAACAATTATCTATTTACTTTATTCGATAACATAGTTTCAGAACAATAATTCTAGTTATATTAATACTAACAATATAATTAGCAAAACACTTTTAAGATAATTTTACAATTTTTCTTTGTCTTTCAGGTACATACCACTAAAAATTACAGTTAAATCAATGTGTTCTAAAGTCACTTTAATTAATTCTTCTCCAATGTTTATGTCACCAACTCAATATACAGTTAGTTTCATTTATTTCAGTCTGCTTTTGATTTTTAGGGACTGCATTTTATTAAGTTTGTAATCATATAAAACATTCACATGATTCCAAAAATAAATCTAAAAAACAAAACAATGTACTACATTCAAAGAAGTCAAACTTCCATTCCTGTCCCCTCCAGTCTGTTTTCTCCTCCCCACAACCACTGGAAACTTGTTTTTAAAGTGTATTTTTAAAAACTTAGTCTTCAATTAAAAAAAAAACAACAAAAAAAAACCTCAATTCTTGTCATTTGCAGTACTTATGTTCTATACGGAGATGCAAACACTGAATTAGTGAACACCAAATCACTGCTTATAGGGAAAACACACAGTTTGTTCCTGTGAACCTCAGGGTCATAACATTTTCATTGATAAATCAATATGTTACCTTGTGTCATATGTGTGCTTCTGTTTCAAGACACCTGATTTAATGTTGACCATTAGCACATTCTTGAACTTTGGAACAAACTAGATAGCACTTGGCACTATGTTTGGGACCATTTTTAAACAGCCAATGACCAAATAAAGAGCATAAATGTGAAAAATGTGGCACATACTGCAAAAAAGTTTGTTTACAATATGAGAACTGAAACAAGAAGGCATAGTGTCACGACATCTGACCTCAGCTGGGGAAGTGTGTTGTCACATCAACTCCAAATTTTTGGTACATTCTGTAATCCACAAATGAATATAAAAGCTTCACAAGTATTGATTTGAGGATTACAAATAAATTTTAGTTAAGTAGGCAAATTTGCAAATTGGAGATCCATGTATAATGAGGCTTGGTTGTGCATGCACACACGCACAAACAAATGCACACGCGCACACAGAAACGAACGTGCACGCACGCGCGTGCGCACGCACACACACACACTTTCACTCATTTTGTCTCTCTCAGCCTCCCCTGTCTTAAAAAGTATCATACTGTAGGGGATTTTTTGGCAGTCCAATGGTTAGGACTCGGGGATCCTGCAAGCCAAACCATGCGGCCCCAAAAAAAAAAGAAAATAGTATTCTATAGATACTTTTGTCCACCTTCATTTTTTTCACCTTAGTAATATCTATCCTGAAGATCTCTTCATGGTAATATACAGATTCCATATTCTTCTTTTTTCTGCAATGGAGTACTCTTATAGAGGGAATGCTGTTTCTTCAACTAGTCCCATCTTTGTGGACATTTTCAGTCTTTTGCTGTTTATAAACATTGCTTCAATAAATATACATCTTTCTGTATTTTGGGAACAGAATCCCAGAAGTGGGGTTGCTAGGTTAAAAGATGAATGCACATATAATTTTGCTAGATATTTTACTGTATATTTCTTCAATGTATATTTCTAACATGACTCAGAGGCAAAGTAAAAGTTTGGTACAAAGGACTGAAATACTTATGCTACAAGAGTTGATGAATCATGTTATTATTTAAAAAGAATTAAGTAACAAAGCCACTGAATTAAGAATGATAAAACAATTATGTAAAAAGAATAAAACCAAACATGCTTTAAGCATTTTGAATGTTGAAACATTTCACCTTTCTGAGCGAGACTGTTCAACCAAAAGAGCAACTAAAGCTATCATTTTTTCAAGGGCAGCTGGCCTGTATTTCTCTTCTGCCAGAGACAGTATATCTTCCTCCTCCTCCTCCTCTTCTCCTTCTTCCTCTGACAACACTTCAACTTGAGGCTAGAACATAAACACAATTCATTTTTAATATATTCGTTTTTTAACATTAGGTTGACAGCAAATAGCTTGATTATTTTATACAACAATGCAGGGTAGACAGTGGCAGGAACATGCATCATGAAAAATAACATTCAAAGGCCTAACTCTAACTTTAAAAATCTAAATGACACTCAGGACAATTTTAGATTTAACAGGCAGAGCTGTAAAGAACAATAATTCCCAATACTGTGAGTATTTACCTTACCTAAAGAGATAAATTCTTTAATAATAACTTTTTCTTATAGGTAAGTTCTTTGAAAGATAAATCAGGATCAAAGTTCATATGAATTGGAAAAAAAAAGTATTTAATAAAAATGTCAGTCACACAAATAAAGGAATCTATATTTGCAATTTTCAGAAAATCCAAACAGTAGGTATGTCAAAGAGATATTCATCAGAAGTTTGAAATGCAATACTGAACAAGTAACCACCTAGGCTGGAATTAGATAATAACAGTATATATCTGGAGAACTATGACCACATAGTGGCTAATAGTTTTGTTCAAGAGTCTAATCAAGGATCAAATGCTAACTCACTGTTATCTAAAATAAGTTAACTTCTTTATGCCTCAAGTTGCCCATCTATAAAATGGAGATAACAATAGTACTTACCTCTTAGGGTTGCAACAAGAATTTAATAAGATAGAACATACAGAGCATTCAGTCCAATATGGTCATTACAAACAATATACAATTGATAAAATACTTTCAATATTATAAACAGACTAGCTACCTGAATTTTTGGAAGACATACAAATTTAATACAGCAAAGGGCTTTAAAAATACGGTCAGAAAAAACGTTCACCAAAACACAATATGCTGACAGGAAACTAAAGCAGGTGGTGGTCATTTTGCTACATTTATTGGTTTTGATCCTGGGCCATACCAGTGAAATGTATTACTTGATTGTTTCTTCTCTCACTAGATCCATTAAAAATATCAACCAAACAGACTCCTAAAATCATTTAATATCAGGGCTGCTGCTGCTGCTCCTGCTAAGTCACTTCAGTCGTGTCCGACTCTGTGTGACCCCATAAATGGCAGCCCACTAGGCTCCTCTCTCCCAGGGATTTTCCAGGCAAGAATGAATACTGGAGTGGGTTGCCATTTCCTTCTCCAATGCATGAAAGTGAACAGTGAAAGTGAAGTCGCTCAGTCGTGTCCGACTCTTAGTGACCCCACAGACTGCAGCCTACCAGGCTTCTCCATCCATGGGATTTTCCAGGCAAGAATACTGGAGTGGGCTGCTATTGCCTTCTCCTAATATCAGGGCTAGACAGGACTTAAAAGGAAATCTATTATCTTTCCATGGTGCAACTTGAAACCATGGCCTCTAAATATCCCTGATATGAGGCAGAACTGTACTTACATTTTCAGGCCCTTTGGTTCCCATGTAAAAATGTACCATTGTAGATATGGCTTGCAATGAAAGCAAAAACTGGCTCTAAAAACAAAAATATTGATTTAAAAATATAAACACAATTATGTTTTAAATACCAAAAATAAGTATATAATACCAAAAATAAACAAGATACAGTCTCACCTCTTCTTCACCCATTTTGGCAAATTCATAAAGGAAAGCAAAATATTCTGTAAGATGTTTACTGTGAGGCTTTACACCGTGTTCCATAATTAATAACAGAGTTCTCACAAATCGAGTGACACACGAACGACCACCTATATCTTCTACTGAAGCATCCATATCATCAGACCTGAAAACATAATTTTATGTATCTTAGAGAAACTATGAAGTCTGGGGATAGATACTCTGGGGGGAGAAATATTAAAATCTGAATTTATCATCTTTATAATTATGAATACCACCAATGATAGCAATACAAACAGTTGGATTCTAGTTCTCTCTCACTGAAATCAAAACAAAAAGACAAGTCAAAGTTCCCTGTAGAGGATTTCGAAAATGCAATTAAACAAAAATAAAACAAAAATTTTCCTCCTTGATTTATATTATTATAGACTTTTTAAAACAGGAGAACCTAAATATTTCAGTGTGGATATTTAAAAATACTTTGTAAGCAGGTAATCAAAAAGCTTAAAATGTTCAGTTCAAAAGGTATACTTCTTACCCATCTTCCATCCCTGGTTGTAGATAGAGATGAGCGTGCACAGGTCTAAGTCTCTGAATTACATGGATACACAAACGCTGAAACATCTAAAAGTGAAAAGATATGACAACGTAAGAGACAAGTCATGTCAGGTAACAAAGATACTGAAAAATGAACATGATCAAAAATTCTGTTGCTCATTTATATTTTTCTCACAGATTATCTTTTGACATTCTAAAGCTTTCCTGGAGTCTCCACTACAGACTGAGGACAAAAGGTAGAGTTAGCTTGAAAAGCAATATTCAGTTTTATAAGGGAAAAAGCAACAATAAACTATAGGTATTGGTAGTAGAGATTGCTAACTACAAAGCTTCATGAAACCTTCTTCACTAGTGGAGATACAGAAGAAACCTGGCATCCATTTCTTTCATAAAAGTGGAGTGGGGAAGGGTATCTGCTTATCAGAACCTCAATGACCAAGAGAAAACAATTTAAGTTTATCAAAAAAAATATGAATTACAAATGTCTCAGGTGAGACTTCCTTGGTGGTCCAGTAGTAAGAATAAACCTTCCAATGCAGGGGACACAGGTTCGATCCCTTGTTGGGGAACTAAGACTCCATATGCTGCCGGGATACTGAGCCGGCACGCCACAACTAGAGAAGCCCCGTGTGCCGCAACAAACAGCCAGTGCAGCTAAAAAAAAGTCTAAGAATTCGCTAAATAAGATATACAAATAGCCAATAAGCATATGAAAAGATGTTCAATATCATTATTTCCAAAGGAAATACAAACCAAACCATGATATACTACTTCACACCCATTAGGATGGCTAAAATCAAGATGATAACAAATGCTGAAGAAGATGTAGCAAAACTGGAACCTTCATAGATTGCTGCTGGGAATGTAAACAGGTGCAGACATCATGATAAAAAATCTGACAATTTCTAAAAATGTCAAACATAGTGACCATACAACCCAGCAATTCACTTCTATGTATATATCCAAAAAAACTGAAAACATATGTCCACACAAATATCTATACACGAATGTTCACAGCAGTGTTATTCAAACTAGCAAAGAAGTGGAAACATCACAAATGTTCATCAACTGCTGAACAGAGAAACAAAATCTCATATATGGAATATTATTATGCAGTAAGAAGAAATAAATTACGGATATAAGCCACAACATGCCAGTCACAAAAAAACACATACTGTGTGATTTTCTTCAAGTGAAATGGTGAAAATAGGCAAATCCATAGAGATAGAAAGTAGATGAATGGTGGCCAGGGGCTGAAGAGAAGGAACAGGATAAAATGGAAGTGACTGCTCATATGTATGGGATTTCTTTTCAGGGTATTATAAAATTACAGACAGATAATAGTTGCATGTTTGGGAACAGGACTAAAAACCACTAAATTTTACACATCAAAAAGTTTTATAAGAATTATATATCAAGAATAACTTAAAGTAGCATCTTTCAGATTAAATTTTTGGTTTTGTATCATAAGTGGATATATGTGTTTTTTCTTTCTTGTTAATTTTTCCATTGGTTTAAGAAAAATAAATTGATTCATGTGATAGTTCAGAATCTGTCACAGAAATAAGTTATATACTATTCATTTAACTTCAAGGCTATTACCGTACCCTACCATGGTTAGAGCATCTAAGGAACTGAAAAAGTATCAGTACAATTCACATATCACACATCGATCCTGTGATCTCCAGAGTACAATACGCATAACTGAGAAAACAGGCAGTTATAGCTATCTTCCCATAACCAGGAAATGTGAAGTATTTTAATCACTTGAATGGAATGATAGCTGATTTGCCAAGAGGCTGGTGAAAATAAAAGCAAAGTGACTTTTGTGGTAAGAGGTCAATCTTTTCAATGCTTTCATTGAATTAAATGAATTAAATGGGTTAAAGTATATTCATGGGCAAATTCAGAGTAATCAACTTGAAAACTACTACTTTTTCAAAGAAAATTTTTCTTACCTGTCTCACAATTTGATTAGGGCACTTAATTAGTATCTGCATTGGCCACCAATCATCATCAGCCATGCGGTCCAAAAACCACTGTAAGAAAATCATGTGATTTTTAATATTCAACCAATAATTGGGGATAAACATTACACAAGGATTTTAATTTTAACTGAAATTTGAATTATTTTAAGTTCTCACCAAAACAGATTCTTCGATAGAAAGTCTAAAATCTAAAATGCCTAAAGTCATAATCAAAGTCTTCTCAATACAGAATTCCATGGATGCCATTTATATTAGTGTACAACCCACATGATAACAACTGGCAGTGCTTAACAAAGTGAAATGTTATTTTTCTCTTAGACTTCTTAAATGTCACACTGTAGAATCTTTTGCTCCTATTAAATAAGATAGGATCTGAGTATGATTCACTTTTCCTGTTTAAAACCAATTTATGTCTCTTGATAACAAAAAACATTTTACACTTACTTAGCTTAGACAATTTCCCATTAATTTCAAGATATCTCTTAATCACATATTTAACTCCTTTACTGAACTGTACTGCTCATTAATGCATACATATAATTGCTGACAACTGTAGAGAATTTTAACTCCTTGAGTTCCAGAAGAAAATCCTTAGTGAAAAAACTAAAGTGACAACTTTATTTAAAAACAACAAAAACAAAACAAATTTATGACCTAATATAGCTTCTCCATCTACCAGTTTCTTAAAAATCATGAAGAAGAAGGGGAATAGAGGAGTATGTCAAAGAACACACAAAAGATGCTGTCGGTCAAAACCAGCATGTGGAAAATCCTGCAGAACAAATGACAAAGTGGTACGGAGGGGGGAGAAAAGGTAACTACAGCTGCTCTTTGGTATGGAGTCCCAGCATATACAAAAATCTGCAAATACTCAAGTCCCATAGCTGACCCTCTGTATCTGAGATTCCTCTGCATTCTCAGACTTAACCAACCACAGACTGTACAGTACTGTACATATCTACTGAAAAAAATCTACGTATGAGAGGACAAACAGTTCAAACCCCTGTTGTCCACAGGTCAACTATATTAATAGGTGAAAAAAGATTTATAAGACAAAAGCAAAATGTGGAAAGGATCTTGTTTGAATCCTAATTCAAACAAACCAACTGAAAAAAACTCAAACTCTCTCTAAAAACCTATATGAAAAAAATCTTCAACTAATCTCATTGTACACTATGCTGCTGTCTCCCATTTCTGGACATTTATAAGACTTGCATTCCTAGTAAGATACATACCACTTTGCAAGACCATAAAAATGATAAACAATAGTAAGATGACAATATGGCTAAGTGATTATTACCAGTGTGCATATTATCCTAAGGGATATGTTACTCTTATAAGGCAATTCTGGAAAAGATAAAATAGGACATAAATTGATCTACTGGGATAGATTTTCCTATTTTCCTCAGGGGGTAAGGGATCTACTATTTTCCTCAGGGGGTAAGGGAGATATGTATTTTTTAGTATTTTCTAGTAACATGCAAAAGTAGTTAAGAAATATCTGGTACAGTCTTAAATCTTCTATACTTTTTCCTTCTGATACATGACAGGGAGAACACAAGAACTTTTAAATAACTTAAAAATCAATTATTTATTCAGTGTAATGAAGCTGATACACAATTATAAATTTCTCTTGGCTATCAAGTAATTTTAGGAATAACTGACACTGGGCTCTCTATGATTTATAATAGATAAAATAATTTTGCTGTAGCATCTTAAGAATAAAAGAAAACAAGAAACTGAATCTTAAGCTATGCATTGTTTTGTTGAATTATTCACCTCACCTCACAAGCTGCTTGACTATTATTAAATTGCTTGGTCAACAGTTCAATCCACTGAAGCATTGTGGGCTAAAAAAGAAAAAGAAGTCACTGGAGGTTTTAAGAGCTATCTGATAAATGACATAAATAGCACAAAAGTTTAAAAAATAAAATATGCACCTTTTCTTTTGAATGAATAAAGGTCTCTAGGACAAACGAAGTGCTTAACTGCAAGAAAAGACAAAGTTAAGCAAAAAAGATTTAATTATTTTAAAGTCATCAATTTTGAAGAAATTTTCTAAGGTTATACATATATTACCTTTGCTGTCATTAAAGACACAGCTTTAGGATCTGGTAATGTACTGGGAATACAACTACACAACTGCCACATAAACCTAGAATTTGAAAATAATAGGTTAAAATTCTCACGAAGTAAGATTTTTTAAAAATGTGTAACAAAAGATCTCTTATTAAAATCTACCAAACTTACCCAAAATATGTATGTTCAAAAATGTTTTTGTCTTGAAGAAACTGCATGTTATCATGCCAAATCCACTGAAGAAAAAAATGTTAACATGAGGTATCAGAAAGCATGTTTCATGACATTTTACCAATATTTTTATTAGACAGACTAAGACTTGCTCTAGAACCAAAACAAAACAAATACATGCATTTAAAATTTATGTTGACTTTTTCTAGGTAAATGGAATATGGAAGTAGTCACTAAACCTGATCCAATTTTTCATTACTTATCTGGCTAACTCAAGCCCCACACTGTTTTTATTCTAAATTTATGAAAAATTTTAAAGTATGAACTCTGAAATTCCACCTGTCTGAAGAGAAAACATATAATAAACAAAACACAGGAAAATGATGGTAGGCTGGTATTTTTATAAAGGTTTATGTTTAAAAATTGGAAAACAGTTATTCAGGTTCACCGATCTAATGAGAGGTAATTTCTTTGTTTATAATAATCATGAAAAATTATTTCTGACATGTGTCCTATAGAATTGCTTTGCTGACTTTATTTTTTGTGTCCTTTCCCTCTCTGAATACCCTAAATATGTTCTAAGTCATTGACAGTCGGTTCCATAAAATTATTTTTATCTGGAATAAATTTATGTTTTGATTATTATTAAGTTTTACTTATTTTTGGCTGTGCTGGGGTCTTCATCGCTGCATATGGGCTTTCTCTAATTGCAGACAGTGGGACTATTCTTCCTTGGGATACACAGGCTTCTCATTGTGGTAGATTCTCTTGTTGTAGAGCACAGGCTCTAGGGCAAGGGCTCAGTAGTTATGGTGCCCGATTTAACTGCTCTGTGGCATGTGGGATCTTCCTGGACCAGATCAAATCCGTGTCCCTTGCACTGGCAGGCGGGTTCTTAACCACTCTACCACCACAGGGAGGTCCCCTATGTTCTAATTATAGGTATTACTCTCTTCATCCCTCTGAAGATTTGAAACCACCTCTACCTGCCTTCCCTATCCATGACTCTAGTCCAGAATCAGGTCTTAAAATCACTAATTAGGGCTCCTGCTCCATATTATCAATATTTGAAAAAATCACAGACCTGATTTGGCCTGCTTCAGAGTTCTTGTTCCTCTAGGATTTCCAACCACAGCAGCTTTCTTATAGCCCCGGGGAGAGACTGACAGCATTTACCTATCCCAATTCAGTGCCTTTTCACAGCAATAGAGCCCCATTCCAAGCTTCCTGCTTTTAGCCACAAGCTCAGCTCCTGTGTCATAATTTTTGTCACCCTTTACTCCACCAGAACTTAACTCTCAACCACTACTGCTTTGGTCTTAGAGCCTGGTAGACCCTGGAGAAGGCAATGGCACCCCACTCCAGTACTCTTGCCTGGAAAATCCCATGGATGGAGGAGCCTAGTAGGCTGCAGTCCGTGGGGTCACTAAGAGTTGGACACGACTGAGCGACTTCACTTTCACTTTTCACTTTCATGTATTGGAGAAGGAAATGGCAACCCACTCCAGTGTTCTTGCCTGGAGAATCCCAGGGACGGGGGAGCCTGGTGGGCTGCCGTCTATGGGGTTGCATAGAGTCGGACACGACTGAAGTGACTTAGCAGCAGCAGACCCTGGTTTCTACCAGGCTCAATGTTTTTCATTCTATTCCATTTTTGCCTGGAAAATTCCATGGCCAGAGGAGCCTGGCAGGCTATAGTCCATTGCGTCGCAGAGTCGGACACAACTGAGCAACTGGGCACAACAATTTCTGTCCTACAGAAATATTCATTTTGTTTTCTGATGGCCCTTTTTACATTGTATCCATACAATATACGTGGAGCCAACTGAGTATGTCTAAGAATTAGATTACTGCACTACACTGATGAAAACATTCCTAGGTATTTTATATGTATCTGTCCAACTTCACCTTGGGCCACTCCTTCACCACAGCCACAGCCACAAAGATTATCATTCAGCTTCTAAAACATGCCAATAGGCTCTATCCTTCTTCAAGAGATTTATACATAATGTTCTGTTTGCCTGGAGAACTTACCACATGATTAATTTCTTACTAACTTTCAAGTCTCAGTTTCAGGTTAACTTAAAACATATCCAGATTACCTGCCCCCTCCAGCAATCCTGATCAACTCCCTACCATTTCTGAGTACTCTGCTTGTTCTATTCATAACCGTCACTACAATTTATCATGTTTGTTTACTTAATATATTTTATGGTTTTAAAATTTTCTATTTTCCCTTTGAGAAAGTCTGCTCCCATCTATATTTCAACTGAAGAAATCTAAAGGACCAGATTCTAGTTTATGTCTAAAATCTATGTTTATGTTAAATAATACAATAAAAATATTATATTTTATTTAATTTTTAGTAAAATATATATGCAGCCAAACATTTTAAATTAATAAGCTACAACAATGATAGGAGAAAATGTTTGGTTTAGGTCTGCAATCAGAAATAACGCTGAGGCATCCCTGGTGGTTCAGTGGTAAAGAATTCACCTGCCAATGCAGGAGACAGGGGTTCAATCCTGGATGTAGGAAGATCCAACATGTTGCAGAGCAACTAAGCTCATGTGCCACAACCACTGAGCCTGTGCTCTAGACCCTGGGAGCCACAATTACTGAGCCCATATGCCACAACTACTGAAAGCCTGACTGCCCTAGAGCCTGTGCTCCAAAACAGAAGCCATCACAATGAGAAGCCTAGAGAGTAGCCTCCACTCTCTGAAACTAGAGAAAAGCCCATGTAGCAACAAACACCAAACACAGCTGAAAATATATAAATAAATTTT